>NW_027185401.1:2007500-2331538 GCF_022577435.1 Embiotoca jacksoni
GCCGCTGTGCTCCTTTACAACAGTTCGGTCGACCCAGTCGACCCAGCGAGACCGTTGGGACGGACGTTAGAAACGCAGATACTCAATCGATGCTACTTTTATTTGTATTTTCAGGTAAGAAAATGACTAAACACTCGTATTAAGTTTGTTCTTCTTCGATATGCCGTCTGGTACGTTTGGTTGTACAAGACGGGACTCGTGAATGTCCGTAAGTCAAGGAGATAACCGGTGAAACTAGATGATCCTTTCATGTTGAAAACAAGACCGACTAGATTTAAAATGTAAATCTAAGATTATTTTACCCGGTTACACCGTTTTCTAGTCTAAGACTAGAAGTAAAAATCATTTGATGTCAAAAAGGCCTCTGGCCAGCTGGAAGGTGGAAGAGGTGAGAAAAACAAACTGACATCAACATGCACTACAGAACAACAACAACAACTGTGTGTTTTTCTGTCTTTACGTTAATAATCTTTTTCTCGCGTCTTTTCGTCCCTCCAGACGTCCCACAGCAACATGTCTGTCAGGAGGAGGAGGAGTTTCTCTCAGACCTTCAGCTCTGGAACGAGGAGAGGAACTCCGGTTTGGACCAGGAGGAACCAGAACCTCCGCAGATCAAAGAGGAAGAGGAGGAACTCGGTCGGGACGGAGAGCAGCTCGTTCTGAAGCTGGAGACGGAAACCTTCACGGGGACTCCAACTTTTGAGGAAAGCGACCGCAGCGACCCGGAACCGGACAGCGATCGCAGCTTTCTAGTCGCCGAGAGCCGAGATCAAAAAGGAGGCCGGCGCGCAAAGGCCGAGATGAAGCCGAAGAAGAGACGCCTCAGGAGCAACGCAGACGAGTCGGTCGCGTCCCAAACGGGTAAAAAGCGTCTAAAATGTGACGTTTGCGGAAAGCGCTTCGACTACAAGTCCCACACGGACAAACATCGGAGGATCCACGCGGGCGAGAAGCCGTACTCGTGCCAAACGTGCGGGAAGCGCTTCACGCAGACGGCGCACGTGAAACGGCACATGACGATCCACACGGGCGACAAGCGCTACGCCTGCGACACCTGCGGCAAACGCTTCACCCAGACGTCGCACCTGAAAAAGCACACGAGGACTCACGCGGGGGAGAAGTCGTAGCGACCCCGGGGAACTTTTTCTCTACCGGAAGCGCTTATGAATCATAATGTTATTTATTTTATTTTTTATTGTTAAATCAGGTTTCAATCTGTATCAGACTGCACAACCCGTGTAAGGTTGTCTTGATTGTGGAGGAATCTTTAGCAGAAAGCTCATTGCATTTTTACTTTTAACAGTCCTGCATCTTTTTTTTTTTTTCTTCTTTTTTTTTTCCACTAATAGTGTTTTTGGAAAACGTCACGTTAAAAGTCTTCACTGATGCGAACGCGTGGAAAAACGTTTACAAAGAAAAGGGGAAGTGTAACGTTGCCATGGTTGCAGCGAGTTACACTTTGGGATTTTATGGTGCGTTCATAATAAAAAGTAAAAAGACACATTTTGTTGTATTTATTTTTTAATGTTATATCTATTTCTAAATCGCTGTATTCCTCAGACAAATAATAAACTTTGTAGTTGGACTACTTTTAGTCATTTTATTTAAGAAATATTAAGATAAAAAAAATTAGTCTTAGTTCATATATTTTTTACTTAAAAACTTGATTTGTGTTTGTAGTGCCAGAAATTTGCTTTTAAATCTGTTTTTTTTTTGTTGTTGTTTGCATAGTGAAGACACAAAAATAACCTTTATGTATGTTAATTTTCGCCAGCAGATGGCAGTAGCGTCAACAAGCGTTAATGGAACATTTGTAAGGAAACTATCCCTTTAAATGTAAAACCTCACAACTTCCAGCTGAAACTTCCGCTGGGTTTATGTGATGGATTTGACAGAATGAGCAGCGACACTGATATTTTATCATCAGGAGGATTTTTGTTGCCGTCTGTGTCTTCAATAAAGAAGTAAAGAGAGGCGGCGCCATCTTGAGGCGAGTCACCGCAAGTACAACGAGATCCAGACGACTCGTTGGAGATGAATTTCACATCAGCTGGAAGGTGGAGGAGACAAAAAAAAAAAAAGAAGCTGCAGTCGACTCTGTTTCCAGCAGAATCTCTGACGGCTTCGTTTCCACGAACTCATAAATCAAAACAGAACTTTATTTAAAATGTGAGAGCAGATTATAAAGTTTGAAACATGTCGGACTGAATCTGAGGGAAAATATTTGTTTCGTGGAAACAACGTGAACAACATGACGATCAAAATCTGTGATGTTAGAAGAGAGAAAAGAATTCAAATCAATAGAATTTAATTTACTTTATTAAATGAATTTAAATCCATCAGTTCAATCAGTTTCTGAGGAGCTGTGAGGATTTGTAGTTTTGTATTTTAAACATCAGATAACAGTCCGTGTTATAAACTCACCACCAACCTGAATGTTTTTCAGTGTTTCTGCATCATGTGACCCAGATTTTTTTTTCTTTTTTTTTCAAATCCAGACGATGAAACCGCACGAGCAGCTTCAGCCGAGCTGTCAATCAGCAGCAGCAGTCTTATCTTTGTGCTGCAGGGGCTGATGGGAGGGTTTTGAGGACCTGTTAGAAACCACGTGTCCCTCGTCTGGTCTCTCACGGCTCGTCCTCGTTCGTCCTCGGCTGCGTCGGAGCGTCACTTCTCTCCAGGTTCACCAGAAGGAAACGCCGCCGCACCGAAGAAACGAAATGTTTTTCCTCCCGGCTGCTGCTCTGTGCTGTCTGTGTTCAGGTGAGTGTTTTCCAGCCAATCGGGAGCCGGCAAACTTCACCTTTAACTAACGCCGTCACGCTGACCTTCATCTGTCCGTCCGTGTCTCCACAGCGCTGGTTGCCATGGCAGCAGAGCTCATTCAGGATGATTTAACTCTGACCAGGAAAGTTGGAGACAAAGTCTCATTCAGCTGTAAACAAACTGACCAGTGTGATGATGTTTATGTGTTCTGGTACCAGAAGAAAGAAACAGAAACATTCAGACTGATTCTTCGTATTGATAGGAGCTATGGAAAAATATATTCAGGGTACAATCATCCTCAGAAAGATGATTTCTCTGCAGTGAATAAAGGGAACGGCTGGGAGCTGCAGATCCAGAACGTCACACTCCATCATTCAGCCACCTACTACTGCTACTGTTATAAGGATGTTACCCACAGTGAGAAATGATCCCTGCAGCCTGAACAAAAACCAGCAGATGTCAAACAGTGTTTGTGACAGGAAGAGAGCAGTAAACCACAGCTCAGGTTCACATTTCAGCTCCATCTCACAAACAGACTGAGCTGAGGGAAGTTTTTCTTTACTGCTGTCAGATCTTATTTTAGATTTATTTCATTTTGTTTTCAGCAGCTTTCAAGATAAAAACAAGAGAAAGTTGATGGTAAAGTTGCATGAATTTGAATTATTGTTTTTAACTGGGACCTTTTTTTGAAGTACGACCATCACTTCCTTTATAATCAGCAAACTGCACATCACAGAAATATTTTTGTTCTCATTTTTATTTTCTGAAGTTAAAGAACCATTAGTTGGGTTAAAATGTCAAATAAAAAGTGCTGAGTCAGAAAAGTGACGTAGTTTTACATCAGAGTCTGTG
Organism: Embiotoca jacksoni; assembly: GCF_022577435.1. NCBI lineage: Eukaryota > Metazoa > Chordata > Actinopteri > Embiotocidae > Embiotoca > Embiotoca jacksoni. Next base: position 2,011,119 of record NW_027185401.1, read on the forward strand.
ACTATATTATTGAACACACAGGCTGCATCTTCTGTAAATATAAGTACTTTAAATCTTATTTTTTAGCGACAACCATAACGGGAGTCTTTATGTTTTCAGGTTCCTTCACCGACACGTGAACGCGATATCTCAAGAATGCCTCCAGAGAACTTCTTCAAACTTGGTACAAACGTTTACCGGGCTAAAGGATGAATTACAACTTGATTTTGGTGGTCAAGGGTCAAAGGTCAAAGTTAATGTGACCTCATGTCTTTCCTATCCCGTCATCCCATTCTTGTCACTTTGAATTTCAGAACGCTTTGAAGGAATTTCTTCAAATTTGGATAAAATCAGCACCTGTACTCAAGGACTTTGGGGGTCACAGGTCAAAGGTCAAGGTCACTGTCAGCTCACTTTGATCCATCCTCATGAATATAATATGTCATGAATGCCTGGAGGTAGTTTCTTCACATGTTACACAAAGGTTCACTACATCAACGATAAACTGACTGGAAGGTCAAAGGTCGAGGTCAAAGGTCAAGGTCACTGTGACCTCACGTCCATCTTATCCATCAGAAGAAGAGACAGTCATGTTGATATGAACCTGAAAGAAACACATCATGGAGCTGAAATATGACACTTTGGACTCGTTCACTTCATCTGACACGTTCAGCAGAAGACAGGTTTTTGTATCAGTCTGTTTCACTGTGGGGAGATCCGACTACTACTACATCTTTGGCTCTGGAACTAAACTGTATGTAACAGGTAAGAACAAACATTTATTTTGCTTCAGCTATTTTATTGTAGAAACTGAAAATGTGTTTAAAGTCAGTTTCTGCTGCTTCGGGCTTCACAGGTTATTTTTTTAACAGATAGCAGAGAATTCATCTTGCAGACATTGTTACATCAGAAAAAATCTATAATTTCTGAAAATATGTTTGAATCTCCCATAACAACTAAATCTTTTTCTTTTTCTCTGCGTGAGAATGAAATTATCCACAAAAAGTGACGTTTTAGTTTTGTTAGGAATATTTAGTGTTTGATTATCTGTGTAGTTCTAAATCATCACTTGACTTTTGAAAACAAGATGAGATTTATGGTAAATTTAATTTAATATTGTATTTTTCTTCTAAATTTATACAAAAGTACACATTTTAAATCATCGTGTCGGATAGTTAATGAACATCTTAATGAATATTAACTGTTTAATCATCTCAGTAGATTTGTATCATCATTTGATGTTTTGGAAAAACGAAATAATTGTGTTTATTATAAATGCAAGTAGTATTTTGTGTTAAGTTAAAATTTTGTGAAAAAAAAATATGAAACAAAACTATGAAAAGTAAAATTTTTAATCAATCATCAATTAGTAGCTTAATTGTTCACATGAAATCCTGTTGTTAATAATAAAGTAAACATTTCTGTTAATTGTTTTGGACAGATAATTAATATCTTAATGAATATTAACTGTTTGATCATCTCAGTACATTTGAGTCATTTCTTGAAGTTTTGGAAAACCAATATTACACTTTATTTTAAGTCTCAGTTAAAATTTCATGTTTTTAAAAGTACGGATATATGTTAATTTTATCGCACAGTCACTAAATAGCTAAATTGTTAACATTAAATTCTTGTTAACTATTTGTTATATGAAGGTACAACTTTAACGTGAAAATACATTACTATAAAAATGTAATAAATATATATGCATTTTAAAAATATATATATTTGCAAATGTAAAAGGTGGTATTTAAATGAACACATTTTATTACTTGAATTTTCAATTTCAGAATAATGTCTTACATAACAGAATACTTAAAATTGTTATGAAATATAATTATCTAAACTGTATTGGTGTTTTGATGTGTTTAAAACAATGTTTTAAATCAAATAACAATGTTTCTCTCTTTAGAGGCAACTACAGAAATTTTTATATTTACCTTTATATTGAAGAAATATTTTCCATTGATTTCATGTAAATTTCATTGTATTTCATTAAGATACATTAATGTATTTGGTAAAATAATAACCGTGCAAATAAGCTGTAATATGATTTAATTATTCAAACATTTTCAGTCTTCTACATGTGACACTTGAATACATGAAGTGATGATTGTGTCTGATATGAAGGTGAACACAGTATGTAGTGAACTTTGTGCTGTATTGATGAGTAGTTTCTTGATCAGAGTCCATGTAGTTTCCAGGATCAGACTGAATGCAGTGCTGGAAGCTGCTGTTGACTGTGTCACTGTGTGTCTGTGCTGCTTGTTGCTGCTGTCAAACTTCAGATAAGCCGGTGGTGAAGCCGGAGGTAATCATGTACCCAGCAGCATGCAGAGCCCACCTGGAGGGGAGGACCTTCCTGCTGTGTCTGGCCTCAGCCATGTTTCCTCCTGAGGTCCAGTTCTCCTGGAAAAGACAGAAGAAGAACTACTTGCTGGAGGAGCTTCTCTCTTCTGAGGGAGAACAGCTGGAGCTCAGAGAGCCGGGACGCACCGCCTCCATCAGGGTGGTTGATCAGGATGATCTCCACACCTTTAAATACCACTGTTACGTCAAGCATGAGTGGGACACAGTGAAGAACCAGACAGAAGAAGGTAATGAAGTCTTGGTGACTGTGTTCAGCAGGGATTCAGCTTCACGTGGAGACTCTGTCAAAGAGGACGGACATGTCTCACTGCAGCTCCAAACATCTGTCTCCATTTTATTTCAGAGGTTCCAGCTCCAGCAACCACCGATCCTCCAGAGACAGAACCAACAGACCCTCCATCTCTGCAGCAAGCTGACTGTAAGATCACCTGCTGTCGGTGTAGGGGTCATATTAAAGCTTGGTCAGGTCCTGAAGGGTCTTTGAGCTTTCAGTCAAACTGTAGTGGACACGTGTCTTCTTGTAAAACTGGTTGTCCCGCCAGGAAAAGTTAAAGCGACATAAAAATGAATGATATCCCAAAGAAATGTATATATTTGAGCAGACTGTGGAGAGATGAATGACCTGTCTGTCTGTCTTTCTGTCTGTCTGTCAGTGTCCTTCCAGTCTCTGCGCAGGGTGAAGCTGCTCTGCGTGTTGTACACAGTGCTGATAGTGAAGAGTCTGGTGTACTGCTGTGGACTTTCTCTGATGACGAGCCTGAGAAACAAGAGCCCGTCCACCAACTGAACACATGCTCACTGGCTGTTTTCTGCTCGTCTTTTACCACCAACAAATATCATCAACTCATCTAAATTTGTAACTTTGATCAGTGTTCAGAAATCTTAAAATGGGACTAGTGTGGTTGGTTGAAATGTGGAGTTAGATACAGTTGGAGAAGTTTGACTTCAATTTAATTCCAAGTTTAGACGCTTTATTTGCTGCCTTGTTGATGTTTTAGCACTTAATATTCTTTCGTCTCGATCTTACTTTTAATTATTCTCAGCGTTGTAGGTTCCTCTCATTTCTGCAGTACAATATTCTCTATAAACTGAAAAATATCATTGTTGTTGTTTTTTAACTATGCTTGTAGTAGTTTACTGTGATTGTACGAAAATGATCTCACATCCAAAACTTAAGTAAAAAAAAAAAAAAAGGCTGATACGGATCTCGCTCTTTCTTTTGTCTTTACAAACAGTTATTCTAAACATACAAAAACATAAATACACATACATCTTTAAAATTATTGTCCCTCTGCTCTGAGTGTTATTTTCTAATTTAATAACAAAGAAAATTCAACTATTATCTGTCAGGTATTTTTAACAGTATATCTCTTTTATAACTGTATTACAGTGCGGATGTAAACCTCTACGCTGATGACACTGTTGTTTACACGAGTGAACAAACAGCAGGGGGATGAAAACATGATGGGTGGTTTTAATCTTTTCATGAATTAGTTTCATTTAATATATTCATGCAACACATTTCAAAAAAGGGAAACACAAACTGGCAATAATGTTTTATAGGAAACTACTGACAACACTATTTCCAATAAATTTCTTAATTTGAAATATACTAAAAATTACAATCTAAAACATTAATTAAATGTGATCTTTACATAAATGTTTTAAAATATGTTTGTATGTTATGCTCTTTTCTCAAAATGTCTTGATAAACTGTGATTTTGACTCAGATCAGAAAAACTCTATGACATAAAATAAACACCGACCTCATGAACTCTACTTTAATTGAGATTTACTGCAGCTTTGTAACTTCCATTTACACTGTGAATACAGATCAGATACAAAATCACATCAGTGTAGCATTGATCTCAAATGAAGCGAAAATGACTTAATAAGCTTAAAGATATATTATAATGCCAGAATCATGTGACACGTCATGAGTGAAACACAGACGGCTACAGCGGTAAAAAATAAACATAAATTTCCTGGAGAGAAGTGGGTTAATGTGTGTAATGAGGTGAATTAATTAAAAAAAATTTGATTAAACTCACTAACATGTACAAACTCTTTTGACGGGTAAATTTCGATGTTTTTATAGCACCTAAAATAATGAGACCTGAAGTGAACCAACACCGAACAAGTTCCAGGTTTTGTTAACGTGTGAAACGTCATGACTTGTTTGTCTCAGTGGTTTGTGTTTCTGGTGAAAAGGCCGGGTTCACTTGGACTATTCCGCCACACCCCCTCGGAGTGGTACGTTCCACCGCTCATGTGTGAACCAGCTCACCTGTGCAGGGCAGCTCTCCCCTGCTACAATATGCTGGAGGTGGTAGTCGTGAATGTGTGTTACAGCGTTTGAAGACTTCATGTGTGCGTCCTTTGACATGTAAGTAGTGATGGTGAGATGAAGCCTCATGAGGCATCGAACCACTTCAGCCAGTTGGTTCGAGAAAGGGTTCATTTCTCGAAGCTTCATGTGAACACGAAACCACCTACTGGCCAAGTGTATAATCACAGGCAGCTGTATCTGAACCACATGTGATGCATTGAATTTTTGTGTCTGTTATGGCTGTTGGGAATGACTATGAATTACAAAAATGTATGACCAAATAATTTCTGTACATAAATTATCACATATGTGCAAAATAAAATATTTTTTGAATATATTCTGTGTGTGTAAATTTTCCCAAAATGGTAGTATCTGATGATATGGCAGGTTGTGTAATAATGTTTTTCTGTCACTTTAGGAAAATGGCATGGGCTTAAGCAGGCAGAGGACAGTGAAAGTGCTTGTGGAACAAGGAAGAGGGGACTGAATATGCTTGTGTAACTTGGACAATGATGTACAGGACAGGGGACATTTTATTCATTTTTATTCAGAAATAACAGTTTCTCAACAGTTTTTGGTTTTAAACGATTCCTTTTTTTTGACACAACCTCTCCGGCCTTTGAAAACACCCTTTCACAGGGTACAGAAGATGCTGGCGTGCACAAAAACGCAAGAGCAAGTCTGTATAAATTTGGATACAGTAATTTTTGCCTCTCCCAGTACTCCAGAGGGTTTTCCAGCCTGTTTATATTTGGCTCTGAAAGGTAGTGCTGGACCTCCACAGTGGCATCTGCTGTCACATTTTGAGTCTTCCGTGCCTCCATGACGCTGGTGTCTAAAGGATGCCACAGTTTGCTACCTAAGAGGAAACCACAGATCATGTTACTAAGTGTTCTCATAGGAATAATTGATCTCAAAATGTAAAATAATAGATTACCTCCTGTGACATCATGAGAGGTGGAAGCCTGGGGGATTTCCTCTCTGCTTTGTGTTGACCGTATAATGGTGGCACACTCGGAGGTCAGTCGTTTTATTGCTTCGGTGGCTTTTGTTTGGCTGAAAAATCCTATTGCTTTAAATCGGGGGTCCAGGAGGGTAGCAAGAGACACGATGCTCGTCGACTGCAAAGTGTACAGCTTCTCCCGGAGTTGCCTGATGAGCTGGTCTCCCATTTCCAACGCTGCTGCAGGTGCCGGCTTTGTTATTTCCTCCTGAAGGGTGTGCTCCAGCATCTTCACGAGGGGGACAACTTTGGAGACAGACACATTTTCCTCTGCCGACAGCTCTACGGTGGCATCGTAGAAGGGAGACAGCAAAGAAAGGCACCCTCCAACAATGTTGAACTCTTCTGATGTTAGGAAGGGGATGTCATGTTGTAACCCAGCTAACGCTGCTCCTACTGGCTCCCTTTGCTCCACCAAACGTTGCAGCATCAAATATGTGCTGCTCCATCTGGTCTCCACTTCTTGCATTGGCTTCATGTTTGCCATCCCCAGATGAAGTTGCACTTGTGTAAGCTTCTCCTTTAAAGATGCAGATGAGTAGGCCATTAAATCACTGCAGTAGGAACACAGACAAACTATTAGCGTTATTAGAAATTGAAATAAAGGGAAAGAGCATACCTTAGCAGTGGTGCTGCTTCTAAAGAAGCCAACCAGCTTCCGTGCTTTGGCCCGGATGCCAGAGAGCACAGGCTGCTGGTCAAGTGCCTTCTTCACTATCAGATTCAGTGTGTGTGCAATGCAAATATGGTGCCGAAGCTTCAGCTCTCTCACACAGGCAACCATATTGGGAGCACCATCAGTGACCATACATGTCACCTTATTAGCGATTCCCCATTCCTCCATCAGGGAGGCTTTCACACGAGCTATATTTTCAGCAGTGTGTGATTGGGGGAATGCCTGCACTCCTAACAGCACTGAACTGAGTGTGGTTTTCTCACCCACAAAATGGCATGTTACAGCCAGGTAGGCATCCATATTGATGGATGTCCACATGTCCGAAGTAAGGCTAACAGCAGCCACCTTTTCCACTTTAGCCTTCTCCTTAGCTGACTCATACTTGGCCTCCACCGTGGCCTTCAGAGCCTAAAGGAAAAAATATATAGTGCTGAACTGTGAGACACAATAAAGTACTCATTTGTTTCATGCATGCACCCATACATACCTGCCTTGTAGGGAGAACATAATTAGGATCCAGTTTGGACACAAATGCCCTGAATCCAACATCATCCACAATACTGAAGGACTGTGTGTCCTTCACTATCATGGAGACGAGGGCTTCATCCAGCTCTTGTTTTCTGGTGGCTGGTTAAAAGAGAATAAATACAGTGTCTGTTACCTGTCTTTATTTGCACAATAAACAAAGGTGAACAGGGAAAAATTGTGATGGTGCATTTGTAATATTGTAATGACTTACCTTGGCTGGGTGAAGCTCCAGTTTCCTCCTTATTCTCATGCAAGGCACGGTAACGCCTCAGCATGGATGAGGTGTTGTTATTGTACCCCAACTCCTTGGAGCACAATAAACACCTCACCTTTGAATAAAATAAGAAACTGTGAAAAATACAGTTCTTGATAAGCAAACCTAATGTGTCTGAAATAGAGTTAGATTTAGCTTATTAGGAGTTATTAAATCAAAGTGTTCCCACACAGGGGAAATCCTCCTCTTCCTAGCTGGCTCCATCTTATCACCTCCTTCTCTCCTCACTCTCCTAAATCTCCAAACTATCTCTCTCTCTAAACTCTCCAAACTATCCAAACTCTCAACTGACCTCAACTCTCCACCAACAACCCACATTTTGAATGGAGCCTGAGGGGTTTATATTGCTGTCAAACCTCCCGGCAAAATCTGAACCACTTCCCGAAGCAGTCACGTGGTACAGCCGGGCAGCGAGGCTTCGGACGTCATCATTTTTGGCTCCTCCCCTAAATGAAGCAAGCCTCGACACGCGCTTCGAGGAAACGCCCCCTCCATTACTCGACACGCTTCGAAGTGTCGGCACATCTCGTAACATCACTAGTAGTCGTCCTTAATCATGTTGTTTGTTGTAGCCTGTAATGCCGAGTGCTAGCGCAATGCAGCATCCATTCATTCTGCACACGTGGCTTAATTAACACTGCATGCTTTCTTCAGCGCTCTGTTGAGATCTTGTTTAGTTCATCACTGACGTATGATATGTGTTCCTGAGTCTCATTGTTTCAAGTATTCTGACTGTGTTTTTGTTCCTTGAATCGATGTCAACACTTTGTGTTAGTTATGCCACACGGCGTCGAGTTGCCATTAACTTATTCTTTATTAAGTTACATTATTCTTACGTTGTGTGTTCTTCTTCTGTTTCAGAACCACACAAACACACTAACCCACGAATGTGAGCAAACCCCCTCCGTTCTGGGTGACTAACTAAGTTGAATAAAAGTTCTTTCACTGGAACCTCTGGACTCAGTAGTGATTTGACCAGTCACTTCAGTGGTGGGCTGTGATTTCTGGAACCCCAGTTTATTATCGAGGCCACAGTCAGCCAATCTCTTCGTTTCAGTGAATACAGATCAGATATAAAATCACATCAGTGTATCATTGATCCCAAATGAAGCAAAAATTACTTAATAAGCTTAAAGATATATTATAATGCCAGAATCATGTGACACGTCATGAGTGAAACACAGACGGCTACAGCGGTAAAATTTAACATAAATTTCCCGGAGAGAAGTGGGTCAATGTGTGTAGTGAGGTGAATTAATTACATTTTATTGGATTAAATTCACTAACATGTACAAACTCTTCTGACGGGTAAATTTCTTTATTTTTATAGCACCTAAAATAATGAGACCTGAAGTGAACCAACACCGAACAAGTTCCAGGTTTTGTTAACGTGTGAAACGTCATGACTTGTTTGTCTCTGTGGTTTGTGTTTCTGTCTCTGTGGTTTGTGTTTCTGTCTCTGTGTGGTTTGTGCGCTGTTGCTCTTTGTATTAATAGCATAACCTTATTAACAGGTTTGACATGAGCAAAAATGCCATGTCACCAACACCTCACTCCAAGATTCGTCACTATTATTCTCCAAGGTTCATTTTTAGACTTTTTCTTGTCATTTCTATCAGACTAAAAACACTGTAAATATCGGGTCATAAAAAGAGAGCAGGAAGTTTATGGTCTCTGCTTTTACTCTGTCAAAGTTCATTTCTCTGATCTCAATTTACGGTTTGAGCTGTTTCTCTCTTCGATGAATAACACAGCTCCTTCCTGGAATCATTCTTCCACCGGAGTGAACGGTTGTAACTGTCGACGTCTTATTAAACCCACAATGTGGAGGCTGCAGAGCAGAAACCCCCGCAGCCCGTCTGCTGCAGGAAAGGAAGTTTTCATTAGCAGTCAACAGTTTTTTTTTGGTTTTTCTAACCACAGAGAACAGATTCATATCTGCAGCTGTTATGAGCTCCCCTCTCTGTCGTTGGTCTTCCTTCTTTACTCGAAATAACTTTTTCCACTGCGCCCCCCCGTCTGCCAAGAGTTGAAACTGAACGTCATCGCCCACCTGAAGCTCGGGGCACGTTAGTTTTACACTTGACATTAATGCAGAAGTACTTCGGTACATCACAAAATGACCTGGAGGTTTTTACACCTTTTTATAGTTAAATTATGAATCAGCAGAACAGGAGAGAACGTACACGTATACAAAAATTAAATTACCCCACTGTCCGAGCTGAATCACATGAATATACAACAAAACAAAAACAAAAAAAAGGAGAAATTTACAAAGAAAGAAAATGCAACACGAGAAAATTAAACTCAATCTACTCTAATTCAAGTTATCGCTATCAATGAGTGATTAAGATTCATGAATTAATTGACCCAGTAAGAGGAACATCAAAGTGCACTTTCGGTTGTCAACTTTAAACAAATTCACCTCATAAGTTCCACTGACACACCAACCTACTGGGAATTAAACTGATTCTCTACTACTAATAAACACGCCCTTCATTTCTTCAGCATTCAGACTTCAGCCCTGATTTATCAAAAAGCTGCATGATTGTTGTTTTTGAGCATTTGTAGCTTCAGAGCAGCTCAATCTGCTGTATGTTCATGTGTGTAAACAACAGTGTCATCAGCGTAGAGCAGGGGTGTCAAACTCATTTTAGTTAAGGGGCCACATACTGCCCACTTTGATCTCAGGTGGGCCAGACCAGTAAAATCATAGCATAATAACGCATACATAACAACAATATTTCTCTTTGTTTAAATCATTGGTGAAGGTTTTTGGATGATAAACCCTGTTTTAAGGTCTTTCTACAATAAACTAGAAACATAAAGACCAAAAACTCAGACATCAGCCCACTGTTTATCTGCCCCGGCTCTCCTCTGCAGATTCCCTCGCTTTGTGACGCGTTTGACGTCAAACGCGTCACAAAGCGAGCAGCGAGCGCTGCTGCCTGTGGCACCGAGCGCTTCTTCCTCCGGAGCAGACGTCGCATTTACGCTGTTTTTGAAGCAATTACTGGATCGATTAAAACAAAAATAACAAAACGTTTGTACTCATAAACCTCCATATTCTCATAGAAATGCAATTTATGTCTTTCTGTAATTTTCACACTTCGCAAAGTCATCCGGCGGGCCGAGCTGGACCCGCTGGTGGGCCGGATCCGGCCCGCGGGCCGTATGTTTGACACCCCTGGCGTAGAGGTTTACTTTGACACTGACACAAGTTAAAACAAAATGATTCATACACAAAATAAATGATCAGGAAATGCAGACCTGAACCAGCTGGATCTCACACACCTGCTTGTTTAGATAAAAAACTGCACGTTCATGTTTATCTAAAATAGTACAGGAATGGTTTGTGTTTGTTTGTACAATGATATTCGTATCAGCCTGAACGTTTCTCTTTTTTTTACTTCAGTTTTGGATGGGAGAGAATTTATGTACAATCACGGTAAATTACTGTAAGCAGAGACCTGAAACAAGAATGATTTTTTGTTAGTTTATTGAGAATATTGTACTGAATAAATGAGAGGAACGTACAACCTACAATATTTAAAAATAAGAACAAGACGAAAGAAATGTTAACTGCTAAAATACCAACAAGGCAGCTAAAAATTCAGCTTAATTTCACGTTTTGTTTGTCACACTTTAAGTTTTTAAAAACATTTCGACAACTCTATCCAAGTCCACATTTAAACCAACCACACGTCAAAAATAAAATTTCTGAACACTGATTAAAGTTATATTTAAGATGACCAGTCAGTGAGCATGTGTTCAGTTGGTGGACGGTCTCTTGTTTCTCAGGCTCGTCATCAGAGAAAGTCCACAGCAGTACACCAGACTCTTCACTATCAGCACTGTGTACAACACGCAGAGCAGCTTCACCCTGTACAGAGACTGGAAGGACACTGACAGACAGACAGAAAGACAGACAGACAGGTCATTCATCTCTCCACAGTCTGTTCAAATATATACATTTCTTGTGAATATCATTAATTTTTTTTATCGCTTTAACATTTCCTGGCAGGACGACCAGTTTTGCAAGAAGACACGTGTCCACTACAGTTTGACTGAAAGCTCAAAGACCCTTCAGGACCTGACCAAGCTTTAATATGACCCCTACACCGACAGCAGGTGATCTTACAGTCAGCTTGCTGCAGAGATGGAGGGTCTGTTGGTTCTGTCTCTGGAGGATCGGTGGTTGCTGGAGCTGGAACCTCTGAAATAAAATGGAGACAGATGTTTGGAGCTGCAGTGAGACATGTCCGTCCTCTTTGACAGAGTCTCCACGTGAAGCTGAATCCCTGCTGAACACAGTCACCAAGCCTTCATTACCTTCTTCTGTCTGGTTCTTCACTGTGTCCCACTCATGCTTGACGTAACAGTGGTATTTAAAGGTGTGGAGATCATCCTGATCAACCACCCTGATGGAGGCGGTGCGTCCCGGCTCTCTGAGCTCCAGCTGTTCTCCCTCAGAAGAGAGAGGCTCCTCCAGCGAGTCGCTCTTGTTCTGTCTTTTCCAGGAGAACTGGACCTCAGGAGGAAACATGGCTGAGGCCAGACACAGCAGGAAGGTCCTCCCCTCCAGGTGGGCTCTGCATGCTGCTGGGTACATGATTACCTCCGGCTTCACCACCGGCTTATCTGAAGTTTGACAGCAGCAACAAGCAGCACAGACACACAGTGACACAGTCAACAGCAGCTTCCAGCACTGCATTCAGTCTGATCCTGGAAACTACATGGACTCTGATCAATAAACTACTCATCAATACAGCACAAAGTTCACTACATACTGTGTTCACCTTCATATCAGACACAATCATCACTTCATGTATTCAAGTGTCACATGTAGAAGACTGAAAATGTTTGAAAAATTAAATCATATTACAGTTTTATTTGCACGGTTATTATTTTACCAAATACTTTAATGTAACTTAATGAAATATAATTAAATTTACATGAAATCAATGGAAAATATTTCTTCAATATAAAGGTAAATATAAAAATTTCTGTAGTTGCCTCTAAAGAGAGAAACATTGTTAATTGATTTAAAACTTTGTTTTAAACACATCAAAACACCAACACAGTTTAGATAATTATATTTCATAACAATTTTAAGTAGTCTGTTATGTAAGACATTATTCTGAAATTGAAAATTCAAGTAATAAAATGTGTTCATTTAAATACCACCTTTTACATTTGCAAATATATATATGCACATATATTTTTTACATTTTTGTTGATGTATTTTCACTTTAAAGTTGTACCTTCATATAACAAATAGTTTACAGGAATTTAATGTTAACAAGTCAGCTATTTATTGACTATGCGATAAAAAAAATATATAACTATACTTTTCTTAAAAATACTTTTAAAAATATGAAACATTCACTTAAACTTAAAATAAAGTTTAATATTGTTTTTCCAAAACTTCAAGAGATGACTCAAAATTACTGAGATGATCAAACAGTTAATATTCATTAAGATATTAATTATCTGTCCAAAATAATTAACAGAAATGTTTACTTTATTATTAACAACAGGATTTCATGTGAACAATTAAGCTACTAATTGATGATTGATTGAAATTTTTACTTTTCATAGTTTTGTTTCATAATTGCTTTCACGAAATTTTAACTTAACACAAAATACTACTTACATTTATAATAAATACAATTATTTTGTTTTTCCAAAACATCAAGAGATGACACAAAACTACTGAGATGATTAAACAGTTAATATTCATTAAGATATTCATTAACTATCTGACACGATGATTTAAAACGTGTACTTTCGTGCACATTTAGAAGAACAATAAAATATTAAATTAAATTTACCATAAATCTCATCTTGTTTTCAAAAGTCAAGTGATGATTTAGAACTACGCAGATAATCAAACACTAAATATTCCTAACAAAACTAAAATGTCACTTTTTGTGGATAATTTCATTCTCACGCAGAGAAAAATAAAAAGATTTAGTTGTTATGGGAGATTCAAACATATTTTCAGAAATTATAGATTTTTTTCTTATGTAACAATGTCTGCAAGATGAATTCTCTGCAATCTGTTAAAAAAAAATAACCTGTGAAGCCCGAAGCAGCAGAAACTGACTTTAAACACATTTTCGGTTTCTACAATAAAATAGCTGAAGCAAAATAAATGTTTGTTCTTACCTGTTACATACAGTTTAGTTCCAGAGCCAAAGATGAGGTGGTCGTAGTCGTATCCCCCCACAGTGAAACAGACTGATACAAAAACCTGTCTTCTGCTGAACGTGTCAGATGAAGTGAACGAGTCCAAAGTGTCATATTTCAGCTCCATGATGTGTTTCTTTCAGGTTCATATCAACATGACTGTCTCTTCTTCTGATGGATAAGATGGACGTGAGGTCACAGTGACCTTGACCTTTGACCTCGACATTTGACCTTCCAGTCAGTTTATCGTTGACGTAGTGAACCTTTGTGCAACATGTGAAGAAACTACCTCCAGGCATTTATGACATATTATATTCATGAGGATGGGTCAAAGTGAGCTGACAGTGACCTTGACCTTTGACCTGTGACCTCCAAAATCCTTGAGTACAGGTGCTGATTTTATCCAAATTTGAAGAAATTCCTTCAAAGCGTTCTGAAATTCAAGGTGACAAGAATGGGATGACGGGATAGGAAAGACATGAGGTCACATTAACTTTGACCTTTGACCCTTGACCACCAAAATCAAGTTGTAATTCATCCTTTAGCCCGGTAAACGTTTGTACCAAGTTTGAAGAAGTTCTCTTGAGGCATTCTTGAGATATCGCGTTCACGTGTCGGTGAAGGAACCTGAAAACATAAAGACTCCCGTTATGGTTGTCGCTAAAAAATAAGATTTAAAGTACTTATATTTACAGAAGATGCAGCCTGTGTGTTCAATAATATAGTCACAGACTCTGATGTAAAACTACGTCACTTTTCTGACTCAGCACTTTTTATTTGACATTTTAACCCAACTAATGGTTCTTTAACTTCAGAAAATAAAAATGAGAACAAAAATATTGATCTTGAAAGCTGCTGAAAACCAAATGAAATAAATCTAAAATAAGTTCTGACAGCAGTAAAGAAAAACTTCCCTCAGCTCAGTCTGTTTGTGAGATGGAGGTGAAATGTGAACCTGAGCTGTGGTTTACTGCTCTCTTCCTGTCACAAACACTGTTTGACATCTGCTGGTTTTTGTTCAGGCTGCAGGGATCATTTCTCACTGTGGGTATCATCCTTATAACAGGAGCAGTAGTAGGTGGCTGAATGGTGGAGTGTGACGTTCTGGATCTGCAGCTCCCAGCCGTTCTCTTTATTCACTGAAGAGAAATCATCTTTCTGAGGATGATTGTACCTTGAATCTATTTTTCCATCTCTCTTATCAATATAAAGAATCACTCTGAATGTTTCTGTTTCTTTCTTCTGGTACCAGTACACATTAACACTATCACACTGGTGAGTTTGTTTACAGCTGAATGAGACTTTGTCTCCAACTTTCCTGGTCAGAGTTAAATCATCCTGAATGAGCTCTGCTGCCATGGCAACCAGCGCTGTGGAGACACGGACGGACAGATGAAGGTCAGCGTGACGGCGTTAGTTAAAGGTGAAGTTTGCCGGCTCCCGATTGGCTGGAAAACACTCACCTGAACACAGACAGCACAGAGCAGCAGCCGGGAGGAAAAACATTTCGTTTCTTCGGTGCGGCGGCGTTTCCTTCTGGTGAACCTGGAGAGAAGTGACGCTCCGACGCAGCCGAGGACGAACGAGGACGAGCCGTGAGAGACCAGACGAGGGACACGTGGTTTCTAACAGGTCCTCAAAACCCTCCCATCAGCCCCTGCAGCACAAAGATAAGACTGCTGCTGCTGATTGACAGCTCGGCTGAAGCTGCTCGTGCGGTTTCATCGTCTGGATTTGAAAAAAAAAAGAAAAAAAAATCTGGGTCACATGATGCAGAAACACTGAAAAACATTCAGGTTGGTGGTGAGTTTATAACACGGACTGTTATCTGATGTTTAAAATACAAAACTACAAATCCTCACAGCTCCTCAGAAACTGATTGAACTGATGGATTTAAATTCATTTAATAAAGTAAATTAAATTCTATTGATTTGAATTCTTTTCTCTCTTCTAACATCACAGATTTTGATCGTCATGTTGTTCACGTTGTTTCCACGAAACAAATATTTCCCCTCAGATTCAGTCCGACATGTTTCAAACTTTATAATCTGCTCTCACATTTTAAATAAAGTTCTGCTTTGATTTATGAGTTCGTGGAAACGAAGCCGTCAGAGATTCTGCTGGAAACAGAGTCGACTGCAGCTTCTTTTCTTTTTTGTCTCCTCCACCTTCCAGCTGATGTGAAATTCATCTCCAACGAGTCGTCTGGATCTCGTTGTACTTGCGGTGACTCGCCACAAGATGGCGCCGCCTCTCTTTGCTTCTTTATTGAAGACCGGCAGCAACATTCATCATCCTGATTGATCGTGAAGGAACGTGTGACTGACTTGACGCACATCGAAGATAGGTGTAACTTTATTTTGTTCAGTTTCAGCTGGAGGTTATGAAGTTTTACATTTAAAGGATAGTTGTGATCTTCAGAAGCATCTTCACTGAACCAAAACTTCTAATTCTGCTTCATTTTAAATAAAATTATTTCCTATAAATTTGGATGTTGTGCCTCTGAGTCAAAAGCTGTCAACAAATTAAGAGCCTGTGTTGTCACTGAGTCGTTTTTACCACTAGAGGGAAGCAGTGTGAAGATTGTTATTCTTGACAGCAAATAAAACATTTATTGAGCACATTATATTGAAGGTAAACTTAACGTTATTACAGCGTCATGGGGCCCCTGCGCTAAAACTTCTATGCAAGACATCTCTTGTTAAAACAAAAATTGAGCCCATTGTCTCGAAAGAGTTTTTTATTTTTTTATTTCATCATTTAATGAAACGTTATTTTACTTTTCATTTTTACTCTTTTTTTTCATTTTTTTATGTTGTGTGACTTTCTTTCCTTTTTGAAGAATCTTTATTATTATTTTTTTATTATACGTTATTTTGTATCCTGTTTTTATCACTAATCAGTCAAACCCAACAATCAATCCCGGTATGTTTTTTTTTTTTATTTATCATCATTTATTTGCCTTTAATCTTTTTGTCTTTTCCCTTTTAATCACTTCACTTTATTTATTTGTTGTTGTTTTTGTTTTTTTGTGTGACTTCATCACAAAATAAGAGCTGATTTCCGGGAACTTTGTTCCCGTGCATCATTTACAGTCAGCACGGACCACCCTGCGACCGCACCACTTCAGTACACATCCGCGGACAAAAACAGTCCGTCCCCCCCCCCCCCCCAAATTTTAACGCACTTCGTTCCCCGTTTTTGCACAAAACGTTATGAAAGTATAACTTTTCAATCGAGGTCAGTATCACTCTATCGAATCGTTTTTAGTTGACTGCGTACGTCACATTTGGCGGTAAAATAGTAGTGTGTGCGGATGAAGAAAGAAAGAAGAAAAAAAAAAAAAAGCCGGAGTATTAAAGGAGTCAGAGCAGCTGGCTGCGCGAGTCACGGCGCTGCTGAGCTCTGCGGCACTTCGGTGCGATCTTGTCGCTCGTCAAAAGATTATTGACTTGACAGAGGATATATATTTTTTCTCACGGCCGGGACTGTGTTGGATAAAACTCAACCTGAAGATTTAACCTTCCCTCACGGGAACACTTGGACTTTTTACTCCCGTTTTCGCAGCAGTCCCGTCACACGTTTCATCTTAGGAGAATAACCGTGAGTTTTTACGGTTAACGGTTTACTGAAACGGCTGTTGATGTTTGTTCCGTGCACTTTTTTTTTTTTGCAAACAAAAATATGCCGATTTATCCCTGAAGTTATTTATGACCTTGTTCACCAGCTGTCGTTTAACCGGTGACACTTAAAACGGGGATTCCTTTGTGTTTAAATAAAGTCACATTTCGATAACGGAGTTTGGCTTATCTGCAGAACACCTCGGTGCCTGTCAGTGAAGACGAGGTGGTGTCGCTTCTTTTTAATGTTAAACATTATCGGGGACAATTGGTTTCCCATACGGAACACCTTTATCAGAGTTTATTGCAGCTTTTTTTTTTTTTTTTTTTTTTTTTTGCAGCTTTTGGTGTTTTTTATACGAGGCAAAGTGTAAAGTCCTCTGGGGACCATGAATCTCTATATTTGAATTTAGTTTGTCTGTTTTTAACCTCGAACATTACAAAAGCAACTTTTACCCAGAATAATCCAACTATATTGTATTATTAATAGTGTTTTCCCCCCCAAATTTTCAGATTTCAGTTGTTTTTAATTTGTGCTTTTTGATGGATTATGAATTATACAGAGTCGTGTACTTGTATATAATCTTGGTATTCGAGTCACCTTTTGTTCTGTTAACTTGGTCCATAAAGAAAATGAGTCTAAAATACAAATTTTTTTTAATGAGGTTTGGTGTGACTGTTGTAAACAAACCACACTACGATTCTTTTTTTAATGCCAGACAGTCGCAACTATTGTGGTTTGTTGTTAAATCTGAGACTTTAAAGCAATTGTAGAATCGTTATGGTATTCCTTTTTCTTTTTTTCTTTTTTTTTTCCCCTCTCTTCAGGATTATTTCCACTCATCAGCCTTATCTCATGTTTTCTTCCCCCACAGGCAGCCATAATGCCGCCGGTGTTAACCAGCACGAACTACGATTACGACTACGACACGGTGCAGCCCTACTTCTTCCTGGATGGCGAGGAGGAGGATTTCTACCCTCCCCGGCGCAGCCAGCTCCTCCCGGGTCCCGGCGAGGACATCTGGAAGAAGTTCGAGCTGCTGCCGACGCCGCCTTTGTCCCCCCGCCGGAGCCCCGGCCTGTCCGACGCCGACCACCTGGAGGCGGTGTCCAGCCTCCTGGACGAGGACTGCAACCCCTCCGCCGCCTTCCTCCAGTCCTTCATCATCCAGGACTGCATGTGGAGCAGCAGCTTCGACGCCGGCAAAAAGCTGGATAAGGTGGTGTCGGAGCGGCTGGCCTCGCTCCGCGCCCGCCGGGACTCCGCCGACGACATCGCGCACAGAGCGGCTGACCAGCAGGTGGGCGGGGCTCATGTGGGCGGGGCTCAGGTGGGCGGGGCTCAGGTGAGCGCCGGGTACCTGCAGGACCTCCACGCGGCAGCGACGGACTGCATCAGCCCCTCCGCGGTGTTCCCGTGCGCCGCGGCGACGGAGGTGGTGTCGTCGGCGCCGTGTCTGGACTCCCCGTCGTTCAGCGGCAGCGACAGCGAATCAGGTGGGAAGCCGGGCTTTTATTTTGAAAAGTAACTTCGTTCCTTGTGTTTGAGTGCTTTTGTTTCGAACAGCGATTGCTTGTTTTTTAAACCAAAATGTTGTTTTTTTTCCTCAGAAGAAGAGGATGAGGAGGAGGAAGAAGAGGAGGAGATCGACGTGGTGACGGTGGACAGGCAAAAGTCGTCCCGCCGCTCGGACGCCTCCCCTGTGGTGCTCAAACGCTCTCACGTCGACATCCACCAACACAACTACGCCGCCCAGCGGCCCGCCGGGAAACGGGCGAAGTTGGAGAGCGGCTGCCCGTCGCCGAGGCGGAGCGGTGGCGGCGGCGGCGGCGGCGGCCGCAGGTGCTGGAGCCCGCGGCCGGACGGCGCCGACGGCGACGACGACAACAAGCGCAGGACTCACAACGTGCTGGAGAGGCAGCGGAGGAACGAGCTGAAGAGGAGCTTCCTGGCTCTGAGGGACGAAGTGCCGGCGGTGGCCGACAACGACAAGGCGGCGAAGGTGGCGATCCTGAGGAAGGCGACGGAGTTCGTCAGGGAGGTCGGAGAGGACGAGAGGAGGCTGCTGAGGACGAAGGAGGAGCTGAGGAAGAGGAGCAGAGAGCTGAAACGCAGACTGGAGAAGCTCAGGACTTTATAACGTTTTCTTTCACCTTTTGTGACGCTTTATTTTGGAAACCGAACTGAAATTCCAGTCCGACTGTTATCAGCAATAATGACTGACGGGAACCTGAACGCAGCACGGTCTGTGTTGGTCTGTGACCGGTGCGCTGGCGGCTGGTCTCAGATCTGTGATGTCTCGTATTTATTTAGTTTTTATTGAAATGTTTTGTTTTTTAACTTAAAATTAGTTTTGCAAATTGTTTTTGTGCGTAATTAAGTTGCAGCATCCGACTGCGTGTCACTCCTGATCACCGATCAATAATTTACCGACTTCTTTTTATTGAATCAATAATGACCTGTATTTCTTTAATCCTGCAATGTCATTGTGCAAATAGTTAATTTTTTTATATATATATATATATATTTCCCAACATTTGACTGATTACTTACAACAACAAAAAAATCCGCCACGCGGGGAGGAAGTACGGCGGAAAGCAATCCTTTCAGAATAAAAGCCCTTCATACGCTGGAGGTTCTGTCAGCGCTGCGAAAGGTTCAGTTTGTTTTTCTTCACGCGTCTGTTGCACATCTCAAGAGAAAGTCTCGTAATTTATCGGCCACGAGGTGAAAAGCGTGCCGTGATTTCACAACGCCGATGTTTACCGCGCAGCTGCACGGCTCGACTATTTGCGGTAGCAGCCGAGGATCCGGAGGAGTCGGGTTTCGGCCTTGTTATGAAAGCCTCCTCGGAGATGAATCGGGGAGGAGGAGGAGGAGGGGGGGGGGGGGGGGTTTCGTGTAGACCGACCACAACGATTTCCAGGGATGGAGTTCGGCTCGGTGACTTGCAGATTAGTCAAGCCGGTTGTGTCATACGTGAGCTGGCAAACAAACTCGCGCTGAAGCTGCTGTCGACCCACTGTTGATTTTTATTTTCCCTCCCGAGCTGAGAGGGAGGTGGAAAAAACAAAAAAAACTGGTGAAAGTTCAACTCCAGTCAACAAAAAAATAGGACGGCCAAAACACACCGAATGAGATAATCTCTCGTTTTAAGAGATGAATGTTTGATTAAACCGCTCAGAAAACTCCCTTCATTTTTTTTTTTTTTTTTTTTTTAAGCCAAATAAAGATCCATTAATTTCTCCGGTGAAGTTAAAAGAAAACACATGAAAAAATGAATTAGTGAACTAAGCAGATTGTAATTTACACATGGAGAGAATTGACAAATAAGATTCAATGTTAAAACTAGTGGATTATAATATCTTGAGGGATTTTTATGGGTAAAACCTTTAATATTTGCCAAGTAACTGGTTCTTTTGTCTTTTAAAAGTTCAGCCCAAGGCAGCGTATCGTCTTCATATCGCTTGCTAATAACACAAATAGAGAGTCTGACGAGTCCCTGCTGAGTCATAAAAAGAAATTCCAGACCGCCGAGTCACGCTGAGCCTTCGTCCAGCGCGGTCAAGCGACGAGTGAGAGCGTTTCCCGTTTCCACTGATGACCCATCCCACATTCCCGCAAAATGTCACTGATAAATGTTTCAGAAGGAGGATAAAATCTTGTTTTTATACCCGAATGACAGAAAGTCCTTTACAGACGCTTAAAACAGACTCCCAAGGCAAAGATTGATCAACTATGAGGAAGAGAAACATGGATGTTTTCTTTTCTTTTTAAATGTCTTACAGTTTGTATTAAAGACATCAGAAACAGAGAACAACTTTTTTTTTTTTTTTACTTTTCTTTCTTCATGGGAGGAATTTGTAGAAAGTGGAAAAGCTGCAGGTTGTGGATCTGATATCAGAGGGATGCAATAAAATAAATAACGTCATTATGGTGTCTTTCGCTAAATCCACTACTTCTTATTAGTTTTCTAGTGGTTCTTCTGAAAATATTTCCATTAATAATTAGATATATTATTAGATTATTAGATTAGACTCCGCTTTTAGAGACCTGATATCTAAAAATGTATTGACTTTGTATTTCATGAGAAAAGTTGAATGGAAGTCTATGACTACTTTTTTTTTTAAGCCGATCTCCCGGTGGTCCTCGGCGGTATTGCAGTTTAAGGCACTCTGCGTCTTTTTTTACGACCCGGAAGCTATACATCCACTTTGACATGCAGAGACAGTCGGTTCTACGTCAGACTCGCCAACCACTCCGTCCCAGCGTTCAAATTGTGTTTTTTGTCTTTTTTCTTATGGTGTTTTGAAAAAAAAAAGCAACAGATCTCGAGGTTTGATTGTTTTCTTAAAACTTCAGACACCAAAAGCCCGACGTTTACAGTGTCGACTGTTTTTTTTTTGTCATCCAATTTATTTTAAAACGCACAACAGCATCCTAAAGAAGCCCGCTCTTAAAGAAGCTGTCAAATGTGCCTCCTCGGTCCAGATTAATGGAGCATCGCTGTCAAATGTTCTGTCGATGCAGCGGTGTGTGTGTGTGTGTGTGTGTGTGTGTGTGTGTGTGTGAGTTGGTTCAACAGCTGGTGTGACACAGCAGGTGGTATCATGCCACGAGGGTGTCGTGAGGGCTGTTTTAAATGTCCTTTACGAGCTTCCCGAGGAGGCCTTTCAGATGACCTTCAGACGAAGGTGAAGGTCACAGAGAATCACAATTTTCATTCATGAGCTCCCGAGAACTTCTGGCATGAATTTGTTTTTTTGTTTTTTTCAGCTTTTGATTTAAGGGAACTTTTACCATTGTAAACATGAAATATTCAGTTTCCATATTTAGAAGAAATATATCCCTTCGAGGTTTTTCTGGTGGTTTTTAACCGGCCTTTTTATCTACTGTTAAACGACTTTAATGTATAAAAGACAAACACGAGAGGTCGGTGAACCTTCCCGCATGAATGCAGGTTCAATGATTACCAGTTTTATCCGGAGATTCCACGCTTCCTCTTCACAGAAACTGCTGTTTAACCGCATAGTTTGAGGTATTCAAATAAAAAAGCTAACAGGAAAGTGATTTCCTGGAACAGTTTGCCGGAGAGTGAGATTTTGTATTTGAATTTTGATTCAGAGCTCTGATTGGTTCCTGAGTTAAAAATTGTTTGGGAGAAGTAAATCAGGTATTATGGATGTGGGTTTAAACTTGTTCAGGTTCCTAATGGTGCAGAAAATTGTAAAAAAAAAAAATTTAAAAAAAAATCACGACGTGGTCACATGACACCCCCCCCCCCCCCCCCCCCCAAAAAAAAAAAAAAAAAAAAAAAAAGCTGACGAGCGCCACCTGAGAGGATTTCAATCAGGTGAACATGCGGCAGCCCGGAGGACATAAAGACACAATGGAGGAGCAGAAAGTAGCAAAAACAAAGAGTGAAGAGTGAGTCTGGCATCATATTTTACACGATTTATATTTTTTAAATGTCATGTGTGTCAGAAAGTTGCTGCGTCTCGCTTTCAATTCAATTCAACTTTATTTATATAGAGCCAAATCACAACATAGGTTGTGACTTTACAATATTATACAGAGAAACCCAACAATTCAACAATTCCCGCATAAGTTAGGAGGGAAAAAAAACCTCCTCTTTAAGGGAGAAAAACCTCCAACAGAAGGAAGAAAAACTCCCTCTTAACAGGAAGAAACCTCCGACAGAACCAGACTCAGGGGTGGAGAACATCTGCCTTGACCGGTTGGGGTGAGAGGAGAGCAGAGAGAGAAAAGGACAGCATAGAGATACAAGAGATGAACTGTTGGTGGAGACATGCAGCTCCATGACGGGACATCTGCAAAAGAAAGAAGAGAAACTACACGAGCGAGGGAACTGAATGGAGACAACAGACAATAAGAAGAAACTATTGGAGAGAAAAAGATGGTGAGGTATGAGTCAGTTAAAGAGTAGGAGGAAAGAAAAGATCAGCATGTAACGAGGTCCTCCAGCAGCCTCGGCCTATAACACCACAACTAAGGGTTGATTCAGGTCTACCTGAGCCAACCCTAACTATAGGCTTTATCAAAAAGGAACGTTTTGAGTCTAATCTTAAAGCTAGAGAGGGTTTCTGCCCCTCGAACACAAACTGGGAGCTGGTTCCACAGGAGAGGAGCCTGAAAACTGAAGCTCTGCCTCCCATTCTACTTCTGTAAACTCTAGGAACCACAAGTAGACCAGCGTACTGAGAGAAGTGCTCTGCTAGGATTATATGGTTCTATAAGATCTCTACGATATGATGGAGCCTGGTCATGTAGAGCTTTGTAAGTCATCAAGAGAATTTCAAATTCTATTCTTGATTTCACAGGAAGCCAGTGAAGAGAAGCTAAAACTGGAGAAATATGATCTCTCTCGATAAATCCCGTCAGTACTCTTGCTGCAGCATTTTGGATCAGCTGTAAGGTTTTTAATGAGTAATTTGGACATCCTAACAACAAGGAATTACAGTAATCAAGCCTAGAAGTAACAAACGCATGAATGAGTTTTTCTGCGTCACGCTGAGGAAGGATTTTCCTGATTTTATTAATATTACGTAGATGAAAGAAGGCAGTTCTGGAGATTTGCTTTATATGGTGGCTAAAGGACAAATTCTCATCAAAGATGACTCCAAGGTTCCTCACAGTTTTGCTGGAGGCCAAGACAACGTCATCTAGACTAACTAAGTGATTAGAGAAAGAGTTTCTGAGGTGTTTAGGACCAAGTACAATAACTTCTGTTTTGTCTGAATTTAGAAGCTTTGTGGCGTTTGTCTCCAGAACCATCGATTTCGCCTCGTGAATACAAAACGGCTCTTTGTGCTCACTCAAACTTTGTCATTGGAACCGGGGGATGAAGAACAGAGGCATCATTTTATTCTCAGTACAAAAAGTACAAAGTCAGCAAAAAGTTCTCCGTCATGTGAGCACGTCGGTTCAAACTGAGCTCATTTCTTGTAAAAGTTCATTTGAATTGCTTCCACATTTTTTTTTATTTATTTCCTCTCGGATGACGTCTTGCTTTTTTGTGCATCCTTAATGGACCCGGTACACAGCCAACCGTACTGATCCAGTGAAATAGTGCTTTAATATTCAAACAAACTGGGCTGTTTCTTTTTTTTCTCCAGTTTTCCAGGTGACGCAAACAGCAGCCTTCCCACCCGAAGCACTTAGACAGTTCAAAACATTAGCATGCAAATTAGCCTGCATGCAAAGCGTGGTAGCTTTCGCGTCCGGTCAGACGGTCAGAGTCGGTTTAACATCCCCCCCGCGGGGCAGAAACAAACCGGCCGTTCTTTATTAACATATCGGCAACACAGAACTGCAGGAAACTCTGAGGACACCTTTGAGTTCACCGACGAGCATCGCTGTAAAACCTTTGTTCTTATTTGCAATCAATAGATTTTCTATTCATTTCTAAACAAACGCAAAATAAACACTGTCTTCACCGGTGCTCTGATTTTTGGAGCCTACTTTACATTATTGTGATTTTAATTTTTTTTTTCTTCTTAATGAAAGGTGAAGTAAGATTTTGATGTTCTTAAAGTGGAGCAAAAAAAAAAAATGTTTTTTTTTAATTTTGTAATATAATCTATCAAAGTTCATCTTTTTATATATATATATATATATATATATATATATATACAAGCGGATGAATTAACATTCATAAAATCTTATTCCGAGAGTTTAAAAGTAACAATAAAATCTTGATATTGAGCTGAATGTTTGTTGGAAAAATTACTCAGAGGCTTGGTTTAAAATCAAACACATCGGACATTTATTCTTGCAAGAAGGAGCAAATACATGAACACTCAAAGAGAGGTGTCCAGCATTGCCCCCCCCCCCCAGCAGGGATTCCCCCAGCAGTCCTTCCAGTCACTCCTCCGTAGGGCAGCTTTTATACAGTGTGACAAACAGTAGACCGTCACCCCCATTCCCTTTGTATCTGCTTTCGTATGGTAATACTGAGCTGGTTGCAGGTCACAAGATAAGGACACAAAGGAGTCGTCAATTAGATGTGGAAAGTAAAACAAAAAAGAATCACTTGCAAATAAGACAGAAGCCAAAATAGACTTTCCGGAGCCACAATGCAAACAAGAGGAAGAGACAAATCTTTTTTTTCCATCAATGTTGATTGCAACAATTGTTTATGAAGATTATATAGTTGCATTTTTCGTGGACCGGAGTTTGTGTTTTTAGTTTAATATGTAAAACAAGCCGCGAACGCAGTATCATTTTGTTGTTGTTCATATTAAAAGAAGCTTACTCAGCCGGTTTGGTGGAGCTCAGCTATGTGAATAAAATGCCACTCATGCGCCGGATTTAAAGTGACGTTGGTGTTCCCTAACTGTCAAAACGTTGTCGTTTGATTGCCAGCATTGAGAGGGCGACTGATTGACATTTCCTTCTTCCCTGTTTTGTCACACCTGCTGAGGCTTGAAGCTACTTCTTCTTCTTCTTTTATTGTATATGCATGAAGACTTTTGGTAAACTAATGTTTGAGCAGATCTAATCGACTGAAGCAGCAGCTGGTGGGTTAAAGAACAGTTGAAACATGAACATGAAATTCAACTTTCACAGCCCCTTGTACTCCCCCTCTGAGTTCTCGTGGGACAGCGTGATGGTCCCCCTCCCTTTTAAACACCACCACTCCCTCCCAGCGGGGCCCCCCTCTTCTTTGCCACCCCACTTCACCCCCCTCTCAGCACGTCTGCAGCCGGGTTTTCCCGAGCGTGGAGTCGCTCCCCACGCTGAGCGGAAAGTGAAACCTTGTCTGTCTGCAGACCAACAACAGCAAAAGAAAAAAAAAAAAGAAATCCTGCCAACCACAGTGCAGTGTTCAGTTTCCACAGCTGTGTTGTTGACATCGGAGTTTTTCTGTTGCAGTGGGTTTGTTAATACGGGGGAAGAAAAGGATCTTATAAGCTAAAGTTGTTGTTTTTTCCTTTAGACCGGGTAAAAAGTATTAACTTGACTGACGTCGTGTCAAAAAGGATGAATGAACCTCTGTTTTGCTGGTGAAGATCTCGCAAAACGACAGAAAAAGCTCAGGAAACCCGGCATTTGAATTTCAGATAATTTTTTTATTCAAATCTTCGCCACCTCGTATTTTTCACCCGGAGGTAATTTCCTGAAACGTTCGAGAAATCAGCTGATTTGCAATTCAGGGAGGGGGGGGGGGGGCGAAGGTCACGTGACCTCAAAACACAACTTTTGTGATACAAATTTTACTCTGAAGTCTAACGGGACAAAACGACCCGAGGACATTTTATATCCAAAAGGTCAAAGGTCAACTTCACCAAGACACGATAATGTTCTGCAGGCAAATATCTTCCGTGTTGTCGGGTCGAAGGTGTGTGTGAAGCGTCCGTGTTTTAGACTTTGTGGCTTCTTCAGTGACGTCTGTTGTCATGGCGACAACTTTTTTTGTTGTTGTTGTTCAGAGTCGGGGTTTTATCGTCTGCTTCGGTCTGCTTTCAACTCGCCGCCCTGAGCCTTCGATTCAGGTTTAAGCGGAGCGTCGAGCAGCCGCACCCCACTGACAGGATTAAAAACGCCGCGGTTTAAATCCCGTCAGTCACTTTTTCAGATTGAAGAATTATGATTGAAGTTGGGACGAAGGACTTCGTTAAATAGATTTCGAAGCACCGAGTATTTTTGATTTTAAAATGTCGCGCTACAAATCACGGCGGATATGACCGAGAGGGTCAAAGTTCAAGGCGCGTTTTTAATGACGAAAGCAGTACGTCCCAATTGCTTGCAGCAGTTCGTACTTTGAAAGCAGTACCTGCCGTACGTACTGAAAGTAGAAAGGAAAAATAATGCGATTCAGAGCGTAGCCATATTTACTTTTCTCTTTTTAAATTGAAGTAAAGCTGCCGTTAAAAATCGAGAGACTTCCCGCAACCCTTTAGTCAAGGCCTCACTCCGTCTTCTCCCGATGCTTTTATTTTGAAAGAACACAAAATCAACATTTTCAGAGAATCAGATCCAAAACAAGGTTTCTAAATTAAAAAAAATTGAAGACCAAATATAAAACGCATCTCATCATCATCATTTTGAGAGTTTCCATTGAGTATAACACGCAGGCACAAAATGACATTAAAGAAACAAAGCAGCAAACGCACAAAACCAGAAATATCACAGCTGGAGGATTTCTCAAGATCTGACGTGGAATCTCCCTTCAGAGAAAAAAAAAAATCAAATCTATGGCCAAACAAAGAAAACATGCAGTTATATTTGGAAAGTTTAGACGTGTCAGAAATTCGCATGTGAGTAAACCCGTGAGTCATCGGTGTCTCCCCGTCGCCTCGCCACGCTCCGTTCCAGCTCGGAGGTTTCAAACGAAACGACTTCTGCAAAAAAAACACAAACACAACTGAGGCGGAGAAACGCTTCGACTCTGGCGCTGCTCGTTTAGCGTCGGCGGACGTTAACAACGTGGTATCTCGTAGCAGAAGAAGGCAGGTTTGGCTTTGAGAAGCTCGTCACTGTGAATTTTGCAGAGACTGAAAGCAATACTTTGATTCACCTTTACAGAACAGGTATCTTCACGAGTTCTCGAAATCGTCTTCTTTTTTTTATCTTTTACTTCTCTATTTTTGGGGAAGTTCCCAGTTTCAGAAAGGCTTTAAGTGAGATGGGTTACATTGCATACGAGTTGTGGTTTTGAACACATGATCATCACGTCCTTTGAGACACCTGGAGGTCGCCGATAGAAACCGTGAAACTGTAGGTTGGGTTTCCAGCCATCTGTTTTTACGCTCGTTGTCAAATTGCGTATTCAGAAAAAAGTTGGAAAGTCCGCGAACAAACTTTTATCGTAATATCATAAAAAAAAAAAAAAAATTGTTTTTTAAGTTGGACGTAGATGTATGAATATTACCAAAATAAGATGTACGTGACTTCAACGTCCACCAAAGTTTTATGGACGGATCAACTTCCAAGTTACCAAGGCAACAATTTTTTTTGGTGTTGAACACATTCGGTAATTTATGAATCATTCGAGTCAACGTCTGGTTAGTTCAGTGTCCGTAATAAGAGTTGGACAGTTGAGCATCTGGTTAGTTCAGTGTCTCCACTCAGCAGACACCGTAGAGGTGAAGGAAGGAAAAAAAAAATCGTAGAAGTACATCAAGCATCAGCTGAGACGTGTCAGGAAGATGAAACAAAATCTAAAAATACTGCTGTTGTTTCCTGAGCTTCAAACGCTTCATGTTCCTCCGAGAAGCTTCATCTGCTGTGGTTTCCCACATCGGCTCGTTTTGTTTTTTGTTTTTCACTGACGTTTCTTCTGCTCAGGTGTGAAAGCTTGAGAGCAGCCGTTTGTCTTCAAGGTGACGGCGATAAGTCTTCACGTGTAAATGTAGCCTGGATGTTTTAATCACTTTAATAACTTTAATAAGAATTGTATGGCGCTATTTTCCACGGTCGGTCTTCGTTACTCACCTTAAATTCTTTCGTCCGATTTCAGTCACAACGCCTTCCTGCAAACATTTCACAACAAAAGCCTTGTTAAGAAATGCCTACTAATGTGCTGGAGGGATTTTAATTTGAAAAATATCTGTCAATATCGCCTTCATCCTTGTCGTCGTCGTCGTCGGTTACATGGGCGTGTCAATGTTAATTCGTTCGTAGACAGCATCCATTTTAGATCAAGAAAAAAATAATTAACAAATTCACTTTGTTGACACGATATCATCTTTATTATAACAGTACAAGCAGCCCCCCCCCTTTTTTTTTCCTCTCGTGAAAAAACATTACACAACTCGTTTGAATGCTTTTTTTTCAAAGTCGACTTTTGATTTTCTTAGTTGTGGACCGAATAACAGAGAAATACTTTGTCTCCTCTCCGTGTGCGACTCATTTCTCACTTCTTTTGCAAGTTCTTTGTCTTCCTCCATCGTTTAGCGAACAACGACAGCCTGTAAATGGTTTTGAAACTTTTCAAGCATCCAGAAAGTGTTTCCACGCTGCAAGTGAACCAAACCGTGGTTCGGCTCGGTCGGGTCCGAGACCGCCAGTTTTGGTTCGACAAAATGTTGGGTCTTTTGGTCCGGACTAGTTATTTCAGGTTTGACCAAACTAAAAATGTAGTCTAAATCTATCTGCTAAAGCAGCCTTAGACGTATAAATCAGGCAGCAATAATATACATAGTCTACTTTATTTATGTAAACGCTAGGAAACCTACAGCGTACAATGGTGCAAGTACCAGTCGGTATTTTATTAGTAGCTTATTCATACAACCGAGTTCAACCATAAATCCTGAGCTGCGTTATAAAGTGTATTTTTGTAGAGCAGCGATGAACTGAGGACTGAAAAAGTTCGGCATGACTGCTCAGTGTGTGCGTGTGAAAGACAACGAAGCCGCGGGACGGTTGAGACCTAAAGATAATAAGTCCTATTAGTTTTTGGGCGCAATCTAATCAGGCAGCTGTCTCCTGGCTGAGCAACGAAACAACTAAAAGTAAAACTCAACACCTGACAGCCCGAGCTGATAAAGCTGGAAACAGCCCGCTGATAAGCCCCCCCACTCCCCATGTACCCACGATGCCAAGCGGCATTATCAGTCAAACAGAGGAGTGGTTTCCTGTTCACCCCCCCCCCCCCCCACCTTGCCATCATTTCCTCTGATCGACCAGGAAGGAAACTCCTTATATGGACAGCAGGTGTGTGTGTGCATGAGTGTGTAGTGTATTAATAGAGTAATACATGTAATAAAGACAAATGAAAATGTAACCATTCAGGTTAGTATAACAGGAAAACAAATTCATCTCCTTTAGAAAAACGTTTTTAATCATAGAAATTCTGGAGAAAGGATGATCAAATTTGCCGTGTGTGCTAGCTCGAAATATAATTTAAGTTAACTTAAGAAATTGCATCCATTAGTCTGTAAGAGGATGTAGATTTGGGTTCAAAGGTTATTAGATTATGTAAATGTATCAAATTATGATTGAGTTGGTTACTGTTTGATAAAAAAAGGGCAAAATTACAGTACATTTCTAACATCCACAAAAAAACCTTTAAACTCAATAACTAGTGCTTGTTTTTGTCTTCTTTTTTTTTAACAACGAGCAACTGTTGAATCTTAACAAATCAATTAGTAAGTTGTTTGTAAAGACATTATTTTTGATAAAACGGTAACTTTCACACCTCGACAGCCCAAAACGTGGCCGTGTCACGTTTACTGGGTTGAAAAGGTAGAGCGGGAAAAAACGAAACATGTTTAATATTATATAAAAATACATCTTACAATGATTAAATGCTGTGATGACTAAAGGAAACATTTTACAGAAAAGCTGTAAACAAAATATAGGGTTTTTTTTAAAGACTGAATCGGGTTCGATGACCACTTTTCTCACTAACGTGACTAATTTCTAACTCTGAATTTGCCTCGTCGGCAGTTTTTAAAAA
The DNA here is from genome assembly GCF_022577435.1 of Embiotoca jacksoni. Classification (NCBI taxonomy): domain Eukaryota; kingdom Metazoa; phylum Chordata; class Actinopteri; family Embiotocidae; genus Embiotoca; species Embiotoca jacksoni. Next base: position 2,041,514 of record NW_027185401.1, read on the forward strand.
TTTTTTTTAAAAGAAGCATCCTAAACAGGCGACAGGATGCAGCAGGAGTGTGTGCGGCAGGAGGGAGAGTTGATCCACCTGTTGAGAGCGTTTTGTTATCTGCGTCTTGATAATAAAAAAAAAAACCACACACGGGTTTATTTTTAACTGCCACAGCTGGCGGGAGATCATGTCTGATGTGTTATTAATATCTGACCTGACTGGAGTCAATGAAGTGAAATATCTCACGGGTTCGATTTTTTTTTTTTCTCTTCTTCTCTACACGTCTAATCGTGAAATCTGTATGATAAAAAAAACATTTCTTCATGTCGTCTGTGTGACGTTTTTCCCAGGTAAATAATTGACAAAAGGAGTTAGTTTACAGGTACTTTTATTTTTTTTCCTCTATTAGTGCACAAAGTGCAATCCTGTGACGTTTTATGGTTTTGTCTTTGCAGCAAGATAAAAACGCACGTGTGAATCGGTGTTATTGAATTGTTTTTCTACCTTGTTTCTCACATAATCCAGAACGAGTGAATCAAATATGACAACTGCAAAAGTTCTCTCGCGTACAAAATTTTATTTATTTTAATCGTTCTTCCATTTAAATACGTACGTAAATACGGGTCACTGTTTGTTTATTTTTTTCTTTAATTTTGTGTTTGACATATTTGATGAGAGTCGTCTCTCGAGTAATTCACGGGTGTCGCTGCAGGCATTTCTCTGTGGAGACACATTATTATTATTATTATTATCATATTTTATACCAGACATGTCTTTTTTTGGGGTCAGCTGGTTGTTAAAGTTCAGCCTGCGGGAGAGTGTGTGTGTGGGGGGGTGGGGGTGGGGGTGGGGGGGGGGTTAACGTCCGAAACCAAATTTCATCACATAGTCATTGAGAAATTTCAGACTTCACGGAGCCCGCTGAAAGAACTGTTAGCTTTTGGTCATTGTCTTGCATGTCAAACAGTTTGTTGTTGTTATCAGCAGGACGTGGGCGAACCGTCACCTTCACCGCCGAGGCCCCGCCCCCGCTGTCCAACTTACTCTCTCTTTGATCTTCAGGTATGAAACACACCTGAAGCGCACAGGATGTCTCATTCCTGGAATCTTGCATAAACACACACACAGTTTATTACATCTAATCTTCAAACACCTTCTATAAAGATAAGATTGTGTTCAAACTGCCGCCTCCTGATAAGATGAACCACATCCAGCCGCCCTCTGGGCTTTATCGCCGTGTCCGCTGAAGGCTACTGCCCCCTACAGGCCGCACCGGTCATTACAAACCACTGTTTGTGTTTTTCCAATGTTTGAACGTGTTTCTGGTATCTTTACATTTCGTTGCCTCGTTCTAAAATGATTTGGACATCACATGACCTGCTGCTGCTTTGCCGCCGGGCCGCAATCGACCCCGTCAAATCCTCTGGGGAGCAGCGGACGTGAACTGAATTGATCCAACAAAGTAGTCGGAAGTTGAAGTATTTTTTTCGAATCTCTTTCGTCGAATTCAAAACTGAGATCCCTCTAAAGACTTCCGGAGATGGAGTGTCAGACTTGTGCTTTTAATAGTTTAAAAGTTATGAAAATTGCATAATAGAAACATTATATTATTTCGCCAATTTGGAAAAACATCTTTAAAGTTATTAAAACAGTTCTCAAAATCACAAAGAGCGACGCCGATTCTGAAACGCTGCATGTAGCACGAATCTACAGACAAAAAGCATCTGCCAAGTTAATATAGTTTAAACTGGGAATTATTAAGCAAACTGCCAGCGACTTGGACTCTAAACCATCAAAACCTTCATTCACTTAACTTTGTGTCCTACTTTTACAACATATAAAGTGACAGAATTTCATTTTATTCCCCGTCATGCAGACCTCATAAGAAAACTGGAACTAGCGAGCCCCGCCCCCTCCCACCAGCGCCTGTCAATCAACTGTCAGGAGCCCACCAGGCTCAACAGGTGTGTATGTGTGTCTGTCTGAGATGAAAACAGGTGATAAGTTCACTGTAACCTGATCTGAACATATACGAGAAAGTCAGAAGAACATTTCTAAACCTGATGATGTTTTGGGGGACATTTGCAATGTTTTTGTGGATGTTCTTCATGTATAATGTGCTTATTGTTTTTTGACAACTATTAACTGTAAAAAATCTTTAGAGTTCAATTTGTTTTTTGTTTTTTTTTGTTTCTGTCTGCGCCGGGCAGATGGTCCATCCATCTGTTCGAGTCTTTTAGAAAACAAATGTGGCGCATGCGTTCACTTGGACTCAAAGGATGAAGCGGTAGAATTTGACACAAATGCCTGATATAGTATTCAAATAAAAGCCAGGTACGGTTCGGCGTGTGCGGACGCCTGAAATCTGAGCTTTTTCGTTTCGTTGCTGTCGTCATGTCCGACGACCTCAGATATGGAAGTGAGGAAAAATGTCGTCATGACTCAAACGATCCTGAAATGAGCCTTCAGATTCTTTGGAAGCTCGTAATGCCGGAGAAAAACAGCTGATAGGAAGCTGCACGTATCAGGTTCACGCATGTGTGTGTGTCTCTATAGTTGTGAGGACTACTTAGTTAAAAAACAACAACATATTTATGAGGACAAACACACCCTTTAAGGGCATTTGGGCTGGTCCTCGCAACTTTAAAGGAACATTTTGGAGGTTAAGACCTGTATTTAAGGCTAAGGTTAGAATTAGGTTTAGGTTAAGGATTGGAGTTAGGCACTTAGTTGTGATGGTTAATATTAAGGGAATGATTAATGCCAATGAGTGTATGCACAAAGATAGAAAGACTTAAGATCAGAGTGTGAACAAACGGTCGAAAAAACATCTCCTTGTGAAATCCTGAGTCAAATTTTATTTATAGATCATCCTTTTTTTATTTTATTTTTTAAACGACTGAAGTGCTTTTTCCAAGAAGGAAGTTTAAAAAAAAAAATATACATCGATGTTATTAAAAATCAATGGAAATAGAATGAACAAAAGCAGAAGTAATCAATAACATTCAAGACGACGTGTAAAGTCGCAAAGTCAGCATAAAACAGAGACACACAGAATAAAAAAATCATCATCTCGTCTGGGGAACGTTTGGGTCATCAGAAAAGCAGAAGAGTTTTAATTTAAGGATTTTTTAAAAATACCAACAGAAGAGGAAGAGCCGACGGTGACTTCGACCGTCACTCAGTCAACAATGGAAAACAATTGATCTGCCTTTGATTTTTAACTGGCAAAAGTAAATGGAGGCAGGCTGGGTGGGTGGGTGGGGGGGCAGAAATCAATTATAAACTGAATCGAAAACCAGCAAAGAAAATACCAGTACGAGAACAACAACTAATTGACTTTTTGGAGCCAAACAAGAGAATCCGTCTCTTATTCTATTCAGCCGTGAAAAGATTTTCCGTCATCCAGCTGTAATATTCTCAGTATTTCTAAGAAGATACAGCTCAGTCTAACCCTTAAATGTCCATCAGGTGAAGCTGCATTTAATTGCTGCTTTGTTTGTTACGTTTTGCCGGAGCAGCTCACGCCTCTTGAAAAGTTAAGTTCACTGGTGGATGTATTTAAATGCTCGTACAAATTCACAATTTACTTCTGAGAGCCGCACGTTTTAATGGTCCCTGACTTTGTCTTTGCATACAAACAAAAGTTTTATTTTCTGTCACTCCTTTGAAGTTTGTGAAGCGGAAACGCTGCAGTTTACCTGCCATTTAATATTCAATATTCAGATATAAGCAAAAAATTAATTATTTGAATTGGCACAGAGATGCAAGCAAGTAGCATATATAGAATAAAAAGGGGATTAAAGATGGATCCTTGTGGGACTCCGCTGGAGGAAGTGTGTACGTCCATGAGGCTGTATCATCGGTTTACTTCTGAGAAAGCAGGTCAAGGTCTGAGATTTTCCTTTTTCCGGCTGTAGTTATAGTTTTTAATTTCTAATTTTGTTTTTATTTCCTGCTCTGCCGAGCTTATTCGAACCGGATTTCTTATTATTGTTTGATTATTTATTATCAAACAAATCACGAGACGGATGTTTCTTAAAAACTTAAAATCTTTATTTTGGAAAACACAGACATGGTTTAAAACACTTAATGCCATACAATCCCTGATACTCGCAGCGCTGACATACAAAGCCAAACAAATAATAAGCTCGTCAAAGTTCCAGTCGGCCGTCCCACTGATCACATCAGTTCAAATGTCTAGAGAGGTAAAGTCCACGTCAGTCTGAGGTTTCCCCTCATATCAGTACCGCATTAACTTCGTCACAGTGGTTCTTTTATCAGCTGATTCCCAACCGTCCCCCAAATAAGTAAAACACGCTCAGTTTTTCGGTGGTTTTCCTCCCGTACAGGCAGCTCAGTCGACTTTTAACTGACAATCAAACTCAACTGGGTTTAAAAAAATATATATAAAAAAAAGGTTACAATTATATATATATTTTCTTTTTTTTTCTGGTTTGCGATCGAAAACCGAGTAATACACCAACAGCTGGTTTTCTGAGGCACAATTGGCCGTTTCTAAAAAAAAAAAAAAAAAAATGTCTCCAGAGCTTTTTAAACCCGACGGTCGAACACCGGGAACTGCTTTAATTGTGCTTGATTTTTTTTTAATTTTTTTTTTTTGAGAAGTGAGCGCCGTCAGTAAGATCCAGAACTTGTTAATACGACAAAGACAAAATAATTCCCAAAGTGTCCCAAAGAGCGTCTTAATTCTGGCAGGTTTTTTTTTTCCGCCAGCTCGTCTAAAAACGTAAAGGCTCGTACCGTACAACTTAAATATTAATTGCAATTTTTTTTTTTTCTTCTTCACTGTTTCAAACTACGATACCGAATCAGTTTCCTCGATGTGGTTAGATCGGTTACGGCTGCGACCTACGTCACGTTCGGCTAACCTAAAATTTCAGATTGAGGCTTTATTTGACATGCAGCTGTTTCTTTATGTGCTTAAAAACAGTTGATGGAAAACTATACTGCATCAGAACTTGAGTTTTATTATCGTACATATCTGTGTGGCAGTAGATTTCGTCCGCTGTTCAATTAATTGCAGAGATATTTTGCTTCAATCCTCTGAAAACCTATTTTATAAGATCGTATTTTCGTCTACACGTCTGAAAAAAAAAATCCTTTGATTTTTATCGATTGTGAGTTTAACACTCAAAAAAAAAAAAAATCTGCTTCATCAGGACTGCGAGGGTGTTCTTTGACTTGAACATAAGCTAACCACCAACCCGGTATCACGGCAAAGCGTGTAATACACACGCCCGTCCACTAGAGGGAAGCGTATCGGTGTCATGTGCTTTGGGAAAACAAAACCACGGGAAACCCCCCCGAGGTCAGGATTACAAATTCCTTGGTGAAGGATAAGGAAAAATAAAACTGCTTGATAGTCAAACTTATTTGTAAAACTGTATCATAACTAATAAAACTGATGTCTGGAGTTACAGAAATATAATCCAAGTTGTGATGAACAATAGTTTTCCTTTAAAAGTTTGACGGAGGTTTTTGTTTGTACCAACAAGTTAAAAAAATACAAATTCCCTCAGTGAAAAGTCGAGCGTTCTACTGTTGATGTCCACTAGGTGGTAGAATAAATATCACTTGTAAATCCAACACGACCTGAAGGCAACGATGAGCCCAACAGCTGATTTTTTTGAAATATTTTTTTTTACTGCAACTTTTCTTGGTTTCTGTCTCCTATTCTTTTTTTAATTTTTTTTTTTTTTTTTTATTATTAAACAACAAAAATAGTTTGTTTTTTTTCAAAATGACAATTTAAAAAAAAAAAGAAGAAAACAATCACAAAAGAAATATTTCGCCACAGGTTTTTTTCAGTAGTTCTTTTGAAATTTTTTGGACCAAAACACTTTCCCGTCTATCCCTGCGTCGTTCCAGTTTCAGTGCTCGGGGGTTTAATTTGGCAGCAGCATGTTTTTGATCTGCTTGGAGGTAGTCTCATCGTTCAGATGTTTGGTCGTGTACCTGCAAGGGGTGGAAGGGGCAGTTTAATTCGAGCGGGCTGTTTTTTTGTTGTTTTTCTTCCCCCCCCCCCCATCTGTTAAGAGTTTGTGTTTGCGGAGGTTTTACGGACCTGAGAGCGTTGAGTAAACCCTCCACGCTGCTGGGCGGCTGGTCCTTCAGCACTCTGATGCAGCCTTTCATCTAAACACAAAAACAACGACAAAAAAAAAAAAAAAAAAGCTCGCTTATCCCGAAACAGGAAGTCAGAATTTTCTTCCTTTCCAGATGATTTTGGTTTTTTTTTGTCATTTGGGAGTTAGGATGACTTTTTTTTTAATGAAATATAAAAGCGGATCTTTAAACTGTATAAGATCATTTACTGCATGCTTTAAGAAAAAAATCAAATTCATCTCTTAAATCTCCCAACAGAGCTGCTTAAAAATGGCCAACTGTCCCCTGAAGGCATCACATACCCCCCCTCAAACTGAATGTGTGTGTGTGTGTGTGTGTGTGTGTGTGTGTGTGTGTGTGTGTGTGTGTGTGTGTGTGTGTGTCTCGTTAACACACGTCTATATTGGAGGTCTTGACGAAGGCTCCAGCTGGGTGAACGTGGTCGTACAGGATGATGACGCCGACCATCACGCGGAGGCAGAACAACACCGTCTCCTCGCTGTTGAAACGACTGCGGTACTCCCTGAACACACACACACACACACACACACACACACACACACACACACACACACACACACATACACAGAGAGTCAAAGTGCTGTGTCATAAAGATGATGATGATGGTGCGTTCAGGAACACGTCAGGACTCACGGCGTCTCCAGCATCACTTTACACACACAGGCCATCGTGCTCAGACAGTCTGTCGTGTTTTCAATAGGCAAGTCCGGATTCTGGACAACAACAACAACAACAATGTCAATAAAGTTCAATTAAAAAAAAGCACTGCAGGTGAACAAGTGTCAAAATCTTTACGGCTCGTTCAACATGCATGTTAGAAACGGGTTTTGCCGTCCAATGAGTCAGTTTGTTAAATATCGAAGGCATTGACTCTGCTGTGTTGTTTCAGTAAAATGTACTGAGGGCGCCCTCTGCTGGTGGTTTGTGGAAAATAAAACAAAAAAAAAACATTTCAATGTTCTGCCAGCGGCCCCCTACAGGCTGGAATAGTCATTACAAATATATATATATATATATATAAAAACCTGTTCATGATGTACATTAGCAGGAGAATTATGTTTCCTGTTTGTTTGTATTTTTGTCAACAACCACAACAACAAGAAGAAACACACTAATGTTGTACACACTGTGAATGAATGAACAGCTCATCTGATGCATGTATTCATTAATTAAGCACAGGATGGACACAAAATTAATTGATAATTAATTTGTTGAAAATGTTAAAAATGTCAAATATTTCATCTTTCCAGCTTCTAAACTTTCAGCTTTTCTTATTAAATCCTTGAATTAATCTTTTAATGATTTTGAGGTTTGGATCATTTGTAAGATAAACGAAGCATTGTGACGATGTAACTTTTGGTGACTGTGATAACACTTTTTTTTTTCCCAAACCAAACCAAACAATTGATTCATAAAATATAGAATAATTAATATCACTCAGATTACATAAAATATTCTGCATTTATTCCTTCTCAAACCTAAAATCCATTTTCCTGATTACACTTTTATTTCAGCAACATTTTAGTTGCGGGAGTGCTTTCACAGTGTGCGATCACGGTGGTACTTTTAGTGAAGTAAGCAGTATAACAAAGAATAAATTAAATGCACGAATCGCCCCCAAAAAATATAAAGAAACCGTACGATGAAACTCACGTCTGAGACGAACTTCGACGTGGCGTCGCTTAGCGTCTTCAGCATCGGCGTGGCGCTGGCGTAGAACAGAGACATCCGATTGGCCAGCTCGTTGTTGACCTCGCCGCCCGCGCCGGCCTGGAATAAAAAGCACAGGTTGCCGTGGAAACCAAATCACGTGGACCTGAAACTCAAGCATCATCTTCCTCCGTTGGCGTTTTAATGACACCTTTTTTTTTTCCCATATATATATATGTAAAAAAATATATATATCTCCTTTTTGATCACTTATTTTCCATTTATTTTGATCTCATTGAACAGTTTTGACCCATTTATAATTTTTTTTTTTTTTTTTCGCGTCTTACCGACAGGTTGTTGATCCGCATGCGGCTGATGGTCCGGCGGTAGTAGCTGAAGTCGTTCTGGATGGCGGGGTTGGTCATCTGAAGAACATAAAAAAAGAAAATGGATGAAGAACACGAAGGAGGAGGGTTGGGAGCAGGAGAAGGGTAGGACGAAGAAGAGGAGGAGGAGGAGGAGGAGGAGGAACCTTGAGCTCGTCGAAGCGCAGCGTGAAGTGCAGGATGTGGGCGAACTGACGGGCCAGAGCCTGCTTCTGCTCCAGGTGCTGCGTGGGAGTTGAGCCGGAGCTGGTGAGGACGTCCAGGAGACACTGCAGACTGGACTCTGACGGGGGACACGAACTTTAAGGTAAGAAGCACCGATGACACTAAACGCTACCGTTTGTATGACCCCATATTTGATTGCAAATAGACAAGTCAAATTCACAGTAAGCATTTTTATATATATATATATATGTATATATATATAACATGTCCCCCAAAATATTGGTTCGTGTGATTTGCAAATCATTGCGTTGTGTTTTTATTGACTTTTTGGGAAATTGGGTTTGTACCAAAAATATGTAATTTGCTTTTTATACTTTAAATAAATTGTAGCTGATTTTACTTGTGTACTTTTCCTTCAGTGGGATTTGAAATGCAAAACTTTTACGAGTAATCGAGAATTTTTTTTTTTTTTTAATTGTAGTATTCGTACTTTGACTCGAGTATTAAAATTTGAAGGACAGACCGACCGACCGATTCTTACCGAGCTTCTGTGAGAACTCGTAGAAAGTTTTGAGTTTAATGACCAGAGGAACGACAGCGGACCAGGCCTTCTCCTGAACACCCTCCACACCGGGACTCTGGATGGCCTGAACACACACACACACACACACACACACACACACACACACACATCAGTCGGTCGTACATCATCTTCTAATATAAGACGGTTATTGATTGCTGCCCTCAGGTTCACCTGCCGGATCTCCTCTCCCGCTCCTTGGTACGCCTGCAGGTCGTCCAGGACGACCCGAGCCTCCGTCAGCACCTGGTTCACCGTCTCCCACATCTCCGTCTCCGACTGCGAGGGCTGAGCATCTGGGGGTGGGGATACGCGAGGTCAAAGGTCAAACGCGCTCTCTGCCAACTCGGGAGGAACGATCGCGCGCGGTCCGTCGCGTCCGGCCGCCGCTCCTTTTTAAAAAGGTGCGTTCAAAATCGCACAACGTGCAGAATAAAAAGCATCGTCGCCCCCATTTTTATTTTTTATTTTTTTTAATCTCACGTGCACCTTTTCGGTAAAGAGTTCGACTCCTGAAGAGATTTAGCTTTTTCTACGAGGCGAAGGATGAACTGTGCGTGTCGGATTGTGTGTGTTTTTGCGCGTCTTACTCTCAAAGTCCAGGAAGAAGTTTCCCCCGTTGTTGTCGATGTCTCTGGTCAACACCTTGATCAGGTTCCCCATGCTGTTTGAACGACACGCGGGAAATACAATCAGACGTGACGAAACAAATACAGAAGAGCTGATTAAACGCAGCGCAGGCGTGTTTAACGGAGCCGCGCTCCTCGGTCGGAAACATCAAAACTATATGCATAAAAAAAATTAAAAATAAATAAAAAAGACTTTGTGCCACAAACTCGTCAGAGAAAATTAAACTTCATCAACAGTTTTTAAAGAAAAATCGACAAGATTAAAGCTTTAATAGTCGACAGCAGAACAATGAAGCTGGATTTATTCTTGACGCCTGAAGTTAACGACAGATTCACTGAACATAAAAGGAGGAAATACACTTTTTTGTTGTTTTTTTTTACTTCTATTTTCTTTTGAAAGCTAAAATTCAAGTTTTTCATGAGAAGATTTGAGGGTTTTAAGTGATAATTTACCTTTTTAACTTCTGCTTATTAAAACGAAACAGACGCATGGACGGGGATTTTCAAAGTAAAAGCTCTGCCGTGTCAGACTCTCTTTCAATGAATAATACTGAAGGTTCATTTGAACAGATGCAGGCAGATGTATTTAAACGTTTGATGGATGATCGGTACAGATTGTGACCTTGAGTCCAAAATATTTTTTGTCAGGTCAAATATTTGTACATTAAAACTTTTTTTTTTTGGGGGGGCTTGCAGTGTGAGAAATTTACTCTCAAAACTGTTTTGCTTGTATATTAAAGACAGAAAAAAACCCCACCTTCGTACCTTTTTATTATCATTATTTTCAGTTTTCAAGATCAACATAGTGACTCAGAGTACGTTTCATATCGAGACACTTTTAAGTTCAGGCTGCTGCGCGTCAGGGGAGGCTGAAGATAAATTCGAGCTGCGGCTTCGTCGAGGTTTTGCCTCCTGCAGCCCGAAGTGCGAGCGGTGTGCCCTCTCGTTGAAAAAAAAAAGAAACGGTGAAAAAGAGGAAGTGATGAAGTCTCTGAAAGTTCGGCCTAAATTTAAAACAGAGGAAGTAAAGCAAACCGAGTTGGGGTCAGGTGAGCGTGTAAAAAAAAACAACAACCAATAACGCCGCGCTGCACAGAAAACAGATCCGGCTCACAAAATACTGAGTTCGAAAAAGCATCAATGGCACTAAGACACTTTATTTTATCCCCTAAATGTCCTTAAATTCTCAGTGATTATCGCTCTGACGTAACTAACTCCCGTATTTAAGGCATTTTTGACGCTCTCTGTGCAGATTTCAGGTTGATTTCAGCACATTATTGACGACTTTCTCTGCATTTAAACTTTCTACCGTTTTTCAGCACAAACTGCACTCAAAAGTTGAAATTGTCATTAAGTGGCGGTTTAACAAACCGTGAAGCCGTCGAGAAGCGAAACTGAGATTAAAGAAAATGACACGGCCACCGACACAAACGATCTTTACATAATTACTTCTCGTGGAGACGTTCAAGGTGTGTAAAAATATTGTTTCGTTGTTTAAATGCACAAACGCAGCAGAAAAAGCGAAGAGACGCGACCGCGTTTTTCTTTCTTTTTAAAAGTCGTTTAAAATCTCTACACTTGGTGATTCCTTTTAAATGGTCAGAATGAAAAGTAACGTGTTTTTCAAAACAGTATTTTCTTTTTTAAAGGTCAGACAGAAATGAGATGTGAGAGTGTGAAAAAAAAAAAAACTCCCCACGAGTTCTTCTACTTTTTTTTTGCATTTGCTTGGTGTTTGAAATAAAGTTCTGTTACCATAAATAAAACACGCTCAGCGCTCATTGAGGAAATAAACTCCAGTTATTATGTTCAATCTGACAAACAGTTAAAGTTGCTCTTTTTACTTTCTGATTTTTGTTCTGTTGTAAAGGATGAAGAAGAAGAGGCATCAAAAAAGAAGTGTAACATTAAGTGTGGCGCTGGTTCCAAATCGCATCCTTTTAGCCTTTTACTTCTAATGTTGGCCAAGAAGGTCAAACTTCATTTGTCCACGAATGAGGAAACTGCACGCAAACATACTTCATAAAAGGAACCTGCAGTACGAACTGAAAGAAGAGAAAAAGTATGCGATTAAAGTTTTGTTTTTTGGAGTTTTGCACATCTTTGGTGACACCGACTCCCTCTAGTGGACAGGTGTGTGTATTAATGTGGATCAGCATTGACGCTCTGCCGTTACTTGCGATACTTTTTAAGTTAATGTACTTTTCCTTCCCTGAAGTTTTTTGTTTTTTTTAAACCGGGACTTTAACCTGTAAGGAAGCGTTTTAACTGTGTTGAAATGACTTTTAATCAAGTAAACAATCTGAAATATTCTTCCAACAGAAAATGAATCGCCGACTCTTTGAGACGTTTCATAAATGATCAAATTCTCTGATTGCAGCTTCTGAAATGTGAAGATTTTTATGGTTCTTTTACTCCTTTATGATGATAAACTGAATATGTTCTGATTGTGGGCATGTCAGGCTGCACTTTGGGAAACACTGGTCGACCATTTTTCGCCATTTTCGGACACTTTAAAGACCAAACGTCCGATCGATGGATCGAGAAAACGATCGTCAGATAAATCCATGAGGAAAATAATGTTGTTGTTTTGCAGCTCTAGTTGTTTTCATTACGTGCTCATTACTTTCTCCATCGATCATTCGGCCTGTAACGTTTTTAGAGCAGAGAGTCAGCAGAGTCCGACACGACGACTTTAAACATCTTGTTTTGTTTTGACTAAAAGCAAAAAAAGGGACATTCGGTTCACACAAAATCAAGAAAAGCAGAAATGCCCCGAAGAAACTGAAACGACAAACGTGTTTTTTGTTTAATTGAAATGGTGATTAATCAACTCTCAACATGTTTGCAAGTTAAACTTCTGCCTGTTGAATTATAACATGCAGTATAAGGAACTCTATAATAAGTGATTATCTTACTCTATTTAAGGAGGTGAAGCATCTACTTCCTCCCCTGCTGCTGAATATTCATGTCCCAGATTACCATGTTGTTCTGGCTCCAGTTAAATTAAGACTAAGTGTAAATGCTCTTTTCTTTTTTTTTTGGTACATTATATGTGTCAGGTTTTGCACTAAAACACGAGGCTCTGCTGCAGATTAAAACAGACAGCATGAAAATCCTGCTCACACATCAAACGGTTTCCTGAAGCTACTTCTTTCACTTCTGATGCTTATTTTTAGGCGGTGCATGCTGCTGCTCGCTTTGTCTGCGCTTTTATTCTTCTTATTGTGAGATCTATACGTGCATAATTCTGCGTACATCCTCCTTCCACCAGTGATTGTCAATACGTGATATTGATCCGAGGGAGCTTCTCGCATCATCTCCGTGCAGCTCTGACAGAGTAAAGCTGGGTTAAAACAAAAACACACGCACACACACACACACACACAAAAAAACGGAAACCCCTCGCCAGTAGTTCAAGTAGCTCCGGGCTGTTCCGGGGTGTAAAATACGCGGCACTTTGGCTGCTTTTTACGCACAAGCACGGATTCATATGTTGTTGTTTTTTTGTCGGTGAACGTCACGTACCTTCAGGTTGAACCGCTGGTGATGTTTGAGGGGAGGGGGGGGGGATGTTTCGACGATCTGATCTCAGAGCAGTAATACAAATAATAATAATAAAAAAAAAAAAAAAAAAAAAAAGAGGTAAACTGCGCCTTCCGGACTTCAGGCTGCGGGCAGAAAAACAAAAAGTGCTGCTGAACTTTGAACCCTGAAGTCGGACTGCAGAGTTTTCCTGGTGCGTCTACTGCGGTCTGCAGGACCTGACATGTCTGATCTGAGACCAGGATCCACCCAGAGAGGACCGATCCGACCACCCTCCCCTCCCCTCCCCTCTGACTCCACCAGCCCCCACCCCCCCCTCCTCCCATCCACTCTCTACCCGGAACACAGCCACCACCACCCTCACCCCCTCCTCCTCCTCCCTCCCTCCCTTCCCCAGCCGCTCCTCACCTTTCACTGATAAACTGATCGATATCCGCGGATCGATGCCGTGTCTACCGGGGGGCTCCTCGGTGCGTCCAGGTGTCTTCCCGGCGGTCCGCCTCCTCTACATGCTGAGTGACTGTGAACCCGGAAAAAGCGCCGCTCGGCGCGCCGTTAACTATAAAAGGAGTGATCTTCTCAGGAGGAACTGAGCACGGAGCCAATCAGCGGACGGCGCCTGCCGAGCGCAGCAACCGCAACTGCAACTGCAACCCCACGAGGTCGGCCGACGGAGGCAACCTTGAAGAACGTCTACTGCAACTAAACGCAGAGACGGAGAGGAAGGAGGAAGCTGAGGAAGACCACGGAGGAGAGGAAGAGTTGTCAATCCATGCAAGTCAAAAAGAGTCTACTTCAAGTATTTAAAGTTTTGGAGTAAAAAAAAAAAAAAAAAACAATAGCAAAATGTTTGGATTTTCATTGTCATATTTATAAGATAAATCAAAATTATGAAATCATTATTTTAATCATCGTCTATGAAGTTTGACATTGGACTCCAACTTTAATTATGTTTGAAAAAGTGCTAATATTGACATTACAAGCTGCAATGTGATCAGGCATGTCATCAAATTCAACTCAATATCATGTTCCTGACTATAAAAGTCATGAATTTTTAATTAGTACGTCACAATGTTGAGTTGGAAGTTATGATTTGAGGTTTTTGTCTCTTCATCTTGACTTGAAACGTCACAAAATCCCCATTATTGTCTTCTAATCTAAATTGCAGCACCTCAAGATCTCGATTTATAGAATATTATTTTACAATGTTATATTTCTATTTTTAAATATTTATTTTTCGCTTACTATCTCCTAATTCTGACTTTAAAAGTCCTCATTTTTATTCAGTAGGTCATAATGTTATAATTTGGTAATCTTAAAAAAACAAGTGTTTTTGTAATTTCACAAATAGTATTTGAGATAATACCCAGTTTTCAGCTCATGATCTTTCTTAAGAAATTTTCATTTATCGAAGCATAATTTGGATTTACAAAGTCATAATTTCAACATCGTCCATCATAATTTTTAATTGAAAGGTGATACAGTTTCATTAAAATGTCACTGTCCGAATTTCCAAGTTAGAATTGTTTTTGTGCGTCTCATAATTTGACATTAAAAGTCAAATATTAAACTGATCCTCTTGAACGATCATAATATATAGTGTCTCATTGAGTTGAGTGAAAACTTGATAATTTGAACTTTATGTCTCTTTATTTTGACCAATTTGACTCGATGTCTCCTAATCAGGAGTTTAGTATCAAACATGTTGTTTTTTTTAAACCGAGCACAGCTGTGACATTTAATCACTGAAAACTTCTGTTTATTTATCATCAATAATGTGTTTTTTATTTATTTTAAAACCAGATTTAATACAAAAATACCAGAAATTCCTGTATTCTTTATCGTAAACACAATGTAGTCTCTCACGGACGCGAATCCTACATTTCCCATGGTGCCTTTTGCGCACGGAAATGCGTCATCACGCGTGACCTTGGCTCTCTTCTTCGCTTGTTTTTTTTAATAATCAACAGGCAAAGAGGACGAGCATGGCGAATAAGGACCCTGCAGTAAGTGTGTTCTTCTTCTAAATTGTGTTCTTAGATGTATTTTTGGCACGTTTTGCGCCGTTTAACCAACTGGTGTCCAACGGGACGCCAGTTGGTTCTTATTGGCGTTTTTGGGGAGGGGGGGAGAAAAAGCGTAAAGTTTGACACGTGAGTCCGGCTGAATCTGATGTAAGCTAGGTTACAGTCGATAGTACTGTTAGCTTTGTTACATTCACGGCTATTTCAACGAAGACAGAAGTCGCAGATTTTTGTTAAAGCTGACTAATGTTGGTTTTGCTGATATTGCACGAGTTTTGCAATGAGTCAGCCTCGCTAGTTGCGCAGATAAGCCAGGGTCCGTTTACAAATCTTGCAAATCAACACGTCCTCGCCTGTTTACACGTGTGCACGCGTGATAGATTAATTTCAATTAAGTTGATTAAATGTTCCGGAATCCCTTCTTCAATTCGGCATACGGTGTAGTCCACTGAGCATCCTAACTTTTGACAAAAAAAAAAAAGCATCATAGGTGCAGACAGCTACGCCAGAAGCAAAGTAAACCACTTTTCCATAAGCAAACAAATACCTTTATATTCTGTTAAAGTCATGTGGCTTTGTGGATTTTCTCCGAGGCGAATTTAAGTTTTGAGTCCATAAATTAAAGACAGATAATCAGTTATTTTCACCTGTGTCTTTATTTGCTTGTTTCCCAGGAATCACCAAATGCAGCCAACCTTTCAAAGGCAGTTTGGTTTGTCCTGTAACCACAAATAATTATGTTTATCTGACTAGAAACAGGCCTCGTGAAGTTTTTGGGAGGTGTCAACCTTCATCGTGGTTACCCAGCCAGCCGTGAAGGTCATCCAGTGTCGTGTCATAATATGTTTTAATCATTAAGGAGTACAAGTGGGAGTCGTTTTAGTTCTTTTTTTTTTCACCCAAAAACTGCCACAGTGTGGGTCACGTTTGGAGATTAGTACTTCATTTCACAAGCTGACTTGTGAAACCGGTGATGCTTGTGTTTCAGGGATTTCTGCAGCAGCTGCGTCAGATCGCAGGCAGGATGTCGTCCGGACCTCGGGGTGCGGGACTCGGACTCAAACTGCTGATCGGTGCCGGAGCTGTGGCGTACGGAGTGAAGGAGGCCACGTACACAGGTAGTCCGCTGAGCCTTTTGTTTTTAAACATTTTTTTGCAATACTACACCATATCTTTCGAGTTTCCTTCGGTTTTGCGGTGGTTTGAAACCCCCCCAAAAAATGTTGAAGAAACACCTGATTTTTAAGCAGACTTGGAAATAAAGTCACCTTGAGTTGACTTGCGAGAAGCAGCGATACGAAAAACCGTTTATACCATTTAAGCGGCGAAGAAATTATTGTTAGTCGGTTGTTTTGTTTTTAAAATCGCTGGATTACGGCGGAGCCTCGACAAAGGGGCCCAGCAGAACGTGACCGACGTCGGGCAGCGGGTTAGTTTCCAGCGTCTGTTCACGTTGTGCACCCGTGAATTCGTTCCCCACAGGGTCAGACCGTCAACACCGAGTTCTACTGGGAACCTTCTGAGGCGCAAAAACATTTGCTGCAAAGTCGACATGAATAATTCTTTTTACACGTAAACTGCGGTATTTATCGAAGTCGAAACTGTAACTTTGATGAGCGAGGGACGGTTTGTTTTGAAACGGGATTTGTCGGGTTTGAAGTTCAGATTTGCTTCTAAAACGTTGGGTTTTCATCTCCTCCGTGCGCAGTCGAGGGAGGACAGCGAGCGATCGTCTTCAACAGGATCGGGGGGATGCAGATGGACACCGTGCTCTCTGAGGGACTCCACTTCAGGTGATTTTTGTTTTTGTTTTGTCCTCACTGTCTCAAGCTGAACCGCATTAATTCTCGTCTCACATCCTCTCTGTTGTTGTTGTTGTTGTTGTTGTTGTGGTGTTCAGGATACCCTGGTTTCAGTATCCCATCATCTACGACATCCGAGCCCGACCCAGGAAGATCTCCTCGCTCACTGGGAGCAAAGGTCAGACGGCTTCACCCTTCAACAGCAAAAACTAAACTCCTAAAAAAAAAAAAAATCAAACCTGATGGTTTTGTCGGAAAGTTTAATAGAAGAAATTAGACATTTTCCTGTTCAACGTTAAACTGTCAAACCAACTACAGCTTTATTACATCAACTGAGCAAAATGTTTCCGATTGAATTTATTTATTTAGAGTCATTTTTTATAACAGAAAAAAATTTGGTTCATTCCCCAAAGACAGATAAATAATGTTGATAAATTGTCATATTTTCCATTGGACAAGAAGTTTGGAGTTTTAATTAAGATATTTATTTATTTATTTTTTTATTTTTTTATCATTATTGATTTATCTGATCTCTTGATTAAACCTCGAAAGTCTAAAACTCCGATTTGAGAAGCTGAAAAAGATAATTTTTCTGACTGATTGTTTACTCGACTAATTGTTGCAGCTCTGAATCACTTTACTTTAAAACTAATTTTGCCAAAATAAAAGGCAGGAAATATTTTTACAAAAGCCTTTAAAAAATGCCTGTTTGATGATAATATGATAGAGTTCAAGCTATTTTTTTTTTTTTGTCTATTTTATTATTTTGTCATCAGTCTAAACCCCAAAATATCTGTATTAACCGTTATAAACTTTATATGAATAAACCAGACCTCCAGATGGTGAGCCTGACGCTGCGAGTTCTGTCCCGGCCGCTGGCGTCCAACCTGCCCATCCTCTACCAGCAGCTGGGACAAGACTACGACGAGCGCGTGCTGCCCTCCATCGTCAATGAGGTGCTGAAGAGCGTGGTGGCGAAGTTCAACGCCTCGCAGCTCATCACGCAGAGAGCGCAGGTACGAACGCCGGCTGCCGCTCGGTTCGCGCTTGAAATGAATAATAAAATTGTTTTTTTTGTTGTTTTTTTTGGGGGGGAGTATTTTGTCAGTTCAAGAATACTGTCATCACAGAAAGACCTTGAAATATTGAATTATTTTGACTCGTATCGCCCACTTGTGTGAACATTTTAATCTTTTAAAAGCGGAGTTCCACAGGGATCGATACTGGATCCACTTTTGTTCTGTTTACCGTGTGTAATTTGAAAAAACATCAATTCTCACTGCTGTGCTTCGTCGACATAAAACTATCTTCCTGAAGCACTTAATTGGTTCCTTTCAGCGGGTAAATTATAGATTTACTCGCGCAATCATTTCCAACATTTATATTAAAATAAAACTTGAAAAGCCTTGAGATAAATTTTTTGTTTAATCTTAATGGTTTGCACGATTCCTCAGAGGAGTAAAGTTAGAAATCGGTAATCGTTTTTTCATCGACATAAATACATCCCATTTTTATCCAGTTTAAATCCTTGTTCAGGCTTTTACAAGTCTTCTCTGGTTTCTATTTGGTCCCAAAAAAAAAAAAAAAGCAGCTTGAAGAGTCCTTAATGAGATCTACGAACTTTGACCTTCTGTCCCGTCTACCGTCCTCCTCGTCTTTTATGAGGCTTTAAATGGATCGACTCCTTCGTAAATCTTCCGGCCTCGTTATTCACGTATCGCCGCCGTTCCTTGATTTAACAAAAAACATGATCATAAATGTTTGATTTATTTATTTTAGGTGGATTTTGTTAAAAAATTACGACATATTTTGCAGTTTTAAGTGAGTTTTTTTTTTTGCATAAACTTTGAAAAAAATTGCAAGACAAAGAATATTTTTTTTATTTTTTTTTTGTATTCATATTATTTATTAATATCACTGCCTGATAAAGGAATACATATGTAATCACTTCCTTTAATTATAATCATGCTGCAAATCACAGAAATATTTTTGTTCTAATCTTTTAAAAAAAATATATATATTTATTGAATTTAGAGCTAACAGCTGCAAAACAAAAATCATAAAAATGACATCGCTCGCAGAAATACAGAACAGACAGTCTGACTGTAATATAGGAAACGGACTACATCAGCTGTCAAAATAAGAGCTTCACACGCTGATTAATTCATGTTAATTCAACGCAGGCGCAAAATTTAAAGTCTCTTACAACTTGAAGTGTGTATAAAACTAATTTAACGTAATCGCTTCCATTTTTTCACCCCCCGAGTTTTATCTGGTGATGAGAAAAACAGGAGCAGATGCTTTCTGATTTGTAAATGAGGAGTTATTGTTGTTAATAAAAACGAGTTTTGTTTGAAAAGACCTACTTTATGCCGTAATACTTTTCAGCACATCCCTAAATCATCGAAATAAAATAAAAACAAATTCCAAGCTCCCGCAAAATATTGCCGATCTTGCTTGAATTTGCGTTAATTACTACGATTGCGAAATCGCGACCTGCTGGGAAATTTGTCACTTTTTTTTTTTTTTTTTTCTCCTTTCCCAGTTATAGGAGCGCCAATTTTTTTATTTTTTTGTAAATTGGTGACGTGGACTTTAAATGATCTCGTGGTTGTTTCCCCTGAGTTGTACGTACGCGTCGTCCCTCCAGGTTTCTCTGCTGATCCGTCGAGAGCTGTACGACCGAGCCAAAGACTTCAACATCATCCTGGACGACGTGGCCATCACCGACCTCAGCTTCAGCCGAGAGTACACCGCCGCCGTGGAGGCCAAGCAAGTCGGTGAGTAGACGGAGGAGGAACTCTTCATAACTGCTCGACATTTTTCTAAATCCTCCCGTCGGGTTTTAGATTCGAGCACGGTGGTGAATTCTTCAAATTTGAAGCGCATATTTTGTGATTTTTAAACTTTTAGATTAAATGTTCACTCGCTAAGCTTTTCCCAGCGCTTTAAAGAACGACCAAACTAATTATTATTTTTAAATCTGCCTTTTCTTTTCTTTTCTTTTTTTTTTATCAATAATTACATCACCTGTTATTAAATTCCTATTTTACTGACATCATGCAACCCTGCTTGTGTTGTGTATGTTTTAAAAATCTTTGACTGCACCATCTGGTTAAAAAAAAAAGGGATACAGTCGTAACACAGAAAAACTATTTAAAAAAAAAACAACAGCGTGATTTTTTAATAAATAACTGTCAGCGTTATTGACTCCACCGGTCAACTTTTTTTTTTTTGTATCTTGTATGACTGAAATTTGTATTAAATTGCATAATAGGAGGCTTTTTTTTTTTTTTTTTTTTTTTTTAAACAGCTGATGGTAGATTGGATCTGCAGGGACGCTCTGTCTCTGATTGGTTGTCATTTTCCAGTTGCCAGTTTCGATTAAAAAAAACACCAAAAACTTTCACACAAAAGAATGAAAAAACCAGGTCCATATTGAAAGATACTGAAGTTTCCCTTTAAGTTGAATTTTCTGAACAGTGCAGAAGCCCTGATTTTAAAAAAAAAATTCATTAAAAAAAAAAAAATCTGCATGTATATTTATTTACGGTCTCAGGACCTACAGCGTAGTTTAAAGATCTTCTTGTTTGAGTTTATAATGTGACTGTTGTTGTTGTTCCTCTGCAGCCCAGCAGGAGGCGCAGCGAGCTCAGTTTTATGTGGAAAAGGCCAAACAGGACCAGAGACACAAGATCATTCAGGCTGAAGGAGAAGCTGAGGCTGCCAAGATGGTAAGCTGACCTCATCTGTCCCAGCTGACGGAGGAAGTGATGTCATATGTAAATCATCGTCTGCTGAAAAAGCTGTTTGTTCTTCACTTTGTAACTGATATTGTCCTGAACACTCTTTTACATTTGTTTTAGCTTTAACTTACTTAAAAAAAAAAAAAAAGACTGTTAAAAATTCAAACGGTGGTTTTCAACGACTTCTTAAAATGCAAAAAACAGCAGCGGGCTGCTCGGGTCCACTACAGCAGATATCTGTAGAATTAGTCACGTGATTGAATTATTATTATTATTATTATTATTATTATTATCATTCGGAATTATTTTCTCCCTGTTCAAGTTAGCGAATGAAACGAGACATCGTCGCTCATGTTCATGCTCCACCTGTCAGAATTTTTTTTTTTTTTTTTTTTTTAAATGTCTGAACTCTCAAGTTTGTAATTCATGACCCGATCACGTCGGGTTCGGGCTTCAGATTATCGAATTATTCCAGCGGGTTCACACTTCCGGCCGACCGCTTCGCGATCGCATGTCAATCGGCAGGCGTTGCCCGAGGGTCTGTCAAAAAAAAAAAAAAAAGTCGTACATTTAAGAGATTGTGCAAAACATTGGTTAAAGATAAACTCCCTGTTGTCGTGTTTTTTTTTGGGGGGGGGGGGGGGGTTTCTCTCGGAAAGCCGAACTGTAATTTATCTGGTTTATATCACAATTAAACCCACCTTCTTTTTAAAAACAAGAAAACGCCTCCGGAGCTCCGCCTCGGCTGAATTCCTGTCCCGGCTTGAACCCGTGGTTGAATTGTGGCGAGAAACAGAAGCGTCTTGAACAAACACTTCATCCAAATATGCGCTAATTATTTTTCCCCCTTCGCTCGTCAACATGCGTGAGAAACGTCGAGGCCGGCGCGGCGACACGTGGCGACACGCCCTTCAGCCCTGATCCTCGCCGCCGAGCCTTTTTAATTTGGTCTCCGCCCAGAGAGAGAGAGACTGTTTGTAACAGTACTCGCCTGTGAATACACTAACCGTGTGTGTGTGTGTGTGTGTGTGTGTGTGTGTGTGTGTGTGTGTGTGTGTGTTGCAGCTGGGCGAAGCCGTGACGAAGAACCCGGGCTACCTGAAACTCAGGAGGATTCGGGCGGCGCAAAACATCGCCAAGACGGTAAGAAAACACCCAACCCGTCGTTTTGTTTATTTTTGATATTTGTCCGGGACTTTTGTTTGTTTGTTTTGGTATGTTTGTCTCAGACTTAGCTGCTCGTTTCTTTCCACCTTCAGCCCTCAAGCAGGAAAACACAAAGTGTACAAATGAGCACAAATGCATGCACTTATGATATATGATGAACATGTAATGAAGCAGACATGTGAAGTTTTTAGTTTCTGCATCATTTTGAATCTATTTGTGACTATTTTTGCTCGTCTTTGTGTTTATTTTCCGTTTCTTCTTCAGTATTTTGCATCTTTCTGTAGTTAGTTTGATTTTTTTATCATTATTTTTATGTCTCTGTTTATCTTTGTGTCACTTTGTGGTCATTTTGCATTTTCCATTCCTTCAGAATTAACAGGATTATTTAGCCTCAGGTTGTTCTTTGATCCATATTGATGCCACGTTAATGTTTGTGCTGCTCGTTCTGTCGCAAGTAAATAAATACCTGACTTTCTTTTTCGAATATGATGAAAAACACAAATGTTTCTACTAAATCTTTTCTTCCTTTGAGCAATATTCAGACGAGGTTGTCACACATGTTCTTGGCTGCTGCTGATAATTACTTTAATTATCAAGCAGGCTGCTCGTGGTTTTTTTCTATCTGATGCTCAAAAATGTAAATAAACCATTTTAATTAACATCTGGGAATATTCCAGATCTATCAAACCCAGACGTCAGCAGTCCCTAAAAAAAAAAAAAGACATATCAGAAGTTCAACCTTTTAATTAAAAGGCCTCAAAACTATTTAATTCTAAAATTTAAATAGTCATTTCATTGTAAACACTTGAGTTTTAAGTTGAGGTTGGTTGAACTCTGCAGTGCCGTTCAATGCTGCTGCAGCACAGCTCGTCCACTAGGTGGCGCCAGAAGAACACGAATGCCAACAGTGAAGGCGTCACGAGACCGAAACAAAAGATTCATCCTCTAATCCTCTTCTTTTCTTTCCTTGTTCTCTGCTCCGACCTTTGACATCCACTAATCAGAGCCGAATCCAGCTGAAAAGTTTTAAAGTTTTATTGTTGATATTATAATTTTTTTAATTCCCCTTCTCCCCCCTCCAAAAAAAAAAACGTATAAATGTCACAATGTTGATTTAGACGCTTTTGGAAAAGAAGGGTAAAAGAGTTCAAGCAAAAAAAAAAGAAAGTTTACAGTTTTATTAATGATCTGCAAAAAGCAGAAGTTTCCTGCCAAATCTGCTGGAATATAAAAAAAAAAAGTGTAAAAAATTCATGAAATCAGTCTAAATGAATGTTTTCATGATGGTTTTCAGAGAATGTTTTTCTTTTTATTGCACATTAAAACTTTTACCTCCATAGACACGCAGCGTTTAACACAAACAGAAGAAAGTTACTTCATAGATTTGGAGAGGGGAAAAAAAAAAAAAGTCAAAATATATCTTATTACAATCAAAACTGTCGCGTTCAGAACGTCCACGTTGAATAAAATACACGTTCAAAACCCAGAAATGTTTTCGTCAATAAAAGGAATCCGATCATAAACAAACAAAAAAACCAAACGTAAACACCGAGTGTCTAAAATGAATTAATCGCAACTGATTTGAGGTTTTAATGTTGAGATAAGGAACCTCGTGAGCGACCGCATCACTGATCGCATTCATTCACGAGCGCCTCTTTTTTTCTTTCTTTCTTTCTTTTCTTTTTTTATTTATACGACGCCGTGACCTCGCGGCCGAGTGTGACGCGTCGTGCGTTCGGTTCCCTGCGTGGAGCGCCTCTCTCGCCCCGCTGTGAATCAGCTCAGTGTTGTGAAGGCCGAACAATGTTCCCATTGTGCTCGGCGGCGGCGGCGGCGGCTCGACCCGACCGACCGGCCGGCCGCCACGCTCGCAAACTTTTTCCACCTGTTGTTTTCTCTCCCGCTCACTTTTCACGTGTGTGTTTTTGTGTTTGACCTCCAGGTGGCGACGTCCCAAAACAAAGTGTACCTGAACTCAGACAGCCTGGTGCTCAACCTGCAGGACAGAGACAGCTTCAAGTGAGTCTCCTGGGCGGGGGGGGGGGGAGGGGGGAGGTGAGGGGGAGGTTTAATACGATGCAGTCGAACTCTGAGGTCATGCAGTGGGACTTCGAGGTTGTTGTTTTTTTCCTAATGAAGTCTTGTTTTTGTTTTCAAACGCGGACGTTAACGTCGATATCGCCTGATGAATAAAATCGCCGACTCGGCTCCGCGTTTCGTTCTTGTTCAAACTACAATCGCCCACCGAACCGGTCGAGCTGTTCAGACTCCTTTTGTTTTTTTTTAAATATACACACGGCGAAGACTTTGGAGGAATTTGTCCGATTTTTAAATATGAATCGCCGAAGTCGTTGCCGTGACGACGGACGATGCTGCGGCAAAGCTACTCAATTTTCAAGGCGAAAGGTCGCTCGGCGTCGCCGCCTCCGTTCCTCCGTCACGACGCCGAGCGACGACGGACAGAGAAGTCTTTGTGCAGAACGTCGTGAGGTCGCGGTGACGTTGACCTTTGGTGTGAAATCTTCCTCGTGATTGGCCGATAACGTCTCGAGTTGTGGACACGCAGGCTAATTATTCTAATTGTTGCGTTCTTCGGTCCACGCGCCGAGAATTTCCCCTCTTGAGATTATTGTTGCTTGTATATTATATATATAGATATATACTGTACTGTATGTATATATATACATATATATATATATATGTTGACTGTGTTTATTGGGTTGTTGTATATTGTATATGTAGATGTATAATGTACTGTATATATACTGTATATACTGTGCATTTTATATTTATATTTTTTACTGCTATTTACTGCTATTTTATTTTATTGCTTTTCTATTATATTATTCTATTCTATTATTTTATTCTATTGTTTCTATTATTGCTTCTGTATGTATGCTGCTGTGGCAAAAAAATTTCCCCTCGGGGATTAATAAAGTATATACCTACCTACCTATTGTGTTCACCAGAATGAGACGGAAATAAATAGACGGCACAGAAACTGTTTTAGAAAATTATCAGTTGAACTTTGTTCAGCTTGCAGTGTTTCCAGACCATAATCAGACTGAACCTGTGAGCAGTAAGTGGGCGGAGCCAGGTTAAGTCCACACCATGTAAAACAGGCCGTTATTGGAAAGTGTATTTTTCCCGTTTGATGGAGCCAGGCTAACGGTTTCCCCCGTTTCCAGTCTTTGTGCTAAGCTAGGCTAACGGTTTCCCCCCTGCTTACAGTCTTTGTGCTAAGCTAACAGTTTCCCCCTGCTTTTAGTCTTAGTGCTAAGCTAGGCTAACAGGTTCCCCCTACTTCCGGTCATTGTGCTAAGCTAGGCTAACATTTTTCCTTTTCGTCTTTGTGCTAAGCTAGGATAACGGTTTCCCCCTACTTCTAGTCATTGTGCTAAGCTAGGCTAACAGTTTCCCCCTGCTTCCGGTCTTTGTGCTAAGCTAGGATAACGGTTTCCCCCCTACTTCCAGTCATTGTGCTAAGCTAGGCTAACAGTTTCCCCCTGCTTCCGGTCTTTGTGCTAAGCTAGGATAACGGTTTCCCCCCTACTTCCAGTCATTGTGCTAAGCTAGCCTAACAGTTTCCCCCTGCTTCTGGTCTTTGTGCTAAGCTAGCCTAACAGTTTCCCCCTGCTTCTGGTCTTTGTGCTAAGCTAAGCTAACATTTTTCCCCTTCTTCGTCTTTGTGCTAAGCTAGGCTAACAGTTTCCCCCTACTTCGTCATTGTGCTAAGCTAGGATAACGGTTTCCCCCTACTTCCAATCATTGTGCTAAGCTATGCTAACAGTTTCCCCCTACTTCCAGTCTTGGTGCTAAGCTAAAAGTTTCCCCCTGCTTTTAGTCTTAGTGCTAAGCTAAGCTAACATTTTTCCCCCTTCTTCGTCTTTGTGCTCAGCTAGGCTAACAGTTTCCCCCTACTTCCAGTCATTGTGCTAAGCTATGCTAACAGTTTCCCCCTGCTTTTAGTCTTAGTGCTAAGCCAACATTTTTTCCCCTTCTTCGTCTTTGTGCTAAGCTAGGCTAACAGTTTCCCCCTGCTTCCGGTCTTTGTGCTAAGCTAGGATAACGGTTTCCCCCTACTACCTGTCATTGTGCTAAGCTAGGCTAACAGGTTCCCCCTACTTCCAATCATTGTGCTAAGCTATGCTAACAGTTTCCCCCTACTTCCAGTCTTGGTGCTAAGCTAACAGTTTCCCCCTGCTTTTAGTCTTAGTGCTAAGCTAACATTTTTTTCCCCTTCTTCGTCTTTGTGCTAAGCTAGGCTAACAGTTTCCCCCTGCTTCCGGTCTTTGTGCTAAGCTAGGATAACGGTTTCCCCCTACTACCTGTCATTGTGCTAAGCTAGGCTAACAGTTTCCCCCTACTTCCAGTCATTGTGCTAAGCTAGGCTAACAGTTTCCCCCTACTTCCAGTCTTTGTGCTAAGCTAGGCTAACAGTTTCCCCCTACTTCCAGTCATTGTGCTAAGCTATGCTAACAGTTTCCCCCTGCTTCCAGTCTTGGTGCTGCGTGTCCTGGTTACCTCACAGATGAAACTCGTATCCAACCGAAACTGCTGACTCAGACAAAAACTGAAGAAGTCGTCAAAACGTCAATCATTTGACTGAATGCCGATAATTACATCGTTGTAATTTTTCCTTTTCATCTTCTTTTTCAGTTTGCTGTTGAAGTGAGAAGTCGCCTCCCGGCCGGTTTGTCGTCATTCC
Source organism: Embiotoca jacksoni (assembly GCF_022577435.1). NCBI lineage: Eukaryota > Metazoa > Chordata > Actinopteri > Embiotocidae > Embiotoca > Embiotoca jacksoni. The sequence continues at coordinate 2,068,049 of NW_027185401.1, forward strand.
TTCAGTTTCACCCCTCCGGTCTTCTCCCAGCGCCGTCGTCTCTCGTCTCTCGTCTCTCGTCTCTCGGCCGTCTCCACGCCAGGTTTCTCTGTGACTCGGTCACGTTTTACAAGCCACCAAACACTGACTCTTGACTTGAGGATCCACATCCGCTCGAGCTCCAGCGACACGTAGAGCAGAAAAGAAAAAGTTCCTCCTGGTGCTTCCGGAAACAAAAAGTCTGATTCTCCTGTTTCGTCATCAACGGTGGATGTTTGCGGTCTCTTTTTTTTATTTTATTTTATTTTTTTTTTAAAGATGAAGGACAAAAATCCTGCTGCTTTACGATAAAGAACACAAAACCTTGTTTCATTAATCTGCAATTGAACATGTCGCTCTCGCGTCTGAATAAATTCCCTCCTCAGTCGATTGTAGTATTTTATCTATCCAGCAGGGTGCGCTGACGATCGATCTCTTCGTCGTACCGGCCGACGAACTGAAGACATCGTTACTTTAAAAACTCCCGATATTTATTTGCGATACGACAACGTAGCCGTCTTCAACACGCTTTTTTTTTTCTCCATCATCCGGTCGAAGGAGTTATTTTTCTTTTTTTTAACGTACTTCACATTCACAGATAGTTTAACTTGCACGTCTTATTTTTGGTAATTTTCTTGTGAGTAAACTACAGCCGCGCGGCACTTTTTGTACGTGGAGTACAAGTTTAAGATGCCGATGGATGTTTTGACCGATCACAACAGCCGAGGAAGCAATTTAATCATAGTAACTATTCAGAAGCGTCAGAAAAGGGATCATTTTGGAAGGTTTTGAGCAACAAGACGAGGAAAACCTCTGAATAATGTTGGCGTAACCCTAAAAAAACAACAACTGGACGAACACGTCCCCCAAATAAATGTTGAACTTTTCCTTTAACCTCCCGAAAATACAGAATCATGTTCAAATCCAGCTGAAAAAACAAAACAAAAAAGTGACCGAGATTAGTTTCGGTTGCTCTCGTGAGTCCCGTCAATATCGACGAGTCAGCGCTGCGTTCAAAGACCGCGCGACTCGGCTTTGCTGTTTCGTAACACTTTCAAATAAGCGTTTCATTGAGCGCGGCTTTAAAACCTTGTTGAGTCACCATCGTTAATGCCGGACAAGAATTTATGTCGGTATGCCGCCTCGTACAGTTACCACACACACACACACACTGTTTTCTTGGTTACAGCTGAGTGTTCATGAAAAGCCTGTTTGTTTGTTTGTTTGCTTCAGAAACACTAATAGAATTTATACTGAATAAATATCTCGAGTTTTTCGGAGACCTTCAGCTGACGTGGATGATTTTTGTTCCCGTTATATATCTGATTTACTTCTTTAACGTCTTCTTTAAGTTACTCGGCTCTGAATTGTAAAGTCCATATAAAATTATAGATGGTCTGGATTTCCCTGAGTTTTTTTTTTTTTTATGTTATGAATAATTGAATAAGCCACATTTTCAGATCTTAACTGAACCCCTATATATATATATATATAGATATCTATATAGATATATCCAGACCATCTATAATTTTATATGGACTTTACAATTCAGAGCTATATATATAGATATCTCTATATAGATATATATCTATATAGAGATATCTCTATATAGATATATCGATATATATCTAGAAATATCTATAGATATATCTATAGATATATATATATATCAATATATATATATCTATAGATCGCTAGTGTAGTACAGTGGTTCCAAACCTTGGGCTCGCACCTCATCTAAGGGGTCGCAGGATCAGTGTGAGGGGGTCATGGGATTGTTTTTTGCTTTCTCCCCCCCCCCAAAAAAAATTTCACAAGATTCAAATCATAATCTGAAAGTAATGAGCCGTCAGATACAGGTAGTTAAGTTAAAAAGTACGTTTTTAGTGGGCAGACGTCCTTCTGACGTTATCTGTATAATATGATATAATTTGTGTGTATTATCGCAGTGCGAGGTCACCTTGACTGTGATATTTCTTGTATGTAAATGGGACTCGCCGACCGTTTCCTCCTCTCCGAATCTGAACACGCGACTTGACGGGTTCGTGAATATTCATGCGAACGCGTGTCGTCCGTCTGAATTATAAGAAGCTAAACTTCCCCGAAGTACCAGTTCAGCATCTGGTGTCGTGTTCCTGTTTTTACTGAACAAACAGTTACAATACACGTCCGATGATGGGGGGGGGCGAAAAAACAGCGGGACATTATGAGACAATTTATAGACGGGAGTAGGAAGCCGAGATCAAGATTACATGAATGAAAGTATTAAAAGTCAAAATTTTAATCTATATTTATTTTTATTACGATAAAAGTGCCGCTGATGACGCAGTTGTTTTGACGACCGACTCCATCTGATTGGAACTCCGGCGATACTAAGCCCCGCCCACCGATAGCCCATAAACCTGTCATAAGGCCTGTCAATCAAGCAGACACGCCCCCAAAAACAGCTTCTTCTTTTTTTTTTTAAAGATTATTTAATAATTAATGACGGTATTATTTTCAGATGGACTTCCAGAAAACTAAGAAGAAGCAGCGACTTTAGCTAATGACACCGAGGTAACTTTGATTTTGAATTTCACGAGAAGTTGAGTGGAAGTTAATGGAGATGGAGGCTTTTTTGGAGCCGACCTCTAGTGGCACTCGGTGGTATTGCAGCTTCAGACACTGCGTCCACATTTATATACAAGTCAATGGCTAGATGTCATTTGCTGCATAAACACAAGTGTTTATATACATGAATATATATATATATTGAGCCATGCAGAAACTAAAAGACTTTATATAGTTTTTAAAACAGCTCATTTTCCATCTATTTAATCGCTTTCATGTTCATTGTCTCGAGGGGAAATCGAGATATTAAGAAAAATGTTTGTTATTTTTCTTATGTTTTTTTTTTTTTTAAGTATCCGTCTCGGTGTCGACTCAAAAAGCTGGAAGAGCGACAGCTGTTCGTTCATCGTATGAATGAAGACCTCCGAGCTCCAGAAAGAAAAACAGAAAAGAGACCATCTGCACCGCAGGGGGGAAGTTCAGGGAAAAGAGAGAGAGACTCAGATTTATGCAAATTCCCTCTGACGCTTGTACAAGCGACAATCGGGCACGAGGCGATCGTGACAAATAATACCGGGGCGGGGGGCGGGCTGGGTGGGGTGGGGGGGGCGACCGGGATCGCGTCCAAAAGGAGATAACCGGAGCGAAAACGCCGATTTCTCGACCCGCGGGTCGCGACAAGTACCGGAGGATAAAACAAAACAAAACAAAACAAAAGTCGGGAAATAACGACGCCTGACAAAAACACGCACCGAGTGCTTTAGTTTTTATTATTATTATTATTATTATTATTATTATTAAGATGTTTGCTGGCTCAAAATAGGTGAGGATTTAACCTTTTTTTTATTATTTATTTATTTTATTTTTATTGAAAACCTTTGTAAAATCGTTTAATCGCAGCAAAAAAAAAGAAAAGAAGTAAATGTCATTGGTGGTTAGTTCACTGCCTGTTTGGGTAGATCTACGTTCAGCCTTTAAACGGCTCAGTAACACCGAGGACTCGAAGGCCTTCAGCTAATTTCATCATCGTGTTTGTCCCCTGAGCCCCCCCACCACCACCACCACCACCACCACCACCCTTCCTCCTCCTCCTCCTCCTCCTCCCCTTTCTCTCCTCTACATGACAAAAAAAAAAAAAAAAAAAAACAACAGAGGAGAAACGATAAGATGGCTGCCGAGTTATTTATAGCCCAAAGCTGAGCTGCACTTCGTAACAGAAGCTGCTGCACTGCAACCCCCCCCCCCCACCACCTCCACCCCCCCATTACAAAAAAGGAGGACGGGGGAGGGAGGTGGGGGGGGGGGTCCATTGTCTGAGTGACACAAAGCGAGCTGCCGTCCCCTCCATGTTTGAGAGAAGAGGCTGCTTCTACATAAGAAAAGAGGAAGGAGGAGGCGGACGCAGATTTAAATCACACAGGGGTGCTTTTTTATTTTTTTATTATCATTATTCAGGCAGGATGGAGGGGGAGGAAAGGAGGGAGGAAAGGAGGGAGGGAGGTTATGGGGGTGAATATTCATGTTTTTACACAAAAAAAAGGAAAAAGGGGGCTGGTAGGTGGAGAGAGCGCCCGATTGGCCGCCACTCCCCGCCCCCTCACACCGAGCCCCGTCGGCCGGCCAATCAGGAGCCTCCGCAGCGTTTTGAAAGATGCCAGAGAGAGAGAGGAAGAGGAAGAGGAGGAGGAGGAGGGTTTTAAAGAAAAGAAGAAATAAAAAAAATAGAAAAATAAATGAGTCAGATGATAAATGTGCTGCCGGAGTCGATGTGCAGCGGCTGCAGTTTGTAAAAACAGAAACAAACGATTCTTTCTCTTTTTTTTAAATTTATTTATTTTATTTTTGTCACGCTGGAAAAGCTGCAAGGTACGGTCGACTCTTCATCAGGGCTTCTTCTTTTATTTATTTTTTTTCGACCACAGAGCCTTCGTCGTTTGCAGTTTTTTTTTTTTAATCTTAATCGTGGAAAAAACGATTCGTGTTCGTCTAAATATCTGCGTACGGTCTTGGAGGGAGGGGGGGACGGGCGTGACATTACATCGTCTCATCAATCACGTCATCGATTATAAAAAAAAAGAGGCATAGGCAAAAAAAAACAAACTCTTTATTGACATCTGGTGGCGGCTTCGGGGAACTGCAGCTTCATCTGCAAACTCCCTCCTCCTCCTCCTCCCACTGCCTGTTTGTTTTTTTTATTATTATTATTTAACTCGTGATCTTCATTTAAATATTCGCACGTCACGACATGAAAAAAAAAAAAAAAGTAACTTTCGTAGATAAATATTTTCTCTTTCGCGCTTCAGTAACAACATTTTAAAGGAAGTGAAAGTGAGAGATTAAATTAAATTCAGAGGGAAAAGGTTAACGAGGAAAAACAAAAAGGTGCCTTCGACGTCACGGTGAAATGACCACAGAGGTCGAGTCCCCGCAGCCTCGTCCTTCGCCGTCCTTCGCGTCCCGTGTCGCGTCTTAACGCTGCGCCTCTCCTCCGGCTTCCTGCTGCTGCGGCTGATTACGGCGAAATGCCGCCCGTTTGCGGTGACCTCGTTTTTTTTATTTATTTATTTTTTTTGCTACAGATCGTCAGCGCCCTTTTTTTTATTTTTTTATATATCTTCCTCTGGCTCTCCTGCTCGATCTGCAGTGCATGATTGTACATTCACTATTAAGAGCGAGGAGGAGGAGGAGGAGGAGGAGGAAGAGGAGGAGGAGGAGGGCTGCAGCTTTAGTGAGAGATCACACACACATGCTAACACGTGCTCACGACTCCACCTCCCTCCCCCACCCTCACCCCCACCCTCCTCCTCCCTCCTCAGCCCGCCCCGCTCCTGTTTCCACGGCGCAAAAAAAAAAACAAAAAACAAGGACGGATTACCGTTCATCTGCTCCATCGCCATGGAAACACTGACCTCACACTGTGGTGACCGGCAATCTGGGCCGGTCGTCATGGCGATCGGCCGCCGGTGCCGTGCCGTTTCTTTTTTTTGCCAGGGAGGGACTTAGAGCGGGGGGGGGGGGGGCCCTGCAGCTCTCCGCAGTGTCGTCAGAGAGGAATCTTCCTCCGTGTGACCTGCAGAGGGCGCTCAAGTGCAAAAATGAATTACAGGAATCTGACTTGAAGGACTCATTTCTGAGATGTAATTGGTGGACAGTTTCTTTGGAGCGTTTGTGGTTTGCAAAGACCTCCAATATCATATTATTACTACTATTATTATTATTATTATTATTACTGTTCAGTGTTTATTATTTAAAGGTCACATGTCACAGGTTTGGCCTTGTTGACGTCATCCTGTCATACTTGTTGAACTGGACAGCAAATGTCTAATCATTTTCATAACCTCGACCTTTGAGTTTGGAGGCTGTTTGTACAAGAAAACGTTGAAGATTTGAGTCCGTTTAAGCTTTTTTTTTTTTTTTTTAAACAAACACAACAGCAACACTGACCTTCAAAGACAAGACGAGGTAAAACCAGCATCTACCTTTTTTTTAACGTCGTTATATTAAGGCTAGTTTAAGCGAGCCTCCATTTAAACAACTTTTTCCCTGCGTCCTCATATTAAAACATCGTGATGCTCCAAACTCGTAATTTAGTTTTTCAATACAACATGATTAAGACGAAATCTAAATATGACATCATATACAGCGGAAGTGCTTTAAAGTGCAATACCACCGAGGGCCACTAGGGGGCTGCCTCCATAAAACCTCCGGCTCCAATGGACTCTCATTCAAAAAGCATCAGCTTCTTTGATGATAAACAAAGTCAATAAATGTTCTCCACTAATTAGTGCCTGGTTTGATTGACAGGCCAGAGGGCGCAGTTAGGTGCCAGGTTGGTGTCAGAAAATTTGAAACGCGACAAGTTCGTTTTCCACGATAAAAAAAAGCAACGTTAAAAAAAACAAAAACGTGCATCATTATTACGCTCGTTGTTGTTGTTTGAATTCGTGGAGAAAATGAAGCAAAACTAAACGAGCTGCAGTAACGACGCAAACATGCAGTTGTTTATTATTATTATTATTATTATTATTATCATCGTCGTCATTTTTTCTTTTTTACGACAAGAGGCATATTTATACGCTGCAGGACGACAACACGGCAGTGAACTGCAGGGCGTGAAGGAGAGTCGGTTTCCCAGAGGCCTCGGCTGTCTGATTTTTACCCACAAGCCCCTCCCTCTCCTCCACGTGCAGAGGACGTTATCTACTAATTTATTGGTTGTTGTTTTTTTCACACTAACTTAACCGTACAAACATTGGATAAATTAGGAAAGAAAGTAGTCGGGGAAACGCCAAACTAGGGGAAAGGAGATCTTAACATTTTAATTTAATACAATAAAAGTCCTTTATTTAAAAAGCTGCTGCTCTCAGAGCGTTAATCTTTCCCAGATTACGACCCGTCGCAGCTGAAGATAAGGAGGCCGCGGGGCAAAGGTCACGATCACCCCCATCCCCCTCCTCCCCCGACGATATCCTTCAGACCTCCCGCCGGGGACGTCTTCCTCGTCAGGATCAGGCTTTGTCAGTCCCGCTCCGTCCTCCTCCGTCTGTCTCGGGCGGCTTTAACGTGCCGTCCTCCTGTTGAATCGCAGCTCCGCTGTTAATTTCCTGATCTGATCGAGCTAATTAACCTGCTTCTCTTTCCTGCTCCCCGTCGCCACCGAAGGGGTCCGCGGGGGACCGATCAGGCGCCGGTGTCCCAGTTCGGAGACACCAGCCACTTCTGTTTTTTTTGGATTATGTGCAAACGGGTCCTCGCGACCGCTTTTACTCGCTCACTCTTTGCTCTCGTGTATAACTCAAACGTTGTTGTTGTTGTTTTGTTTTTCTTCCTCTTCGGTTATTTCCTCGCCTTTGTCGTCACGATTGCCGGTGAACTGAAGTCCAAAGTCTCGGTTTTGATCACATTTCACGCAGATTCGTTTGAAGTTCCCCGACAGAGTCTGGAGCCTTTGTTTGAAATGACTCTTTAAGATTTTTTCGGTCAATCAAATTAAAAGAGACTCGACCACAAAGAGCGGCCACAAAAGGACACGAGTCGACCGTTTAAAAAAAAAAAAAAAGGCACAAATCCACCGTGAAGAGACAAAAATGAGCACAAAAGGACAAGAAATAGCCAAAAAAAGACGCGATTCGGCTACAAAGGGACACAAAAAGACACCAGAGACATAAGACCAATGAAAAAAAAAAAAAACAACAACCAGGAAGACACAAAAACAACAACACGAAACCAAAAAAAGACGCAACTCGACCGTTAAACCGAGAGACTCGAAAGACGTCCGCGGACAACAACCCAAAATGACCGACGTGAGACACAAAACGACGAGAAAGAAGACGCAGGTTAAACTGAGAGACGCATGACAACCAAAAAGAGACAAAATGTCCACGTACAGAGGATGCAAGACAATTACAAAGAAACCCAAAACAAAGGACGCACTAAACTCCCTCAGCTGACCCGATATGTCAAAATCCACTTTTTTTTTATTTTTGTATTGACATTAGCTCGATGTTTCTATGGTAACGAACTAAAACAATCTTTCACTTTTCAGTCTGATTACAGCGGGCCGTGTTGATGACCTCATTGTTTTTTTCACGGTTCGCGTCATCTTCCACTTTCACTTCTTAATTCGTCGCCGTTAATCAAACCGACAACAGCAAATCCACACAAGACTTCAGATATACATGGAGTAGGTTTATATATATATATATATATATATATATATATATATATATATATATACACACAACTTTTTTTTAATTTTTTTTTTCTTATTATTATTTTTCTCATGAAACTCAGTCAACTATCAGACAGGAAACGATGAAATCTGACCTCCGATCAGCCGCCGCCGAGAGAAACTGAGCGAAACTGACGAGCCACAAATTCACTTTTCGTCTTGTGTTCTTTCAGCTGACACGGCAGACTGGAAAATGAGGAGGCGCAGGAGTCAAACCGGTGACCTTTTTTTTTTTTTTAGTGGCCTGGTTTGGTCGAGCACTTCAAATTAATAATTAAAAGGGAAACTGCGCACACAAATTTCTGCTTTACTGCTCGTCCTCCGACTGTGCGAGTCCGTTGTATAAACTCCTCTCTGGCTCTGGAGGAAAAATGATGATGATGATGATGATGATGATGATGATGATGATTATACCACCCTTCCAGGCAGGGGAGTTGGCTTTGAGTTGCATTATGGGAAATGTGCAAAGTATAAAAAAAATAAAAAGAAGAGCGTTCTTGCCAAAGGTCACTTTATTTTCCAATTTCTGTATCCTGTTTCCCTCTAAAAGGCCATGTTGTTACTTCCTCTCTTTTTTTTCATAGTTTTCTTGGACTTACAAAAAAAAAAAAAAAAAAAAGTAGTACAGTCGCACAGTTATAATTTGCTTCTCGGTGAAGGCAGGGTGCATGAAATTGGTGTTGGTTTCCCCGGTCGGTGCTCCAGCTTTGAGAGTCCCGATGGCTGCAGAATATATTCGTCTAATCGGGTGGTGTCACCGAGTGGGACCGGGCCATTTATCCGAAGGGGTCAACAAAGGTCAGGGGAGATGTTGTGGAAGTTGTGTATTCATCGAGCACTTCACCGGAGCCACGCGGGATAAAAAAAAAAACATCGATTATCGGACGTGTAAATTCTGTTTTGAGGCACTTTTTGTTTTTCTTTCATGTTGGTAAATTTGATGCCGCAAGAGGTCATCTCCAAAAAAAATGTTCCCCCCACGAGTTATCTTGGTGATGTCGCTCCTTTTTTATTTGTTTTCTAGCGATACATCTGGAAAAAAAAAATCTTATTTATTAGAGAATTTGCTGTTAAAAAAAAAAGCTGTTTTTTTTTTGTTGTGGGTGGGGAGGGGAAGGCTCGGGGGGAGGGGTTTGATTGACAGGCCTGTGCCGCAGTCAGTTTTCCGAATTGAAACTCGCTCCACCTTTCTCGGTCGCTGTGAAATTCATTCATGACTTCATGAAGTGACGCTGCTGCTTTCAGTACTTTGTTGCGTTTCATCGGGTTTCATTTCTATCTTCTATTTAAAGAAGAAAACGTGAGGTCACCAGCTTGCGTGTTGTTGTTGTTGTTGTTTATCCTCATGGTTATGGGAGGTTTTTTTTTATCATCGAAAAAAAGCCCATAGCTGAACATGTAATACACACACACACACACACACACACACACACACACACACACACACCCCTGGGAGTTATTAGGTTCTGTGTTGCGTTCAGTGTCGTGTGATTTTTCGGTGGGAAACGTCGCCTCCGTCACCGGCGAAACCCGACGCTCCTTCTCTCCGTCGGTCGGAGCAGTTGTGGGCTTTTGTTGGGGTTTTTTTTGTTGGTTTTTTTCCATTCCTGACGTTCTTTTGTCACTTTCGCCAAAGAGGACAGACGGAGGCCGTTGACAGGTTGGAGGGGGGGGGAGTGGTGGTGGTGGTGGTGGGTGGGTGGGCGATGGTTTCAGGTGCAGCAGGAACCGGCTGTGGGCGGACGGGGGTTTTCCGGCTGAGCGCTCTCACAACCTCTCCTCTCCAAAAACGGGTCTCGACTCAAACCGCCAACTTTTTTGACTTCACGAACCACTTTTAAGCTTTCAATGTAAAAAGCTAACAGCTTTTTTTTTTTTAAATTTATTCACCACACACACACGTCTGACTCAAATATCTCCCCAAACACCGCGTGTTGTTTTAAAGGTACAGTCCGACATTTTTAGCTCCTCGATGGAGTCGGTCCGACGGTGTTGCAGCGTATAAAAGCCGACGTAGCTTCCGGGTCTGAATAGTGAAGCCGGTGCAAAAGTGCCGTAAAACTGCAATACCACCTCGGGGCCACTAGGGGCGCAGTGTACTCGAGTTTCTGAGTCAGATCGGCCTCTTGCTCCTCCACCCAGCTTGTCCAAATATGGTCACTTCTGGCTCCAAAAATAACAAGATGGCGGCAGGCGGGTGCTCGGTTTGCCATTTTGTTTTTCAGCCGAAACTAGGCTCAATAAATCCCGAGTTAATCTCTGATCTGGAGAATAAAGGTTCTCGGGAGAATCGGCAAGAATTACATTTTTATCTGTGGATCGTAAACATGATGCGGTTCGGATATCAGGTGACATCACGGTGACGCCGGATGGCGCCGGGCGTGACGGACAGGTGCTGAACACGGGAACAAAGAATAAAGGTGAGGTTGTTGTTGTTGTTGTTTTTTCATTGGATGGTTGATGGACATTAGGACCCAGCGGAAATAATCAGTGGTCGTCAAGCTGCTGCTTTGAAAGACTTCAGGAAATGCATCTCAAATTACCCCCCCCCCCCCATCCCTCCTCCCCCTGACCAAACACCATCCCACCCACCCCTTCCTGTGTGTGTGTGTGTGTGTGTGTGTGTGTGTGTGTGTGTGTGTGTGTGTGTGTGTTTGCCCGCCTATCTTTGCGAGGACCCCCTTTGAGTTTTCAGATCTCGGTGGCGAGGACGTTTTGCCGGCCGTCACTTCAAAGGACGGTTCCAGACGTGGTTTTTGGAGTCGAGTTTATGTTCGGGTTAGCGTCGGGCTCTCGGTTCTGATTGGTTGGGAGTCTGATAAAAGGGCCTTGGAGCGCCAGGGTCCCCGCAAGCATAGGAGTACGCGAGTGTGTGTGTGTGTGTGTGTGTGTGTGTGTGTGTGTGTGTGTGTGAGAGACATGAAGGAGGGAAGTCGAATCGATTGATAAGCTTCGTCTCAGCGAGCTTTGAGCTGCAGCAGCAGTTCGTTCCTTTTGACATAAATTGAATACGATCTTTCATCGACCTGCTGACTTTGAGACAAACTCGACACCGAAAATCTAATTGTAGGAGGTCCTGATCCTATTCCTGCTCTCCAGAGGATGAACGCTTCAGCTTTGATGATCCCCTGAATTTTCCTGCAGCGCCGACTTGAGGACAAACAGCTCAGTGGATGACGCTCACTTTGGTCAATCTGATGAAATAGGTGTTCATGTTCCCCAGACGATGATCCCCACTGACTTTGCCGGTCCTCCGATTTGTATTATAAAGGCCGACTTTTGTGTTGCAAAGTAAAATATCTGATCAACTGTCAAGATAGATTGTCATAAAATCTGCTGCAGGTGTTGAAGGTCCCCAGGGGATGATCCCCAAGGACGTTGCTGATCCTCTCACTTTGCCTTAAGCACCAACAGGAAGTCAAAATCTTCCATTTATTTATTGAAAGATTTCAACATCCAACCCAAGGGATTGGGTCCAGATATTCATAGTTCCCAGAGGGTGAATTCTAACATAACTTTGGTTTAGAGGTCTTCACGTGTCCAAAAAACTGACACGAGGACATTTATTTTCAGAAAAGTTCAAAAACTGACTTTTCCTTGATCAAAAAACTACAACCGCTCGGGGGCTCTAGCTGTAACGTAATGATTCGTTGGGTTATTTTTAAGGTGTTTAAAAAAAAAAAGGTTGTTATAATCAAAAGTGCTTGTGGTTTTATTATTCTGCTGTTGTTCAAGTATAAAAAAAAATATTTTTTTAAAACTAGTTCATTTATGTCAGAATTAATACGGGTTTATGTTGTTTTTTTTCTTCTTTTTTTTGAGTTGACAAGGAATCAATCTCACACAGCAGAAGTTAAACCTGTTGGAGGTTCAGGAGACAAAGACAGACGCTGTCCAGAGGGGGAAAAAAAAAAAAAGTCCCGACAGCTGCTGAGGACAGACAGCTACAGTGTCTGAAACACGAAGCAGCATCAATAACATGTTAAATAAGACACCGTCTAAGTGATAATCTAGCTGGATGTAGTAAACCGGTCATTTGATGCTACATTAATGAAAAAACAAACGACAACAAAAAAAACGGTTCTAACTTCTTTTAAAACTAAAAGAGCCGGCCGACATTCGCAGTAAAAAAAAGCTTTTGTTTTACATCATGTCGGCTCTATTTTTAGCGCTGGTTCACATCAGCGGTCTATTCGTGTCACTTTCGCTCATCTCATCCACAGTCGAGCTTCAGCAGTCTCACGGGGTGCTTTTGCTTTTTCTTTTTTTTTTATTAAACGTTTCTGTTTTCCATTTTAATGCAAAGCCGCGGAGGAAAAAACAAAAACAAAACAGGAAGTGTGCAAAGTGATCTCAGCCAGGCCGACCATGTTTCGCGAGCCCTGCAGGCCCGTCGTCTCCTGCAGCTCGCCTCGCCTCGATCCGCACAAACACCAGCACTTCCTCATTCTTCACATTTCCGCCCTTCGAAGCCAGCGAACGGCAAATATTTGTTTTTTGTTTTTTTTATCTTGAGCAGGAAGAAAGCTGCTGAACGTTGCTGCTGCTGGAACATGTGTTCACAAAAAAATAAATAAAAAATCTGCACAGGTTGTTATTTCTGCCATTGGAGGGTTGTTTTTTTTTTTGGGGGGGGGTTTGGTGAAGATATTCACACAAACAAGTGTCAGGCAGCAAATAAGACATCCTGAATGGGGCGCACCAGTAAACGTGAAGCTTTCCTGTTTGTTACATTTAAAAAAAAAGTGGTTATTACCCTGTTTAATCTGCACTGCATCACATTTCTCTGCACAATTGAGGGTTAGATTACCGACCCAACCGGAGTGGGGAGGTGATACTGCAGGTTGTGAAGTGACTGTTCACGTTTCCTGTTCAGAGAGAGAAACAAACAACCACAAAGCCACTCATTATATTTCAGTCTGGGAGTTTTGTTTCTATTTAAGAAAGTGAAGCCGACGTGTCTCATGACCTGTTCATTAGTTACAAACTCGCCCATTTTGATCAGTATTATTTCATAGTACAATATTTAAGTTTCATTACCATTCATTTTCTTGTTTGTTTTTTTTGCTGGTATAATTCTACCTTTTTTTTTTTAATTTTCTTTAAAACTGATAAATACCCAATATTTTCTTTCTTATTCCTTTAAGGAGGACCCTAACCTGCGACGAGGGATGGTGGCGTTTCCCCGTGAACTAGTTTCACCCAACCACATCTTGGCCTCGAGGCAGATCCTCCGGTTTTTTTTGGTCTCTGCACTATTTATTGTTACAAATTTCCGACGCATCTTCAAACGGTGGCTTCCAAAGATTCATGAAAAGATGACGGAAGAGCTACGTTTAAAACCCCGCCCACTTTTAACGCTCTATGTACAGCTGACCAATCGCAGATTAAAGTGGGCGGGGCTCTCTGTAAACGATCACTAACGCGCTTCGACTCGTCGCTCATTGGTTTTGTGAATTGCCATTTTGAAAGCTTTTAGTTAAATACATATGTCTGAATTTTACACTTCTCTGATAATGATTGTGTCTTTTAGACACATTTAAATTGTTATGCTGCTAGGCCTGTTTTATCAAACTGTAAGTACACTTTTTTTTTGTTTTTTAACTTGGTAGCATTTCCTAAGTTAACTTAACACACATCAATGATAATATTAAGTGACGTTGGCCTCAGCAGGTTGGTTAACAACTGTGTTAGCTGTGGTCGGATCCACCCTTTGCTCCGAATATGGTCACTTCCTGCTCCAAAAAAAACCCCAAATTCCAGACTGGAGAACTTTGAAATGACGGTTCACAAACCAAATGGTCACATCACACTGAGTTTCCACTTGGTGAGGACCGGTGTTTGTGGTGGGCATTTTGGCAGTTGGGGTAGCAATTTATTGTCCCAACCACCCCCCCCCCCCCAAAAAAAAAAATCGATTGTTGTTTCTGTATGAGAAAAAAACCTATTCAAAAAAAAACAACAACAACCTCACAAATATATACTTTCTTTTGGCCCCACTGGTAGTTTTAAACGAACAGGAGGAAATGGGGACTATTTTCAGCGGCGGATGAATCCACGTCTGGTCTCCTGGTGAGTATTTGGCAGCAGGATGTCGTGTATGTGGGACTGAATCAAATCAAACTACAGCGTGTGTGTGTGTGTCCTAGAATTGGACTGTGAGATGTGTGTGTTATATCATGTATATATGAGGGACGTGTTGTTTTTCTTTAATTACATAGCAGACATTCACCTCCCTCTGCCCTCGTGGAGGCAAGCAGGTATAACTCGTGGATGGATGGATGGATGGATGGATGGATGGATAGCTGTGGAGAGCTTGAACGGAAATGTTTCGGAACAGATGGCCGATGAAAACCTGAAAAATAAATTGTTAAAAAATCTCCACATATCCAAAAGTTATCTCCACAAATTAGTTGTTTTTAAAGAAAACGTACATTTATTTTCATTTTGCCCACCCAGCCTGACCTACAGCAGCTGTTCATGTTTGTGTTCATGTTTCTCAGGACTCACCCCCACCCCCCACTTCCCTCACCCTTCATCACCACCTCCTCCTCCTCCTCCTCCTGGCCCAGGACTCCATGTATGGTCTGAGGGGGAAACTTTTCAAACCTCCAGCCACCAAAAACCCTCCAGCAGGGAGTGACTCCGCTTCCCCCGAAGTCTCAGAGGGCGAGTCCTGTATATTTAGAAACGCAGACTTACTGGCTATTATGAAAGAGGGCGTATGTGTGTTTGTGTGTGTGTGTGCGTCTCTCTTTCTCTGTGTGTGTGTGTGTGTGTGTGTGTGTGTGTGTGTGTGTGTTTCTCTGGGAGTAAAACCTGACAGTGATAGATGGATCATCATGTCTCTTCATGTCTGGAGCTCTCGGTTGTGGGCATGAATCAGCTGCTAAAACTGGAGGGAAACTTCTTCCCTCAAACAAAGGTGACAAGTTACACAAAGCATTTAATGTACTTACTGTATAGTACTTTTTTTTGGGGGGGGGGGGACTTCACCTAAATTTCCTTCAAAAGCTGAAGTTACAGGTTTTCACACTTATACATTCGATAACTAGTTTCCTTTGTTCTTCTCCCCCTTCTGCTTTTTATTTTATTTTTTTTAATATCTCGTTTCTTCTTTCGCTGATGTGACAGCAGGGAAATTCCCAGAAGCGGAGATGCGAGGTTCACCCCCCCCCCCCCTGAGAATAACAATAGTGTGATATAGGAGGTTTTCCCCCCGACGGTAACAAACAAAAGTCCTCCGGAGCTTTTTTTTAAAAATTTTTTTTTCTAATTTACTAGATTTCGCTGGTGTGAATAAACATGAATCATAATTCTTAAGTAGTTTTCCACCGAATGAAGGAAACAGAAACTAAGTTAGTGCTTTGATAACAGATGTAGATAAAACTGATGTCAGGTTGTTGTTGTTGTTTTTTTCCTTGTGGAAAGATTCAAAGGTGTGTTCTGAAACGTTGCTTTTCAACAGCTGCAGGTTCACGAGAAGCAGCTTTCATTTCCTCCGAATTAAAACCAGCAGCTGATGGCGGCCAAAAGAACATTTCATTACCCCAAATAAACCTTGTAACATGCAAATTAACAGTTTATTAAAATTCTTACAAAGGAAATGAAAAGACACCTGGAGGATGTACTGACTTTGAAAGATCCTGAAGTTTTATTTTATTTGCGGTCTTGTTTCTTTAAGATGATATTTTTGTAGTTTTAGCAACAAAAAAAACAAAAAATTTTTTATTTTAATTTATATACTTTTACATCTCTTCAGCTTTTCTCTGGAGCGACGGGCTGTTTTGTGTCTTGAAGGCGCACTGATATCAACGACCCTCTCTTCTGATTGGCCGACCCTGTTTTCGTCTCAGCCAATCGCAGGTTTTCTTCGGTCTTATCAGCTTGAGTTTGTGACATCACAAACTTACAGAAGTCCAAACGGGCAGGTTCTGCAGGCTTTCTCCTGGGGAATCTCGAAGGTGTTTCCGAAACCAGATGAGATTTATAATCCCAATGATAATACAACCATCTTATCTCCAAGCTCCCTCTGGACGTCGGAGCTCTTCACCCCCTGGGGTGTCACGGCCCTCTGAGGCCGGAGCCCAGCAAACTCGCGTCTATCGCTCGTATCCGCAGTCGATGTTCTTGCGGTTACTTCCCAAAACCGTTCGAGGGGTCAAAACGGTAGATCGACTGCTAAATCGACTCTTCGAGATCTGTCTTCCCACCCCATCCTTCCAACATGGATATTATTGATCACATCACCAAAGAAAAAACTTTTTTAAAGTCCCCTCAGAGGGTTGTTTTCAGTACTCGAAAACCAGTCTTTTCTTCTTCTGTGCCTTTGCTGGTGCATTGATGCTTAGACTTCTTACCCATTTACATTATAATATACAGACAAAAATAGGAACCGACACTGTAAAAAATGTCTCCACATGGGTGCTTTTTAAATGAGGACGTAAAACAAACTGAGGAACCCAAAAGAGAGTTTCACTTCCCTCACAGGTGTCTGCGGGAGGCGTTTAGTTCACTTTCGTATCGCCCAATCACTACATCGTGTTTCCGGTTCTCCGATTGGTCAAGTGAGAAACGGAGCTAAAGCAGTGACCTTTGACCTCCACGCTGTGATTGACGGGAACCACCTGCAGAAACTAAAAAAAATATCCTGAATCCTTTTTGTGAGGCTAAAAATATTGAATTTGGGCTCCTGCCACTAAAAGATTTACCGCCTGTCTGTAAGTTTGATGGGAATATTGTCAGGTGTTTTTGTTTTTTTTCTAGGTATGTTGACCAGATGGCGGCTTCAGATGAAAAACCCAGAAAATAACAAAAATGTACTGATTTAACAGGAAAAATGCACAAAAATTTCAAAATTTTACTTAAGATTTAATGTAATTTAACTGCCTCTTTTTTAAAAAACAAAACAAAAAACATTACAACATTTAACCAGACGCCGCTGAATATAATCTTTACTGCCAATACAAATTCCTTGAATGTGTTTTTTGACTTCTCTGAACCCTCGAACAGACATCTCGTGCTTGCGGCAACACCGTGGTGCGATTCAGCACCGAAGTACTTTCATTTTCACTTCGGGGAAAGAAAACTGCCGTTTGACTCGACGTTCTGCGTCATTTGAATTGAATCAAGCTGTCAAACAGGCCTTTTAAACTGGATATGTGCGACTCGGGATGATAAGTGAGCAACAAAAACAAAAAAAAACAAAAAACTGAAACCAGATCTGAATCCAGATCCAGCCCGAGCTCTGAGATCCACTCCGGGCTTTCTGTCCTCCCCGCCTCAGCCTTGCTCCTTCAGCCACGGCCGCCATTTCAGGAGCTGCAGAGGCCTTTTTCTGTCATGGAAGAACAAAAGCAGCCCTGTCTTTGTCTGCAGCTTCACGTTCACGAGCTGCAGAAACACCTCTCCACCAAACAGGCCACAAGAGCAGAAGCAGGGCTTTTTTAAAAACGGTTATACCCCCCCCCCCCTGCAACCCCCCTCCTCCCCCCCTAACCATGTTGGCTGCAAAATTCATGAGTAGAAAGGTCAGCTGCAAACACACACACACACACACACACACACACACACACACACACACACACACACGCACTCGCACATGTGTTTGTGTGTTTGCCAGCACTTCTCCAACCATCTGCATCGCATTTCGAGATTATATATATATATTTTTTGCAAGACTTTAATTCTGTAAAATGAAGATAAAAGAGGTCCAATATCTCCAGAAATGCTGTCGAAATGTGGTTTTCCTGAGCGTCCTTTTTGTGATGACACGTTCAAATATGTTAATAACCGTGGAAATATTTAGTTCGGCATCGAATTCAGGTTTTTCTTGGCTGAAATGGTGTTAAGTGTCCCTCCAGGGGAGTCATAGTTTAGAGATCTGTGGAATTTATGATGCACTTCAGGGTCTTTTTTTTTTTTTTTCTTCTTCTTCTTCACATCCTTAGTGTCTCTAACTTAATCAGCCAATGAAAATCCGAACGTTGCTGCAGAGACTCGCCGTAGGAGTTTGCAGTTGTTGTTTTTTTTATTTTTTATTATTGCATCAGTGCAGCCAACTCGCGTGTGGAGTTCGGACATCAACCTGCTGAATGGAAATGTCTTCCCGTTTTTTGTTTTTTTTTTAAGCCTGAATCCACCTAAAATTTTACAACAACAAAAAAAACAACAACATGAGGGCTGAAAAGGTCTTTTACTTCTATGACATGGAAACGCCTTCCAACTCCCCCGACCCCCCCCCCCCTCACACACATAAAGGCCATCCCATATCAAAGGAGCGTTTGATGTTGGTCTGTGTGGGCCTGTTTAGGAGACTGGGGGGGGTGGAGGGGGGGCAGACAGACGACAGCAGATGAACAGGGTGGTGGGGAGGGGGGGCGGGTTCATGGTAAACAGCAGGAATACCAAACCTACACTGTTGCATGACTCTGAATGGTAACAGTGTACTTTAAACCCACACATGCATGTAGAGGCAACAACAGAGGGGAAACGCTGCAGTCACGGTGGCGACATCTGCTGGCCGAAGCGTTAAATGCAGGCGACAAGAACCGCGTGATTTAAAAGATTACTTCAAACGGTGCGGAAAGTTAACATCGTGCAGGTCACATTTTTACAGCCTTAATCCAGTCTTTTTTTTTTTTTTTTTTTTTTTCATTTGTACATTTTTTTCTTTGTGTTACTACATTTTTGCTTTTGAATCAATAAATCAGTATTTTATTTTATTTTTTTTTTCCAGATTTTTAATTCCTGAGTTGTGCAGAACATTTAGGCCTACTGGAAAAAAAAAAAAAAAAAAAATAGGTAACAACAGGTGTTGATGTTATTTACCATTACGACACATCACACACTTTTACTGCTGACCCAACAGTATAACTAATATAGGTGAACTGAACTTATTCATAATATAAAAATCTAATTCTTACCATTTACGATATAAATATTTTTTTTAAATATGTATTTTTATTTATAAAATATACGCAAATGAAGAAAATATTCCCGAACAGTTTAAAACTTAAAGCAAATTCACAGGTTTGTTATTTGTTTCCGTTATTTTTATGTGGTGATATTATGATGTAAACTTTGTATTTTCTTTAACTATGAAAACAGTTGTTAGTTTTATTTGCTGTCAGGCTGTTGACTTCTTTTGTTTTTGTTTGTTTGTCACAAAAAAAAAATCCTTAACTTTTAAAATAACTTTCGGGAATATAATGAGAATGAGATATGTCGGTTACCGAGCAACACTTTTTTAAAAATCTTTTTAGAGCACCATATCTCTTTATATCGTCGAGCTCTGCATTCAGCTTGTTTTTGTTGGACAACAAATTTTTAAGTTAAGTTTTAAGTTAAGTTAATTTTAGTCGGATCTATTTCTAGCGTTAGAGCTGGCTGCGGCTAACTTAGAGCTAGCTTCAACTATCTCGAGCGTTCAGCTGCCGGTAGTTTTCTTAAGCGTTAGCTAGCACTAGCTAGCTGTAGTTTTCTTAAGCATTAGGCTAGCTGTAGTTTTCTTAAGCATTAGCTAGCATTAGCTTCTGTAGTTTTCTTAAGCATTAGGCTAGCTGTAGTTTTCTTAAGCATTAGCTAGCTGTAGTTTTCTTAAGCATTAGCTAGCATTAGCTAGCTGTAGTTTTCTTAAGTGTTAGGCTAGCTGTAGTTTTCTTAATCATTAGCTAGCTGTAGTTTTCTGAAGTGTTAGGCTAGCTGTAGTTTTCTTAATCATTAGCTAGATGTAGTTTTCTGAAGCATTAGCTAGCTGTAGTTTTCTGAAGTGTTAGGCTAGCTGTAGTTTTCTTAATCATTAGCTAGATGTAGTTTTCTGAAGCATTAGGCTAGCTGTAGTTTTCTGAAGCGTTAGGCTAGCTGTAGTTTTCTTAATCATTAGCTAGATGTAGTTTTCTGAAGTGTTAGGCTAGCTGTAGTTTTCTTAATCATTAGCTAGATGTAGTTTTCTTAAGCATTAGCTAGCATTAGCTTCTGTAGTTTTCTTAAGCATTAGGCTAGCTGTAGTTTTCTTAAGCATTAGCTAGCTGTAGTTTTCTTAAGCATTAGCTAGCATTAGCTAGCTGTAGTTTTCTTAAGTGTTAGGCTAGCTGTAGTTTTCTTAATCATTAGCTAGCTGTAGTTTTCTGAAGTGTTAGGCTAGCTGTAGTTTTCTTAATCATTAGCTAGATGTAGTTTTCTGAAGCATTAGCTAGCTGTAGTTTTCTGAAGTGTTAGGCTAGCTGTAGTTTTCTTAATCATTAGCTAGATGTAGTTTTCTGAAGCATTAGGCTAGCTGTAGTTTTCTGAAGCGTTAGGCTAGCTGTAGTTTTCTTAATCATTAGCTAGATGTAGTTTTCTGAAGTGTTAGGCTAGCTGTAGTTTTCTTAATCATTAGGCTAGCTGTAGTTTTCTGAAGCGTTAGGCTAGCTGTAGTTTTCTGAAGCATTAGGCTAGCTGTAGTTTTCTGAAGCATTAGGCTAGCTGTAGTTTTCGTAAGCATTAGGCTAGCTGTAGTTTTCTTAATCATTAGCTAGCTGTAGTTTTCTGAAGCGTTAGGCTAGCTGTAGTTTTCTGAAGTATTAGGCTAGCTGTAGTTTTCTTAATCATTAGCTAGATGTAGTTTTCTGAAGCATTAGGCTAGCTGTAGTTTTCGTAATCATTAGCTAGCTGTAGTTTTCTGAAGTACTAGGCTAGCTGTAGTTTTCTTAATCATTAGCTAGATGTAGTTTTCTTAAGCATTAGGCTAGCTGTAGTTTTCTGAAGCGTTAGGCTAGCTGTAGTTTTCTGAAGCGTTAGGCTAGCTGTAGTTTTCTGAAGCGTTAGGCTAGCTGTAATTTTCTTAATCATTAGCTAGCTGTAGTTTTCTGAAGTGTTAGGCTAGCTGTAGTTTTCTTAATCATTAGCTAGATGTAGTTTTCTTAAGCATTAGGCTAGCTGTAGTTTTCTTAAGCATTAGGCTACCTGTAGTTTTCTTAATCGTTAGGCTAGATGTAGTTTTCTGAAGCGTTAGGCTAGATGTAGTTTTCTTAAGCGTTAGGCTAGCTGTAGTTTTCTGAAGCGTTAGGCTAGCTGTAGTTTTCTGAAGCGTTAGGCTAGCTGTAGTTTTCTGAAGCGTTAGGCTAGCTGTAGTTTTCTTAATCATTAGCTAGCTGTAGTTTTCTGAAGTATTAGGCTAGCTGTAGTTTTCTTAATCATTAGCTAGATGTAGTTTTCTGAAGCATTAGGCTAGCTGTAGTTTTCTTAATCATTAGCTAGCTGTAGTTTTCTGAAGTACTAGGCTAGCTGTAGTTTTCTTAATCATTAGCTAGATGTAGTTTTCTTAAGCATTAGGCTAGCTGTAGTTTTCTGAAGCGTTAGGCTAGCTGTAGTTTTCTGAAGCGTTAGGCTAGCTGTAATTTTCTTAATCATTAGCTAGCTGTAGTTTTCTGAAGTGTTAGGCTAGCTGTAGTTTTCTTAATCATTAGCTAGATGTAGTTTTCTTAAGCATTAGGCTAGCTGTAGTTTTCTTAAGCATTAGGCTACCTGTAGTTTTCTTAATCGTTAGGCTAGATGTAGTTTTCTGAAGCGTTAGGCTAGATGTAGTTTTCTTAAGCGTTAGGCTAGCTGTAGTTTTCTGAAGCGTTAGGCTAGCTGTAGTTTTCTGAAGCATTAGGCTAGATGTAGTTTTCTTAAGCATTAGGCTAGCTGTAGTTTTCTTAATCATTAGCTAGCTGTAGTTTTCTTAAGCGTTAGGCTAGCTGTAGTTTACTGAAGCGTTAGGCTAGCTGTTGTTTTCTTAATCATTAGCTAGCTGTAGTTTTCTTAAGCGTTAGACTAGCTGTAGTTTTCTTAAGCGTTAGGCTAGATGTAGTTTTCTTAAGCATTAGACTAGATGTAGTTTTCTTAAGCGTTAGACTAGCTGTAGTTTTCTTAAGCGTTAGGCTAGATGTAGTTTTCTTAAGCATTAGACTAGATGTAATTTTCTTAAGCGTTAGGCTAGCTGTAGTTTTCTTAAGCGTTAGGCTAGCTGTAGTTTTCTTAAGCGTTAGGCTAGCTGTAGTTTTCTTAAGCATTAGCTAGCTGTAGTTTTCTTAAGCATTAGGCTAGCTGTAGTTTTCTTAATCATTAGCTAGATGTAGTTTTCTGAAGCGTTAGGCTAGCTGTAGTTTTCTGAAGCGTCATGCTAGCTGTAGTTTTCTTAAGCGTTAGGCTAGCTGTAGTTTTTTTTAATCATTAGCTAGATGTAGTTTTCTGAACCGCTAGGCTAGCTGTAGTTTTCTTGAGAAGCAGGGCTAGCGGGGTCTATTTCTAGCTAGTTATAAGTGTCTAAATCTCTGTAAATGTCTTCCAGTAATATTCTCGTCTGGAATAATGTTTGCGTAACTATGAAGTTGTCGTATTTGAGCTTATTCAGGCAGAAAAAAAAGGTTCATTCTGGAGCTTGCTTTGGTTTGTGTTCCAAAGGTTGTTCATGTCATTTACAAAGACGTGTTAGATTGGTTTCAGGCTTCAACAAGTATCAGACGAGTTTAAAGTAAAGAGGGAGAAAAAGAAAATTGTCATCCGACTTTTTGTTTTCGTGACCTTCCCAGTTGATTTCGCCGGACAAACAGCAGAAGAGAGATTCAACAAGAGTCTCTGGTCAGACGTTAAACCAAAGATGTTGCAGTTCATGATCGATGCCGTCGTCCACAGACAAGCAGGATGCCTCATGAAGTCAAATTTAATGGATGGTGTTATATCCTCATAATATTCTAAACCCTCATACGACTACAGTGTCCAAATGTAAATTTACAACGTCAACATTGCCTTAATCTCTTAAATCCAAAGCTATTTATTTTAATTTCCACCAACTCCTCCCCTCCCCCCCACCTCCAAAAAAATAATCTCGAAATAAAATCGGTAACAGCTGCAAGTTGTAAGGCCAAAATGATCAACTTTGGACAAGTGACTCTTTGAAGGACTTTGTGATGTGTGTGTCTCTATAAACGGTATGAAATGCATTAATATACGTTCTTCTTCCAGGTGAAATCAGTCTGTGAGGGTTGAAGTCTTTAGAGCTCAGGATGTTTAAAACACGGCTCTCTTGTTTTTTTTTCCTGATGCTTCTTTCTTTAGCGCAGCTGCTCTTGATGCATCATTTCCAGCTTAAATCAGACCCGATAATGGAATTGGAAATGTTTGATGGCGGGGCGAGAATTGGCGTTAGTCTGGTTCAGGTTGAGGCTTGATGCTGAAGGCCTCAACGGTCTTTCTGTCATTACACAGTTAGAGCCTGAATAAATATGACGGCACACTTTTGAGCTATGCTGAAAAAACTCTATTTAGATTTAAAATATGGTTTTGGTTTATTTGACTTATATCTTAAGCTCTGAATTTTTAGGATGGTTGTTTCTGTCTTTTTACTTGTATAATGATGTATTCTCAACTTTTTCATGGCAAAAATATATATATATTTTTTTTTTAAAGTAAGAATCTGAAAGATTTTCTTTTAAATAAATGTCTGTGAAGTCACTATCTATTGACGAATGAGGTAACACAATTGTTATGGTCATCCTCTGGGTACCATGAATGTCTGCATCAAAGTTCGTCTTCATCTATCGAGGTGATATCAAGCTATTTCACTCGATAAGTAAAAATGTTGGCCAGCACGTTGGCGCCAGGAAAATGTCAGGGGATTACACAAATGCTTTGGATTCATCTTCTGGTAACAATGAATGTCTGTTCCGAAACTTAATTTATTAAGCACATCCTGAGGTGCTTCTGTGAACATGTGAAAACCTTTACGTGTGGGTGGTGCTAGAGGAGAGGTCAGAAGTAATTGAGAGTCGTCCTCTGGGAACCATGAATTTGCATATCAAATTATGTTCCAATCTATCAACTAGAAAGTGAGATTATTTTTTTATTATCAAAGTAAAAACTTTGGCCAAGTGGTGGTGCTAAAGGAAAAATCAGGAGATCGTAAAAGTAATTCGGGATTCATCGTCTAGGTACCATGAACGTCTGCACCAAATTGTGTCCTAATATACTGAGTCAACGTTGAGATGTTTCACTATAAGTAAATACTTTGGTCAGCTGGTGGCGTCAGTGGATTAAGTGCTAGGGATTCATCTTCTTGGGATGTTGAATGTCTATATCAAACTTTTATTAATACAGTAGATAGTGAGATGCTTCGCTGGATAAGTGAAAAATTTGACGTACGAGTGGTGCTTGAATAAAAGTCAGAAAATGACTAGTAATTCAGAGTTATCCTCTGGGAATCACGAATAACCATACAAAATTTAGTCCCAATCTACCAACTGGATGTCAAGATTTTTTTATTAGATAATTAAAAACTTTAGCCAAGTGGTGGCGCTAGAGGAAACATTGGGAGATACACAAAAGTCATTGGGATTCATCCTCTGGGGACCATGAATGTCTTTACAAAAATTTTAGATACTTAAATAGAAAAGTTGAAACTGACCTGCTGATGGTGCGAGAGGACAAATATTTCAAAATCAAATATCAAATACAAATATCTGTGAAAAATGTGGTCTCAATCTACCTCGAGGATTTGAAATTTAAAAAATATATTTACATCACATTTCTTAGTACGTGAAATACACGTCCGTAAAAATATCAAGTGTCAAAATACCCAGTTACGAGTAAAAGTCCTCCATGTAAAATCCTAATTTAGTAAAACACATTTTTGCGGCGATATAAAACTCTGTGGTTCCAGCTCTCAACATACAAACACCGTGCCAAAGATAAAAGTGATGAAAACTTGTGTTGATTTATAAGCAACAACTACAGAAACACCTGTGGAGGAAAAAAAAAAAAAAAAAAAAGATATATTAAAATAAAATGAAGGAATAAAGTATGAAAAATTAAAAAAAAAAATCCATGAAAAAGAATGCAATTATAGAAACTGTCAGTAAAATGAAAAATAATGAAATAAAATATTTAAAAAATATGTAGCGATATGTGTAGCTATCTATACATACATATATATATATATATATATATAATTCTAATGTATAGGCACTTAAAATACAAAACAAAAACTCTCCGAAATATATTTAATTACATGTACTTATTAGTTAAAATATTGTAATAGATTTTTAATCAAATTTGTACTTCTCAAAATTACTGTCTTTGTTCCCTACAAATCGTCTTCTCATCAAGAATCTGTAAAACTGGACATAAAGTATTCTTTCATAAGCATTCATGCAGAACATCATTATTTAGCTAAGAACTTTATAACCCTCATTATCTGGCCAATAAGAAAACAAAAACAATGTTATAACAAGAATAATGTGCTGTTTGGGTGTTGGCCACCAGAGGGCAGCAGAGTAACACAACAGGGTTTAATACAGCCTCAGCCTGCAGTAATACATGTAGTACTACTGCTACTTCTTTACTGTCCAATATCATAAGAGCTTCATTAAATCTATTTAACTTGAATCACGTGACAGTTCTGACTTTAATAAAAACTTCTAGTTGTTACTAATGAGAAAAAAAGAACAGCTTCAAGTTATTCAATACAAGTAAAGAAAGTAAACAACCTATAAAATTGCAATAAATGAATATTCAGACAAATCATGCAAAGATTATGAATGCTAATACAAAACAAATCATATTAAGTAATTGGAAGAACAACAACATCAATACAGTGTTTTGTCCATTAAATGCACACAAAAAAAATAAGCCAATAACAAATTATTAAAAGATGAGATGGTTTAATGATTTAATTATAAAGTTAAATAGCAAGTAAATATGTATTTTCTTTCTTTGTTTTCTCCATCTATAAATAACCCCATAAAAAGAAGAGCATATATGCTGTATACAGACACTTAAAAAAAAAAAAAAGGCTCACATTGAGTTATTAATATTTAATGATAATTAACTAGGAAAACCATCTGTCGTGTCCCCGGACGAGGGGAAGTAGAGACAGAGCACAGACATCCCCGACCACTCCCCAAAAAATGGCCGGCAGCACAGTTGAAGACTCACAGAAAGTGGATAATTTGTCTCCGGAAAAATGCCCAAAACAACAAACAAAAATGGACTATTTCCTGAACTATGTGCTGAACTCACCAGATTTCATGAGAAACAGAAAAGAAAACAAAAGACAGTTTCTGTTTCTCGGCTCCTGACTCAAAAACGAGAGAAGAAGATGCGTCAACAACAACAAAAAGTGGATTTTCATTCTTTCTTAGAGATTTAAGAGATTTTTATTGTCGCGTGCACAGTAAAAAAACAAACAAACGCAGGCGGTTAAGCTGAATAATGAGATTCTTACTTTACTAAACCTCCTTTCACCTTTAACAATTTTAGAAAAATATATATAAAATCTAAAAACTTCAAATAAATACAGAAAATAAATGAATATTGATAAAATAGTTGAATGGCAAACAAAGAATTTCATAGATTTTTTTTTCAAAAGGTTAACCCAAACTATAAAAAAGGGATTTTCCTTAAATTATTCCTAAATTTGGGGGAAAATGTAATCATGTGCTTATTTTTTAACCCCCAAACAAGTGTTTCTGCAAAAAAAACTTTCATGTCCTTGTAAATCACATGACTCAGGTTTAATTTTACTCCACTGCAGGAAAACGTGTAACTTTCACGCCTGGACAAGTCAAAGCGTGGCTATCTCACGTTTTTATTTTTTTGCTGTAGTGGATGGGCGTGTCTATTTCACGCTTTGGCTTGTGATACCAGGTTGATCCCCCCCCCCCCCCCCCCCCACAAGCTCCACAAAAATATTAATATATTATTTAATAACAATGATGTTTAATTAGAGTTAAATTGACAGTAAAATTTAAAAAAAGAAGGCCTTCCTGATATGATAAATAACACCATTAATCCTCATGCATCACAGCTTCAGCAGCATTTTACTGGTGGAGTCAGCTGGTTTGGTCCTGTGATTCTCAACCTGAGGCGCGGGCCCATCCAAAGGGTCACCAGGTAGATGTAAGGGGGTCACCTCAGACCAGTCGAGCTCCTCATAAACAGTTTCCCAGCAGGCGATTACAAACTCAGGTCGCGCATCATGTCGTGTTTTCATCTCCGTGTAAACATCGTGCAGATTTGATGATTCAGCTGATTCCGTCAGTCAGCGAGGAAGACGATGGTGTGAATGACCTCAAAGTAGTAAAAAAACAGGAGAAGAAACAGGCGTAAAAGGTCCAACAGGCTTCTGATTTTACTGCCAGGGGTCACAAGACGAACACATCTGGAAACACTGAGCTTTAAGAGTACTTTAAAACTACATTATTCTTCTTAAAACCTACTAAAGCTGTCAAATAATGAAAGCTCCTCGTGCATGACACTTGAACAGAAAGTATAAATGTTTGAACTCGAGACTAAAACATGTCAGAAGCGCCTTTCGTCTCTGGACAGCTGTTGGACAGCTGTTTTGCGCAGCGTGATGTCCGTCTGTCTGCTGCCAGCAGATGGAGGCAGAGGCTTGAACATTGACTGAAGCACAGACAGAAGCTCGTCACTTCACCGACTCGTTTTCAAAACATGAAGTTTAAAAGCGGTGATGTGCAAACAGAATACAAGGAAAACAAAAATAACGACAAAAAAAGAGGACGATTAAAAAAAAAAAAAAAAAGTCACACAACTTAAAGGACCCGACGTCGAGGTGACAGAAAAATGGATTCAAGTTGTGAAGTATATTTTTATATAATATAATTTATATGTAAAAGTACCAGAGTGAGATTAATCTCAATAATTTTTTTTTTTAAATATTCCAAACATTTAAAAAAAAATCATAAAAATACCCCCAAAAAATTATTGATTGATGACATAAAAAAGTAATATCCCCCCAAAAATATGTGCTTAATTACATATAATAAATTCAAAAATATGCAATAATATTGCTAAGGTATGCATATTGAACATTTTGGAGAAATATTAAAAACATGTAAACAAAGCAAAAAAAAAAAAAAAATCTAAGTAAAGGGAAGGGAACAGCTGTGTTGCGGTTAGTTGTGTTTATTGAATTTATGTATTTGTATTTGATAGTGAACCACAATGAAGCCCCGCCCACCACTAAATTCAAACCACAGGATTGGACGCTGCTCTCTCTTTCAAGTTGATTGCCGTTATTGTTTGTCATCACATGCAGCAGGTAAACCACTGGATATTTATTCATAAATAGATTTTTTTTTTATTTTTTTTTTAATTTTTTTTCCAGGTGTATTTTCAACTGCAACTTAATCCTTCTTTTAAAATAATCTAGTCATTTTTCACAAACCAGAGACTGGATTGAAATATTTTTAGTCTCAGACCTCCGACAAGATGCCGGACTCATTGTCCTGATGAGATTATTGGAGAGAAGTACACACAACGACTGATGACATCATAACACATAAGTGAGTGTATAGTGTGTGTGTGTGTGTGTGTGTGTCTCTCCCTCTCCATCTGCCTGCTGGAGAACTCTATAGAGATCAATAATTAAACACGGCTAATGGGCTCGAGCTGCAGCCTGGGACATCTGTCTGACTGTGTGTGTGTGTGTGTGTGTGTGTGTGTGTGTGTGTGTGTGTGTGTGTGTGTGTGTGTGCGTAGACCGGACTGAGCATGCTCAGTCGAGCCGTATCATAACGAGGTCGGCGCCCCAGTTTGACCTGCTGACCTCCAGAGACTCGACATCGGCAGAGATCGGGTTAAAATATTAATGCTACCGATGTCGGCATCACTGATGCTGCACTAACACCGACAGCAACACCGTTATCAATCACACGGACGACTTAAAGCCACTTTTACGATGATTTTTCACTGAATGAATGAACTTTCATGAATTATTTCAAAATAAAAGTGATTTCAAACGTTATTGGAAGGAAGACAAAAGCTGCAATATGATCATCAGGCGGCACTAATTAAAATGGGCAGGTTACAGAAACCAAACACCGGTTTCTCTTCCGAGAACGAGCCGGAGAGAAGTTAAAAAAAAACTTGTATAAAGAAGAAGAGAACGATCAGAAATCAGGAAAAAGCTTAAAAAAAAACCCCACAAATGTGAACCTCGTGGTGGCGCTAGAGGGGGAAAAAACTCAAAGGATCACCAAAATCTGTAAGATTCATCCTCTGAGGATCATGAATGTTCGTTGAAAAATGTCACGTGGAGCCGTAAAACAATCGCAGAGCCTTTGTTTACTTCCTCGATTGCGTCACGTTTCATTCGTCCTCTCTAAGTTCAATATTTTGTAAAAGCCAATAAAGTCTCTCTAGTAAAATGAGGATTTGACTGGAAAAAAAAACGGGAAAGGAGGGGGGGGTCCTGTTTGTCCCGCTTCTTCCCACGTGACCTGAAGGCACCGTCGGCTGCAGCTCTGGGAAAAACCAGCGTGGACCTCCCCGCTCACATGCATGAGTAGCTGCAGCGCTCGGCTCCACAACAGCTCTACAGTTCATCAGTAATTGTGCAGAGAAGGGCGCATTATCTTTTCCCATCATTCCCATTCAGTAACCGGGTCTTTCAGCTGGGCAGATAAAGGCTTGTTGTCTCACTGGGAAAGAGAGAAGATTCACAACACAAACTGAGACCGATGGATTCCTGCAACGAGATCTCGACGCTAAACACGGAGGGCGTTTTCGTAAGTTCAATTTTTGAAATTTTGAAATTTTTCTTTGTTTGGTTAATTTTGCGTTAAAATACTATAAAGGTGTTTTTATTGATTCAAATATTCAAATACAATATAATTGTATATATGTATATATATATATATATATAACTGTGCATTTTTATATTGAATATTTTTTACTATTATTTTATTTCTTTCCTGTATCTATAAATGCTGCTATAGCGAAAGAATTTCCCCTTGGGGATTAATAAAGTATCTGTCTGTCTGTCTGTCTGTCTGTCTGTCAGCTTTGACCTGTTTTGTTTTGGTCCCTTTTCAGCTGCCGTCCGTCACCTCAAGCTACAGAGTTTCTCAAAACTCAGATGTGATGGTGAGCGAAGCACTCCAGTGGCTTAAACCGCGGTTTTGTCATTTTCAGTTTCGACTCCTGTTAAACATACAAGACGTGACTTCTAAGTTTTTTGTGGCTTTCAGGTGTCTGCGAGCGTCTTTAAAAGAGTCTAAGGCACGTAAACGACGCGTAGACACGTAGGGCGCAATATACACATTGACCAGCGAGGGGCGCTGTGGAGGCGGTATACAGATGTGACGTGGGAACTACACGGAAACGAGTCCCGTGACTGTAACGTCCCTGGAAAACGCTCGAAATATAGAGGACGGTTGCAGATGACGAGTTTTGTCCCACCTGTGATCGCAGAATCAGCAAAGTAGTGCCCCCCCCCCACCTCGATTGTCGCCATGGTGATTGTTTACATTAATTGTGATTGATTGATTGTGGGAAAACCCACGTTGACTTTTACTTTATCGTGGTCTGGGCGACTGCGGCAATTTCTTCCACGTTAACTTCTGTCTGCCATATTGTGCCTTTTACGGAGCATGTTTGAAATTATTGGACTTTATAATTGCAGTACCACAAACGGCCACCAGGTCAAGCCGGCCACGAGGGTTTAGCGGTGTCGAAATCCAGCTCTTCCATGCCAGCTCGTTTTTCCCCGCCTAAATTACACGCCGCGGGGGTTTTGCCGGAAAAAAAAATCCCCACCAGCAAGTTTGTTGTACCAGCTGTCTGTCAACGACACGTCAATCAACAAATTGACATCTTCCTGGTTGGAGGGGAGTTTTTTTTCTACTGAAGGGAGATCTCAAGGGGGGGGTGACAGAAGGGACACATTGTGGTTGCAGTTCCCTCCAGCTGCCACTAGATGATAGTAAAGACTCTTTTTTTCTTTTCTTTTCCTGCTCTCAGGTGCAGATTTACACTTTTTCTACCTGCCGTCACCAAGCAGACCTTCATGTGGCTGGATCGCCCGGAGCAATCATTTGAGTACAGGCAATCAACCCCCCCCCCCCCCCCCCCCCCCCCCCCGTCTCACCCCCTTTCCTCAAACACCTCCACCCTTCCACTCTTCCACCCCCCACCGGCAGCCCCCCCACCCCCAACGAGGGTTTGGACCAAACAACTCCTTTTGTTACGAGCTGTTAGCTGCAGGCCTCTTAAAGTCCCTCACAAACACCGATTCCTCTTTTCACGCTATTGCAGCCGGCACAAAAGGCAGGTGACGCCTCGGCGGGACAAACTGGAGACGGTGTTGTGCGGAAGAGTGATTTGTAGGACATAAAACAGAAAAAAAAACAAAACCCTGTCTGTTTCAACCGCTCATAAACAAAACAGCTGTTCTCTTTAAAAGTCGGATGTGTTGTTGTTTTTTTTCCTTTGGGTGTAGACCAGGACTTTTAACTGTGAAGCAGCTTGCATTTTGGATTGAGAATAAATAAAGACTTAATTAACTCTACATGTTTGCTGATACCTCGGATGTTTGTTAGCCTCGGGTGGTGGCTTCATTCACGAGAAAGTCTCGGAGTCCTAATTTGGTTTTATACGGCTGATTTTATGTCGTTTTACTCATCGTCATTTTAATTTGCGTTAAATATTTAGTGCTTATAACTTACGGTGTCATTATTAATTTTTTTTCTTTAAACTGTAAACTGGTTTAAAAAAGTTCATTCATAAAAGTGTTGTTTATCTGTATATAAAAAGCACAGAACAGCAAGAGACTACATGAGCCTTCAATTAAAGATTGTTTTTTAAGTGTGAACTTTGAACCTCAAATTTTTTTAAGACAGCGGAGATGAAAAGTCTCTGAAGGGTTTTTGAAAGTTTGCAAATTTCTAAAGTCCACCTTCCGATGAAGATCGAGTGATCTGATCAAAAGCTCCAGAAAAAGTGATTGAAAAGAAAACCGTGATCTAAACATATTTTTAGCGAAGGATGAATTTTTAATATCAGTATCATTATCCTGATAAATACGCTGATAAAGAACTTGGGACTTGGGGATCATTGGTGACGAGGAGGCCGTGAAGGGTTTCTTTAAAGAATGATCACCAACGATCCCAAAAAATATTAAAAAAATATAGAAATAAAATGGAACTTGGTTGAACACAGCTGCGGGTCATTTTGACCCGAGGACAGCAGGAGGGTTAAAAGGGTCGTCGGTTTGTCGGGAGCCGGAGCCGAGTCACATAAACGCCCCCAAGTGACGTCTCTCGACTCGACGGCGTTTGGAGCTGAAGGCTGCAAGTTTTTTAAAGTAAAGGGTTTTTTTTTTTGGTGTGGAGTGAGAAGGAAGTGGTCAATTATCACCCGCTGATCTTAGAAAAGGGAAGAAGCTTCAAACTGCCTCTATTGTCCCCAGCAATGAATACGAAAACAATGAAGTGAATGCAGACTCCATCTCGCACCAGGATCCGTGATGCGGCTTCTCCGGACCTTTGGAACGACTGAAATGATCTTCATCGCGAGAGTTTGTTCCGGCTGCCGAATTTCCAAACTTTTGGAGCACTTTTAAAAACTTCACGTCGGCATTTCTTCACCTCAAACTTCTCGTTTGGATTCTCGGGCCTCGAATTTGAACTTGTAGTGTGCATCGTGGAAAAAGAGTTTTTTTTTTTTAGCAGCAGCAGTAGTCGTATTTGTGGTGGTAGTACTCGTAGTACCGGCAGTAGTAGCATTAGTCGTACTTTTAGTAGTAGCAGCAGCAGTAGTACTTATAGTAGCTGCAGTAGTACTTGTAGTGCCATTTTTAGTAGTGTCTGAGTAGCAGCAGTAGTAATACTTGTAGTAGCTGCAGTAGTACTTGTGGTACATGCTGTAATATTACTAGTAGTAGCAGCAGCAGTACTTGTAATATTGGTAGCAGCAGTAGTACTTATAGTAACTGCAGTAGTGCTTGTAGTAGTATTGTTAGTAGTGTCTGAGTAGCAGCAGTAGTAGTACTTGTAGTAGCTGCAGTAGTAGTACTTGTGGTACATGCTGTAATATTACTAGTAGTAGCAGCAGCAGTACTTGTAATATTGGTAGCAGCAGTAGCGCTTATAGTAACTGCAGTAGTGCTTGTAGTAGTATTGTTAGTAGTGTCTGAGTAGCAGCAGTAGTAGTAGTACTTGTAATAGATGCTGTAGTATTACGAGGAGGAGGAGAAGGGGGAGAAGGAGGAGGAGAAGGAGGACAAGGAGGTCTGGGGGCCAAAAAAAAAAAGAAAAAAAAAAAAGGAACAGTGGAGGTCTGTAGAAGGAGGCGAGGAGCTGTGGAGGAGCAGCGGGGCCGGTGAGCCCCTCGCTGTCTCAGCTTGTTCTTTCAAACTGAATTCCAGCCGGTGAATGTGGAGCCTCGGGCGACGGGCTCGTAAAAGCTGCGGAGACGCCTCTGAAACGCCGACCCGGAGACAAACGTGCAACTGTACCGCCGTTATATCCGAACGCTTCGTAGCCGCTCGTTGCTCCCGTCTCGTTATTTACTCGCGAAATCGATATGTGTATCGGACGGGAAATCCTCCGTCCTGTTTGTTTACCTGAATCTTTGAACCCCTTTTCTGTTCCCAGATTGATGGCCGGTCATTCTGTGAGTGCCGCGCGTTTGAATTACCGCTTCGCCCGAAGGCAACAACAAAAAAAACCAGACATGCACACACACTCAGGTTTGAGTGTTACGGTAGTCGTCTGGTCTGCCATCTTTAGGGCCCGAGCACCAAACCGAGGGGGGGGGGGGGGTGATGATAAACCGTAGAGTGTGTTTAAAAAAAAGGGGGCGGAGTCTCCGGGTTTGAAAAGCGGAAAAGTGGGTTTTACAGTCGTCTATGATGTTTTAGTCAGCAGGCTGTGGTTGGGGTGGATGAGTGGCGAGCAAAACGCACAAAGCTGGTTATGGTTTAGAAAAAAAAGTTGTATTTTTTTATTCAATTGTGTTGTCTCAACCGTAGACTGTATGTCAAAGAAGGACGTAGCTTCCGCATCTGAAAAATATATAAAAGGCAGATGCGGAAATGCTTTATTTCTCTCTGGCGGTGAAATCTGAAAAAATATTCAATCGTTAAATTTGATTTTAGGCCTCAAAAAGTGTTATGTTTGGGAAAGTGTCTGTTTGATTGACAGGCAATTTAGAGTCATAGAATCTTATGTTATATTTATTTTTTGATAAACCGTTGCAAATTCACATTGCTGCCGATATGAAAAAGGTTTTATGTAAAATATTCGCCAGCAAGTATTTTTCATTTTATTTTTTTAATTATTTATTGATTTTGGATTTTTTTTTTCCTGAAATTTAAAGACCCCCGCAGACCAATATGACCTCAAAACATCCACTTGCTGTGCTCTCCAGGCATTTGCATTTTGTTTTCACACATCCTTTAACATCGACATATTGGTATTCATATTTTTTAACTATCCGTTTGCCATTAGCAGCTTGAAGAGGATCCCTCTGGGTGTTCGAGGTCATATTTTAACCCATTACGCTGATAATGGGGAAAGCTTTAGACCATTTGTAAAAAGAATCACTTGGAACAAAAACACCTTTTAGCATTTATTATTGACGCAGAGGTTTCTGATATAAATTTTCCATGCAACATCCCTCTTGCCGTGCACCTCAATTTCATAATTGAAAAGTTTTCCATTAGGGTCATGAAGAATATTTTTGGCTTGTTCAGACAGGAACGGCTTTTAAAAACGTTTTGACATAGATATTTTAATGAAGTTGTTCTTCTTAGCACTTTTTTGTTTTTAATATTTCCCATATTTTATTAACATCTTTTTTGTATTCGTAAAATGTTGGGACCATTTTATTTGGTCATTTTACGCCATAAAATAAAACTATAAATTGAATTGAAACTCACAAAATCCCTTCTATAGAATCCATGTGTGGTTTGTCCCTTCTGAGCTGCCGTAGAAACATGGCAGCTCAGTGGAAGAGGGACCCGCTCCTTTATGTAGATACGAAGGGCCGAAACCACAACGATCCTCCATTTCAGGTGATTAAACGCCAATGAAAACACAATTGTGAATATCATATTCCATTATACTACCAGTAGAGCCCTCTAAACCCTCATTTAATCGATTATCCTGTCTTTAATGCTGCCGTGTCCGAGACTTTAGGATGCGGACAAAATAATTAAACGGGGAAAAAGTGAACGCGGTGATTTTATACCCGACTCGTATTTGTGCAAAGATGTGACTTTTTTTTTTTTTTTTAACGGAATAACTGCAAAAGCAACGAATGGAGCCTCGAACGCGGACACCTCGAGGTGATAGAGAGAGAGAGAGAGAGAGAGAGGTGATAGTGAATCAACAGGGAACTCAAGCTGTGGGCGAGCGAGCAGGATGGCAGAGTCATGTGACCCTGTGGTGAGAGAGAGAGAGAGAGAGAGGCTGTGGTTTCATTGGCTGCTGGTTACTAAAGACGACAAACGGATGCAGAGAAACAACCTTTATCAGTGTCAGGAAGAGGAAAAAAAAAAAACATCCAGTTGGACGTTGACAGGGAGGTGAGGGAGGGGGGGGGGGGGTCGCGCGCCGCCTACACACCGTCCTGTTTTCGGTCTTTGCACCAGATGTTGAACCTGCTGCAGGCATTTGATCCCATTCAGACCGGCACAGAGACGAGGGCTGCTGGTGGGGGAGGTGGGGGTGGGTCTGACTTTGTGGGTCAACCTGCTTCATCTGACACCCGCAGGTCTGGTGCCCGTCAAATTTAAAAACAGTAGCTCATTTGGCCTCAATTCTTACTGTAACAGCAAACAGCTGTGAAACGATGTCGGTAAGAAAAATAACCGAAATGAAAGTAAAATCAACAAAAATGTCCATGTTTGTTTTTCTAATTGAAAGTCTTTAAACGAGTTCACGCAGGTCGAGTTAACAGGATTCACCTTCAGCCTCGAAGTTTTCCGACATTCAAAGACGCGGGTTTTTTTTTTTTCTTGAGTTAATTGATATGATAAATCACGTGTTGAATCATTTCTTCTGTTCGTTAAGCGGAGCTGCAAGTCAATGAACTGGTCATCAGATGCCATGTTTGGTCCAAAACTCCCAAATTCTTCAGTTTATATCATTAAAAACAAGGAAAATTAATTAAATTTAGATTGATGACTAAATGAATACAATTTGCAGAGTCATTTTGTCCCAATCAACTAATCCGTGAACTCTCTGATATCGAACGTAAAAGAGGAACAAAGAGAGCTTCTTTAATGAACAAAAAAAAAAAAACCTGAAGGACTGAACTACAACTCCCAGGATGCATTTGGGCAGGAAACCTCCAATGCACAGCTTTAAAACTCTGTAACTTGAGACGCTTCAGATCTGAGTCTTATTGTAATTTAAGGGCTCCGTTTCCCACCTTTTTCCTTTTTCGTCATGTGAGACCCGAACCCTTTCTTGCCCAATGAAAACCACGCATCTCCAAATTTGGTGATTTTTACATTTTGTAATTTTTTTTTTCTGATTAACAGAAGGAGTAAATGTTCCATTATAGGCTTAAAGAATTCTCCTACTTTTTAAGTAAAGTTAAAATATTTCAAAAGCCACTTGGATTCGCTGGAAAAGGCCTCTAATGCCAGCAACTACTTTGTTCAAACTTTTTCACAGCCTCCCAACTTTTTGTGAAACGGGGTCGTAGATTAAACTGACCAACAGGACATAAACGTAGTTAAAATAAGCACAACCTTAAAAAAAAAAAAAAAAAAAAAAAAAGCATCATATGTTATCGTAAGACTTACTACACAGTTAGTACTTTTTTACTTTCGATACTTTAAGCATATTTTGGTGAGCATACTCAGAACTATAGTATAGTATTTTTTACAGTGTGGTGTCAGTACTTTAAGTAAAGGGCCTGAATAGTTTGTTATGAGGCCTATAGAGTGGTTAAGGGATTTAAAGTAAAGTGTGACGACTTTATAAAATAAATAAATAAAGATATTGTGTTTAAAATTTGAATCAGACTTTTATTTTCGCTGTGTGTGTCCTTGTTTGATTCCACCAGGAGGAATTTTCATGTCCTTCACAGAGCCCTTTGGACGCTCCAGCAGACGATCACCTCGCCGCTGATGTTTGTCTACAGGGGGGTGGGGGTGGGGGGGGGGCCCTCAGCACTTCCTCTTGTGCCAGATAACGTGGGTTTAACACTTCTCACGGGCACCGTTTTTATTATATTTCATTAATGTTAAAAATGCATGACGTCATTTATTTTAGTTTTATTTTTTTCCTCCAGTAAAATGTGAAATAGTTTAAATCTTTTCCCCTCCACAACAAAGGATGACGAGCCTTTTTTGTTGCGTTAAACCGCAGACGTGGAGTCTAGATTTGAAACTCGTTTTTTGCGTTTTGTACACCCGCCATCCGCCCCGACCACCGCCGGCTGACTCCAGTGCGGTAGCTTCAATTAGCCGAAACCAAACGTTGCCTCTTGACAAAATCGAGTCGGCAAATTACACCACACCCGAAAGAAAATGGGAAATTTCCTAATTTGGTTGTGTAGGAAACCAACCACCAACCCCCCCCCACCCCCCGTCCCCGTCCCCCCCCGTCCCCCTATTGAAAAATGTGGCACTCGATTCAAAACAAAATGTCGCCCCTGAGTGTGATGCAGCGACATTGAACAGTTCAGTTGTTTCGGAATGTGATTTGCAGCAGATGATTGATTAAAAACAAAACAATTAAAACATTATTAAACAGTCGCTGCAGTTCACACGACTTTAATGCAGATATACAAACCGTATCTGCTGGGTGTGACATCAGTTTTGTTGTCTTGCCACACATTTGCGAAGCGTAAGCATCGATGAGGATGTGTGAACATCTCCGTGTTTATCATCTGAACGACATCATGCTTTTATTTTGAAGGGATGTTCATATACTTTTGTCCATATATATATATATATATATATGTGTGTGTATTTGTGTGACTTTCGTTTGCTTATGACATTTAAAAGAGCTTTTATTTTGACACACATGACCGGAGCCGTGCATTTCCTGCAGGTTGGGCTTCAGGTTTAACGACGACACTCCCACTTCATCTGCAAAACGCTCCAAACGTATCGGACTTTGTCAGGACTGGAACTATAAAGTTCTGGGCTTCTTTACCGTCGTCGTCCCGGTTTCTGCTACAATAAACCAGCTGACATCGACAGGCAATCCATGTCAGACATTCAGATAATCCCCCCCAAAAATTCTGTCAATAAATGTGTCAAACCATTAAAGTCTTCTCAAAGGCACAGAAATATGTCAAGGGCACATTAAATAGAAAAAACACTGGTTGCTTGACATCGATGTGAATATCAATTAATTACGCAATACTATTGATCACCTACTGTTTAATACAGACATTGATTTAAACAGTTAAAAAAAAAAGTGGGCTGTCTGACATTATCCATCTGTTTTGTCGGAATCCATCATTTTGATCTCTTGTAAAGTTCAAACTATGACTACCAATTCATGCCTTCAATATTTTTCAGTTCAGTAACAGAAGTCTAGTCGTATAATTTATTTCCAAGGTTCTGAACAAGCGGCGGCCAAATGTGACGTCGTGACCTGCGTTATGAAACCTCGAGTTTGGATTTCGGTCGTCGCCGTCTTGCTATTTTGGAGCCAGAAGTGACCATATTCGGACACACCCCCAAACATACCGCTTTTCCGATGACTAATATCTCATTAATGACAGGATTATTTTTAGAGGAACCACCAGAAAACTAATAAGAAGGAGCGACTTTAGCAAATGACACCATAATGACTCGTGGGAAAACTTGACTGACTTTGCATTTCATGAGGGAAGTTAAATGGGAGTCTATGGAGCCTTTATTTTTGGAGCCGACCTCTAGTGGCCCTCGGTGGTATTGCATTTTAAAACACTTTCCGCATTTGCCTCATTTTTTCAGACATGGAAGCTACACATCCTCTTTTGTATACAATCTGTGGTTTTGAAAAGCAGACAAACCTTGAAGTAACAACATTTATTACATTTGTATATTTTGCCCAAAACATGAAGTATCCAAGATCAAAATCCGGCTGTCGACTAAACCTTCCTGTTTTGCCTTTTTAAACTCCAGCGCATTTCTCGATATTCAGCTGTGAACTGATCTGAATCCGCGTTGTGTGTTCTGCAGCGGTAAGCGTCCACTTCACTGCGTCGCTGTGACGCGTTCAAACACGCCGGCTGCACGCTCCGACCGATACACAGTCGCCAGAAGAAAAGAAACAACAACAAAAAAAGCGACTCCTTCATCTCGCGCTGCTTTTCCTTCCAGTCGTGGCGATGGGGGGAACGCTACTGTTATCAGTGTGTGGGACGGAGCAGAAAAAAACCTGAAACAAAACATTTAAACACTTTTTCTTGTTTGTCGTCATGTTGACCAAATCTACCCCCTCGGCCACACACACACACACACACACACACACACACACACACACACACACACACACACACACACACACACACAGTGCAGGGTGAGTTGGATTAACTCGAAACCTGGATTAGTGTCATCCCCTCGAAGCTCCAAATATTTAAACTCCAGTTTAAACACTCGTCGTTGATGAACTTTAAACCGAGTTCATGTTGTTTAATATTCAAAAAGACGTCTGCGAGTCTGAGAGCCGGAGAAGCGAGTGAGGCGAAAACCAAAACTGAGTTTTATGGTAATTCTGAGTTTTAAGCAGTTGGAGAGGAAATTGACGTGTTTTTTTCATTCAGACTTACGCACAGAACACTGAAGGTTAAATCGCAGCTCATGTTGTTGTTGTTGTTGTTGTTTTTATCAAATAATCAGATTAAGTGTTACTATGATGAGCATCTTTAAGTTAAGGGGCAGACGACGCAAGTACACGCGACAGAAAATAAATCCAGACGAGATTAAGACCCAGCGCCAACGCTGGTTGGTTTGAGCCTTTGAGTTTCGCATTTCGGCCGTCGACTGTGTCAATCAAACAGACCCCGCCCCCAAACATACCTCATTTTGAGGCTTTCTATCTAATTTTATTGTTTTCAGACGGGCAATCAGAAAACTAATGACACCATTATGACATGAAAAAAATTAACTGACTTTGTTTCACGAGAGAAGTTGAATGGGAGTCTATGAGAGCCTTTCATGGAGCGGACCCCCTGGTGGCCATCTGTGGTACTGCACTTTAAAGCATTTCCGCATTGGCGTCATATTCTGACCTGGGAAGCTACGTCCGCTTTTATTTACAGTCTAGGTAAAACTTAGTTAAAACTAAAGCCAAATATGATTTTGACATTTTAATCCAAGTTCAATCTGGTTAATCCTCATGTTGATGCAACTCACACTACAATGTGTCAAAATTAATTTCCCGTTTATTATAATGTGCCAATATTTACATAGTCAAAGTAAAAACACCGCCTATTTAAAGTGCATTAAGACACGTGTCCTCGTGTTTTTTTGTTAATCAACACGTAAACAGAAGTTT
Organism: Embiotoca jacksoni; assembly: GCF_022577435.1. Lineage (NCBI taxonomy): Eukaryota > Metazoa > Chordata > Actinopteri > Embiotocidae > Embiotoca > Embiotoca jacksoni. Next base: position 2,108,624 of record NW_027185401.1, read on the forward strand.
TCATTTCATATTTATTTCTCGAGGCCCAAATTTTCCCGTCTAATGCAGTATTTCCTCCCACAGAAAATGTATTATTAGATGCAGCTGTTGGTGGTGACTGTGTTATTGTCTGCGTCCGTTGCTGATTTGCATCAGCGGCCATGCGACTCCACTCGATAGATTGATAGAGATAGATAGATAGATAGATAGATAGATAGATAGATAGATATTTTATTAATCCCTCAAAGGGACATTTTTAAAGTGAGGATGATCTGCACAAGTCGCATTAAACTGATTTGCAGTCGTCGTTCAAAGTGAATGAAGTTGAGGCTGCATGTAAAAATACAATATTCTAAATATATTTACCAGTAAATACAGTAAATCCCAGCATTGACAGCGGTGAGCCGGCTGAATGTCGGCAGCTGCATGTTGGCCGCGGAGGATCAAACGCCGTCCGACATGACATGATCAACCAGTTAAGCCCCCCCCCCCCCCACCGACCCCTCACCGATTAAAAATAAATTTGTTATTTGGCCCCAATTATAACTAAAATAACTCCGGCCTTAACGAGATTAAGTACCTGTTTTAGCTGATATTGTACTGTAAATTCCTAAACAAAACTTTAGTTAATCAAATTATGTACAAGCAATTGACACGCAATGGACCCGGGGCTTTGTTGGGACCTCTCTGAGGTCTGGAGGCCCCCCCCCGAGGCAGCTGACAGCTCTGCCGGGCCAGGAAATCCAAAACCTCGGCGACCGGCGTTGCGCCTTCTGGAGGCTTGATAGATTCGTGTTGGTATACCCAGAATTGGACCATCACGAGCCGCGTTTAAGATCACGTTTGGGACAATTTTTGCACTTTTTTTTTTGCAGCGGGAAATCAACCTGTCGCCTCACGACGTGAACTTCAATGAGATGAATTTGCCTTTCGGCGTGAGGACTCGTGTTTTCGCTGCGTTTTTACAAAGAAGACGGACCTTGCTTGCTGCTTTGGTGGTCCGTAATCGAAAGCGGTGATGCCGATGATGTCATGGATTTTATTTTAATTTTTATTCTGAGTGCAGAATCCATTGCAGGTGCCATTTTGTAGTTGTTGTTGTTTTTTTTTTTCCGCTGCTCTGTCAGTGCAGAGATTCGTTAAAGTTGTCTGTACGCTTCCTGCTTCTTTGGAAAATCCCAACAAAAGACCACAAACAGTCACCCTCAATAATGTTTGTTTTTATTGGTTTAAATTTGAACAAAGTTATGGAAATAAAACGGCCAAAGAAAATGTGGATTAATGCCATTAAACCGGGACAAAAAGGAGAATATATGTATAACCAGTTACAGCTTCCTCATCGCTCAACACACAGCGGATGTTTTAGTCTTTTACGTGTCGCCGTGGAGGCCACGTTATCTTTTATTTTCTAACTTCGTTCCCATTTTGCTTTTATGATCCCATTAAGTGTACAAACGGTTTGGTAATAATTAAAATCTTCTTCATTTCCAGTTTTTTTGATGACAAATTGAAATTGCACATAAAAACATCCGCTTGGGTGCATTAAGGGTGCATTGATGCAATTTTAACCTGCATGTCAACAAATTCAAATCTGCTTGAATTTGATCATTTTCCCAGTGTGATTTGGTACCACATAATCAAAACATGGTTAGAGGGACAGAGTTTGGTTCTGTTGGAGGATCACTTACTCCATCTCCTCTCTGATACCTGGTTAAATATTTTATAATAGCAGGCTTGCCGCCTGATGAAACAGGAAGAGCTTAGCTTTTAATGACTGTGGCTCTCAGAGATCATGGCGGTAAAAGTCAAAAGGCGCTTTTTGCTCGGCAGCAAATGGGAAAGGTAACATCTCAAAGTCTGACGTGAAACTCTCCACAAATCCGGATCCACAAATCCGGAGCCGCCGTTTCCGGCCAGCCGCCAGGAGCCCAGTTTGAATTGACGGACGCCCGAGGTAGCCAATCAGAGCCCGCCGTGCGCCGAAAGCCGTGTTTATTCCACTTTTAAGCGACCAATCAGAGTCGTCCTCGGCGGCCCGAGTGCGTTATCGCAGCAGAATGTGAATGTGGGCTGCCTGTTACCGGAGCACACTCCGCTCCCATCCCCCCCATCCCGACCGAGCAATGGCGGCTGCACTTTGCCGCTTTTGTCCTTCTCATATTCCGCTTGTAAAAGCCATGTGTTACAAAAGTCGGTAAGGAAAAAAAAAAAAAAAAAAAAAAAAAAAAAAAAATACGTGTTTGCCCTCGTGTTTCATAACAATGTCGGTTCATGAGCACATTAGAATTATTTTTCTTTCCGCACTTGTCTCATCGCATGTCCGTTAATGTCGCACTGCTTTTTTTTTTTTGTTTTAATTTATTTTTAATTTATTTTTTTTACCTCCTCGACGGGGCATTTCTCTTCCGTGGCTTCTAACAATGGAGGCGGGAGGAAACGAGGCCAAACCAAAAAAAAGCGAACTTGCGCTGCCGCCCGCTTCCACTCCGCCGGGGCCCGTTGTAAACACAACCGGCAAAACGCTGGCTTTTTTTTTTTTTATTATTTTTTTTCTGTCGGTTTTGTTCGACGACGGAGATTGTGTGTTTATTTGTGTCTCGACCTTGGCGCACGAATTTATGGGATGTTATGTAAAAAAAAAAAAAACCGTCAGGAGTGTCAAGTGCGCACATAGAGATGAGAGGGAGCTTCAAACATGGCCGTCTGAAAGGGGCGGGGCGAACAAGTCGACGACGAAGGGCTGTGATGGCGGCGCTGCTCCGCATTTACATTATCTTGCCCCTCTCTCTTTTTTTTTTTTTTTATCTGATTGATAGAGTTCACGGAAATGTGGCACGGACGTAACAAACACCTTTAATCCACTAAAAACCCGAGTGTGCCCTCGACATTTTGCCTCTTCTCCTCCCCCCCCCTCCGCCGCCATGAACAGTTTTTTTTTTGTTTTTTTTTTGCCTCTTATTCCCTCGTCGCGGCGGTGGGCGGGACAAAGCGGTCCGTAGCCGCCGCTTGACTCGACCGAGATGAACGTCAATCAATCAAAAAAAAAAAAAAAAAAAAGTGACACTACGTCAAAACCGGAGCGCCGTCGTCTATTCGATGTATTTAGTGCGTAGCTCGGGGTTTTTAAAACGTAAAGTTTCTCGCGTCCCGCCGCGTCCCGCGGGCGCCCCCGGTTCCACCTCGGGTCCGTTTTGTTCGCTTTAATCGGCGCGGATTATTGTTTTTAGCGGAGGAGGAGAAAAAAAAAGAAAAAGAAGGGACGGTTCGCAGCGGCGGGGACAGGAGGGGGGGGGGGCGTGGCCTTCGGGTTTAGAAATCCTATCCATTGTTCCACTCCGACGCGCGAAGAGAACACCTCTGTCGAGACCTCAGCCAATCAGCGGCCCCCCCACCTCCTCTACGCCACGCCCACAACCCTATATTAAACGCGCGGCCGTCAGCAGCATTGGCCACTGGCACAATATAATACTGATAGATCCGCAAACCGAGCAGAGGGATTTACTTTATTCAACCTTTCATTTCAGCCGTCCTTTATTTTATTGAACTAAAACAATGGCAGACACAAAAGTTGACTGCGGCTCGGATATCTCTGCCAAGGTAAGAGTCCTCGCTCCTTCACCGGGGCCGCTGAGCCCCTCAGCGGAATAAAGCTTCTCCAGGGCTGTAACCGAGATATTCTTCTTTTTTCTTCTTCTTCTTCTTCTTCCTTTTTTTTTTTTTTTTTTTTTTTTTTTTTTTTTTTTTAAAACCTCTCCGTCGTCTGTTCGCGCTCATTCCGAGTCGGTGAAGTCTCGAGCCTGTCGGGAGCAGATCAGGAGGAGATACCTTAAATATATATATATATATATATATATATTTATATTTTTCTCCAAACTCTTGATGGAAAATAGCAGTAGAATAAAGCGGAGCTCTCCGCACCGCATCATGGAAATCGGCTGCGTCTCCGGCGCCGTGTCTTCTTCATTGTCCGGAGAGTTAACAGTCTGCGCGGGTTCTTTGTTTATACAGGCGGCTCGGTTCTCCTCACCGAAACGACGCACATCCAGACCGAACCGAGGCACCGCGGAACATCGGCGGCTCCAAACACAACACTTTCCTCGGTCTTTTTGGGGGTTTTTTCCTTCTTGTTTTTTTTTTGTGTTGTTGTTTGAGGAGGGGGCTCGTTTATGTGCCCGCTCTTCGGGCTCTGAATTGACGCGTAATATTCGCACATTATTATTTTTTTTTATTTTTATTTTTTTATTTTCTACGTCTTTGCAGGAAAAAAAAAAAAAGCTTAATGAGCATGAATTCGTGAAGGTGATTCCCGGTTTGGAGAGAAGCGCTGTTATCTTCTGGTGCGGGTTTTTTTTTTTTTATTATTTTTTATTTTCTTTATTCATAGTTACGTGGGGGGGTGTGTGGAGGTGGAGGGGGGGGGGAGGCTTTTCTGACGCTCTCCAGCTGGTTTTGTAGTGTGAAGTTGGTCCGTTTGAATGGAGGACGGAGGAGGCACGGCGGTGGAGGAGTCCACGCTGATGGCAACTTTCAGCTGCTTCGTTTGTATTTTATTTCCCCGTGAAGTCATTTTTGTTGGTGGTCCGTCTTCCGTTTATATTTTATTTTTTTGTTTCGTTTTTAAAAGGCACCGCCGGCGGGGGGGGGGGGGGGGGGGGGGCCTGCCTGCCTGCCTGCCTGCCTTCCTGAGCGCACCGTCCGACCCGGTTTGTTTACCGACCCAGGGAAGGTCGGCGGCGGCTGCTGCTGCTTATTATCCAGCCTCTCCGGTCACCGGAGAGTCGCTGCTTCCGCTTCTTCTTCTTCAGTCTTTTTGGAGCACGTTTGCAGGGCGCGTTTATGTCTCGGGGGGAAAACTTTTTCCGTCTTTTTTTTTTTTTTTTTTGCAATGCAGCCCACTCCTCCGTGTGTGTGGCCGGGCTGTGGATGTGCGATGTGACGGTACCGGTTTACCCCCCCCCACCCCTTCTCTCTTTTGTGATCCGTAACCATTTCGGAGGGTGCCAGAGAGAGAGAGAGGGGGGGGGGGGGGGGGGAGGTGGTTCTGCTTCTATCAGGTCATGTTGGTGCTTTTAGTATATGCTCGTTTTCGTCCGGTTGGACTTTGGATCAGATTGGGTAAAACTTTAATGGCCCCGTTGGGGGGGGGGGGGGGGGGGGGAAGGTGGGAGGGGGGAGAGAGTCGCGTCTCCGCAGCGCTGAGGGGAGAATAGGATCCAGCTCCTCGGATAATAAGAGCAGCGAGCCGCGGAGCGGAATAATTATGAGAGATTATAACAAATGAACATATGGACAAGGTGGAGAGGGAAAAGTTGGGGGCCTGGGCATTAACGCGGATAATCCGGGGTGCCACTATTTATAGTTGTGGAGCATTTTTACGCACAAGCGCCTTTTTACGCACAGCGGGTGAAGCGAGCGAGCGAGCGCAGCCTCGCGCTCAACTGAACCTCATTTGTCTCTTGCCAAGGAGGCGCCGATGCTGCTAAACAGCTTAATGGATTTCAACCAATAAGATTATGCCAAGCAATTAATCAATAACAGTAGCCTATACGTGTCGGGAGGCGCGCGCGTGCGGCGGGGGGGGGGGGGGGGGTGTAATACGGCTGTGTACGAACGATGTCGGCACAACGAGGAAACGGAGCGCTATTAATAGGCTCGGCAGGCGGTTTTCCGGTGTGCTGCGGGGAGCAAAGGAGCCCAGAAGGTGTTCTTTTTCTTTTTTATTTCCTTTCTTTTTTTTTTGTCGGTGTGTTTGTGGGATCCTGGCACCGGCTCGCGCCGCGTTATTTCGCTTTTTTTTCGTGCCGCTTTTCTCGCCTGCCATGTGTCGTCTTCTATTGTCCTTCCCTGCCTCCGTTACAACAAGCGGCCAGCAGCAGCAGCGTGCGTCGCGTTCACCTCCTCCTCCTCCTCCTCCTCCATCACTCCCCCCTCCTTCACATCCTCCTCCTCCACCACCACCACCGCCCCCCCCTCCTCCCCCCTTTCCCTCCTCCTGCTCCTGCCGCCCTCCTGTGTTATTTTAAACGGAGCGGTGCATCCTGGGTATTGCAGTGCCTCTCCCGGGCGTGTCTCGTGACATATGGCGGCGACGGCAGCCCGCGGAAGACTACAATACCCAGCGTGCCCCGGGGGGGCCACATCAAAGTATCAGATTACAACACATTAGAGAGGATGGAGTGGGAGGAGGAGGAGGAGGAGGAGGCCTGGGGGGGGGGGGGGGGAGGATCTGCAGAGACCAATATGGTGTTTAAATAGGAAGGCTTCATTCTGACAGGGAGGACTGAAAAATGTGCAGCTCCCAGCAAGCACTGGGGCTCCTCTAAGTAGGCCAGTAGGTAGAAGGGCAGGTAGAGGCAGCCTGGAGAAAGTTTGTAACACTCAGCTGTGTTTGAAACTGTGGGGTTGTTGTTTTGGTAGTTTTGTACTTCCTGTTTCTGATGTTTTCTGTTTTCTGTTTTTGCAATCAGGACCTGAAAGAGAAGAAGTTGGTGGAGGAGAAGGAGAACGGCAAAGACGCCGCCACCAACGGAAAGGTGACCTCCGTCGTCTCAGCTCTGCCCTTTAGAAACAAAACAAACAAAAACAAATGATGCTTTCGTCGACACGCGGGGGGGCCAGAAATTTTAAAACTTTTTTTTGCTGGGGGATTTTTTCAGGAGAATGAGAACGGCGAGCCCGACGTAGACGACGAAGAGGACGAGGAGGTCGACGAGGAGGACGAGGAAGACGACGGAGAAGGTAGCTGCATGTTTTTTTATTTTTTTATTTTGATGTCTTATCCCCAAAACTTGCACACACAAAAAAAAACAAATATATATATAAACCTCACTCATGTCATCCTTACGTCCTGCAGGTGATGAGGAAGACGAGGAGGAAGATGACGATGAAATCGAGGGCGGCACGAAACGGGCAGCTGAGGACGACGACGACGAGGACGAGGTGAGACGGCGGCACCTTCGACGACCTTCGAGACTTTTACTCGTTCACCAACCGGCTAACTAACCCGCCATCTTCTTCTTCTTGTTTTTTTTTAGGACGACGTCGAAACCAAGAAGCAGAAAACCGACGACGACGATTGATGCGTTTCCCCCCCGCGCCATCCTGCTGAACCACTTCCTGATTCTTCACCTCTGACCGTTTTTATGTCACAGGTGGAGAGGCTGGAGGACTGATTTAAAGGAAGAAAAAAAAATAATAATAATTCAAAAAAAACATCAAAAAAAAAAAAAAAAAATCCAACATGGTCATTAGCAAGTAGAGTTCAACAAACACCCAACCACGTCCACACGCACACACACACACACACACACACACACACACACACACACACTCGATCTCCCCTCAAAGCTGCAAAACAAATTTTCTAGAGGAACCCGCCACCACACCGATGCAGAAAATCCGGCTTCTCTTCAACGACAACAACAACACGAAAGGAGAATTTGTTTGTATTTTTATTTACATTTTATATTTTTGTACATATTGTTAGGAGGGGGGGGGGGGAAAGGGGGGGGTCAGTTTCTCTCTCGGCAGCGATCTCGTCAGACCAAATCGGTGCTTCTTTAACGAAAAGATTTTACTTGGTTGACCATGTTATGATATCTCGACAGATACTAGAAGAAGAAAAAAAAACGTTTAAAAAAAAAAACAAAACAACAACATTAAAGACAAAAACCTCTTAAGCCGTTGAACTCAGAGCATTCCAGTAAATTTAATGTATGTACTTTAGCTGTACCATAACTAGTTTGTTTGTATGGGAGGGTAAAGGCCAAAGAAAAGAGCCTCTTTTCTTTTTCCTTTTTATTTTAATTTTTTTTTTGTCAGCGACTTTTTTTTGTTTTATGACGGCCTGTTTTGATGTATGTGCGAAGTTTGTTGTTTGACAATAAACCGGACTTTTATTTTGTGAGTTGTACTTTGTATCTCTGCTTGTTTTGTACCCTCCCTCCCTCCCCCCTCCTCCTCCCCCCCGAGAGCCGAAACAGTGAAGAAGTAAAGGTGAGTCTTTTTAAAGGGGTCAAAGGTCACTCGGACTGCAGCTTTTTTTTCTTCCTGGAACTTGTCGTCAAGTATTTTTCATTTTATGCAACTTTATACTTTGTCTTGTGATCGGCACATTAAATAAACTTAGCGGTTTACAATCTGGAGGTTGCGAGATAAAGCGGCGTCGGGCAGATATGTATTCAAGTTCTTTCCTTTAACTTCTACTTTTTTTTTTTTTCTTGTAAATTAGCAGCCAATTGAACTTTTGAGACTTGACATGAATCAAGATGCTAATGAGGGTCTTCAAAGTATATACTCAGTGGAAAATATCATATAAGGCTTGAAATTTAAGTTTGTTTTTCATTCTTGAAATGACAATAAATGATTTCCGTCCTGTTACAAACCGCTTTAAATTCTCCCAAACTTTTTACACATGGCAAAATCCTATCAGGCTGAATGTTTGTGATTTTATTTTTTAATATATATATATAAAATGATGCAGGAGATATCTGGGATCCTTTTATTTCAGCCACATTTGTGTTTCCCAAACCTCTGGAGGCACACGAAGGCTCCCCCTAGTGGTGGCTTCGAGGCCCTAACCGTGGCCCTCCCTCCCAACAAGTCCCAAAACAACAAAAAGTGTCTGAAAACAAGTGTTTACATAAACATGGCATGAAAATGATGCAAAAATCATTTCAATATTTTCAGAAAAATAAAAATGTGACCGCGATGACGTTAGATTGACTAGAGTTGGAATAAAAGGGGGAAAAGTGGACGCTAATGGGCGAATCTCATTAAATGACCCTTAAAATGCAATATCTGTTAGAAAGTACAACTAATGACGAGGCAACACAACTTGGAAATGTATATAAAGTCGATAAAATTCCACAGAACCACATCAGTAATAATTATCACCTTCTGAAAATATTCAATTTCTACATCCTGAATTGCCCCATTCTCTATTTTTTTTTTAACTTTTCATAATTTGAGCACATTTAGCTGAATTAAAAAAAACAAAAACACATCTGTACTTTCACTGGTTTGGGATATTGGAGTATTTTTATGGGTGTTTTGTGAGTACTTTTACCGGAGTAAAGGAAACTTTGTGATGTCATGAATGTTCATAAATATACCTTTTAGTCACTATATTTTTGGAAGTATTTCAACTTAGATCCACCCGAACATGGAGGTCAAAGGTCGCAAGGATAACCCGAGCGGTCGCAATGTTTCACAAACCTTTGTTTGCTTTGTAGGAGTTTTCTTGTCCTCGTCATATTTTCAGTGTACTTTTACTCTTAAGGAAACTAACTACCTGTAGTTCACCTCCACGCTGAGCTCAGTCTGTCAGGAGACAGTTTATTACTCCAGCAGATTGAGGTGATGATATTTCAGGCATTTTTTTGAATGGAGTCATTTTGAGGATTTGACCTTGTGTTTTACTTCAGAGTATTTGCTCCAAGGGGTGGAAGGTAACTTAGTACATTTACTCAGTCTCTGTACTTAAGTATGAATCTGAGGTAATAGCGAAGAATATTTGTGTGCTTTTTGTTTAAACAGACGGGTGGAGGATCCAGAGTGTTGGAGGTGAACACGGTGGAGGATCCAGAGTGGTGGAGGATCCAAAGTGGTGGAGGTGAACACGGTGGAGGATCCAGAGTGGTGGAGGATCCAGAGTGGTGGAGGTGAACACGGTGGAGGATCCAGAGTGGTGGAGGATCCAGAGTGGTGGAGGTGAACACGGTGGAGGATCCAGAGTGGTGGAGGTGAACACAGTGGAGGATCCAGAGTGGTGGAGGATCCAGAGTGGTGGAGGTGAACACGGTGGAGGATCCAGAGTGGTGGAGGTGAACATGGTGGAGGATCCGGTGGAGGATCCAAAGTGTTGGAGGTGAACATGGTGGAGGATCCAGAGTGGTGGAGGATCCAGAGTGGTGGAGGTGAACATGGTGGAGGATCCGGTGGAGGATCCAGAGTAGTGGAGGTGAACACGGTGGAGGATCCAGAGTGGTGGAGGATCCGGAGTGGTGGAGGTGAACATGGTGGAGGATCCGGTGGAGGATCCAGAGTAGTGGAAGTGAACACGGTGGAGGATCCAGAGTGGTGGAGGATCCGGAGTGGTGGAGGTGAACATGGTGGAGGATCCAGAGTGGTGGAGGATCCAGAGTGGTGGAGGTGAACATGGTGGAGGATCCGGTGGAGGATCCAGAGTAGTGGAGGTGAACACGGTGGAGGATCCAGAGTGGTGGAGGATCCGGAGTGGTGGAGGTGAACATGGTGGAGGATCCGGTGGAGGATCCAGAGTAGTGGAGGTGAACACGGTGGAGGATCCAGAGTGGTGGAGGATCCGGAGTGGTGGAGGTGAACATGGTGGAGGATCCAGAGTGTTGGAGGTGAACACGGTGGAGGATCCAGAGTGGTGGAGGATCCAGAGTTTTGGAGGTGAACATGGTGGAGGATCCGGTGGAGGATCCAGAGTGGTGGAGGTGAACACAGTGGAGGAGCCAGAGTGGTGGAGGTGAACATGGTGGAGGCAGCTGTGATCCGTCTGCCCTCTGTGTGTCAGCAGCAGACGAACATGACGGAGCCTGAACGTCGGAGGACGAGCTGATCTGTGTTCAGTCTTGTCGGCTGCAGCCTGCGGGCCCCAAAACTCAGCGAGGAAGTCGACACACAGGAATGTTAAAAACACATCGCGGCTGATAGAAACCTGTTTACGTTATGAACAGTATCTTTAAATGTTCTGGCCTGAACTCAACTTGGCTTCTATAAAACTTTGATGGTTTTTATTCATAATAGAAGCTTTTCAATATCTAAAAGTACAGTATAGTCTTTTTTTTTCTTTGATCTAACATTACTAAATATATTTGATTAACTTTACATTATAAAATATAAAATATTTTACTTTTTTTGTTGATATTTTCATTACTCATTTCTATTACATTATAATATCATACAAATTAGGAATATATTTTTACATACATTCTTTATATTAAAATGTAGAATTTTTTTTAAATGAATCTTACAAATATTTTTGTAAAAATAAAATAAAAAATATTTTCTCAAAAATGTGCTTTTTAATGGTATTTTTTAATTTGTAGGTTTATTATTATTAATGTTAAAATTATTGAAAGATATTATTCACAATATACAATACAAATTATCAATATTATCACTCACTTTTGTTTAAGAATTGAATATCCCACAAATACTTAATAAACACATTTTTCTTTTACAGCTGCAGGACATTAGAGTTTTATTTAATTTTTAAAGCTGTTTTTTTTTTTTTTGGACGGTTGCTATAGCGCCCCCTTTAGGAGAATAGACCCCATATTCTTTATAAACCAATAGCCTAAATATTTGGGAGTGTATTTTTGTTTGTTTGCGACAGATTATTTACACTGAAGGTGTAGAACCGGTCAGACCAGCAGACGTCGGCGAGTCCGGTTTGTCTCATTAACATGCGAGACTCAGTCTGCTGCAGCTTTATAACCAGATCAGATCTGGGAGCTGAAAAACCTCAAAATCCTTCTTAACTCAGCAGGTGGTCTGACGCAGCAGCTCCCCCGCAGCTCCCCCGCATGGTTGATCCTAAAAACCGGAGGAGGGGCGGAAAGGGTGGGGTAAGGGGAGGGTGGGGGGTGTCAAAGAACCACAAGGTGTGTTGACGTTACAGACACAGGTGTGTTTTAACCCGGATGTGTCAGCGGCAGAGTCCAAGAGTTTTTCTTCCACTCTGCAAGCAGCTCATCGGGGTTAATAACGACAGTCTGTAAAAACATCAGCGGACTCCTCGGCCAGCTCCGGAGGCTTTGGCACTGATCCCAGCGACTGAAGGCGACTTATCTGGGCGCGATGACAGCAACCCCCACCACCCGCAGACGACATCTCTGTTCCACGATACACTTATTTATTTATTTATTTTACCGTTAATACGTCAAAATCAACGATCACGGCAAATACCTTTCAGCATTTTCCTTTTCTGGCGGAACAGACAAGAAACAAAGCGAGCGTAGCGGCAGCAGAGCAACAGATGCTTCTGGAAGAGATAAGAAGAAGAAATCTCTAACCCCTCTACCCCCCCCCCCTCCTATAATCAGTCAAATATTCTTAAAAATTAGGGACATTAATGTGCAAATATTTTCCAATCAGGCTGCGGCCAATGTTTATTTTCATCGTGGGTCCGATTCATCCGATCGCAATTATATTCTCTTTTAATTGTTTGATGTTTTTTTTTTAACAATTTGGTCCAAACCGCAAAATAATCAAATCAAATTCAAATAAAGCAACAAATCGGCGCATTAAAAAAAAAAAAAAAAAGCTGCAACCCTGAAATGAAGACTAATTGGGTAGGTGTTGAAAATCCTCCTTCCTGCTGAGGCCTGTAGGGGGCGTGGAGGGGGCGGGGCTTATTGCCTCTACCTACACACCTGAACTGATAAGAGGCCCTGCTCAGTCTCGGCCTTTCATTCAAGTGCTCGTTGTCCGAGTGGTGGAGTCCATTGTTCTCCACCTCGGTGTTTCGCACCGGATGCAGTTGTTTGAGTAAGTTTTGGATGTTAGTTTGTCACGTGACAAAGTACTAAAGGGGGAAAGAGGTCGGGAGTAGTTGGGTGGAACAAACTGACAATTTTCACGCAGTAGTCTGGTGTTCAAATTCATTATGAAGCAAAATTCAACGTGGATTTCTTTTTTTTTTGTTTTGAAGTAAACCCAAACTGATGTTTTTCTTTTTGCTGTGTAGTTTTTGGGCCTCACGTTAACCAAACACCGACCATGTGAGCGACTTTAGCTGACGACACACTTGCCTAACAATAACAACATGTATTGACTTTGTATTTCATGAAAGAAGTTGAATGGGAGTCTATGGAGCCGCAGGCTGCCTCTAGTGGCCCTCGATGGTATTGCAGCATCGGCCCTAATTTTTCAGATCCGGAAGCGAAGTCCACTTTTATACAGTCGGTGGTCTTGAGGCCTGCTGTGCTCTCTGATTGGTCCCTGTAGGCTCCTCCTCCTCCATCTGAATCAATCATGAAACTTGTTTCTGAAGTCAGCGAGATAGTTTGAAGTACTTTATATAAAGTTGAGGCCAGTGGTTCCCAACCTAAGGTTCAGGGCCCCTTTAAGGGTCACCGGTTAAATGTGATTTAAGGGGGGAAAAAAGTGAGTTTTTTTTTTTTTTTCCTGCTGAAATCCATACCATATTTTCCTCTGGTGTTTTTAAAAAAACAAATTTATTCATTGAGCTGTCCTGTTTTTAATCTCTGTAAATCACTTGCGTTGCGCAGGTTTGGATGAAGTTCAAGTCAGTTGGTGGCGCTGACTTTCAGGTGAGCAGTGGAGTCCTGAGCTCTCGGTCTCTCACTCACTCAGATGAGTCCTGACTTGACATCAAATCAGCAGCTGCAGGCTGAAAACTTGGGAGTCTGACACGCTGCAGGTTACAAACATCAGGTATCAGCTGCGTGCTGATTGGCTCCCCACGCTGCAGCCTGAACTACAAACCATCCAATCAGGTGAGTGCATGCGTGCAGAGTTTGCAGCTGCTCCGGTTCTGCTCATTTAAAATTTGGAGGTGATGCTGCTGACGTCCAATCAGACAGCAGTTTTATTCATTAAATACAAATAAGAACATTAATCTCATTTGTTCTGTTACTACTAAAAAAAAAAAAATACTGCAACTATAAGTATATTAAGTATTCAGGTCCTTAACTTGAGTACAAAGATTTTTTTTTTTTTCAAAACTTTACAATACTTTATTACTTTTGCTGCAGATGATTAAGGTTCTAGATTTTTATGAAAAATATTAGTACAAGTGTAAAAATACTTCCTGCGTTGGGAAATTCTCCTCAAATAAAAGCGCAACTGTTGAGAGAAGTACTTAAAGAAAAAGAATTTGATCTCTATAACATGAAACGCAGCATTATGTTTATACTTTTAACTACTTTATAAAGTTTTGATTTGAAAATGATCTAAAAATGTAACATTTGAATTTAAAAATGTGACATTTGGATAAAAAAATATGACATTTTATTCTACAAATGTGACATTTTATTGTGAAAATGTATAAAAAGTAGTATGAAAACATCTTTTCCTCACTAAATGTACCACTGAGTTACCACTGACTACTTATCCTCATGTTTACCAAATCTGCCGCCTCATCGCTGAACGCATCAACACCATCAACCGAGTCGTTGATTTTAGTCTCTCGGTTGATCCGATAATTTATCGATGATCTCTCATAAATGAGACGCACACCGGTTCAGCAGGTTTGTTTTGTTGCCGTTTGAAAAGGTGTTTTTTTTGTGTGGTTTTGTTTCAGTTCTCCACCCTGTGGTGACGAGACGAGGTTCAGATCGGCCGATCGACCCGCAGCAGTGGGAGCAGCTCGGCGCGGTCATGTGGTCTCTGCAGGAACACACGATGCTATAATAATGGGTTTTTTTTGTTTTTTTTTGTTTTAAGGATTATGTTTCTGGTTATTTTTGTATCGGTTTTATGAATGACTTTAACTGTTTCTCTTGTCACTCTTTTACAGTCCCCCCTGTGCCAAGCAGCCTCCGGCGCACCCGAACCGAACAAACGGGTACAAATAGTTTTCATACTTCTGCTGCTAATGGAGTCGATATTATAACCAATGAGGAAGAAGCACCGCCGCATTTACTGCTTCTTAAACACGTTAATGATTATGTGCAACAAAATTACCCTTGTTAAAAAAAAAATCTTTTTATTTAACAACAGTTGCAAAATGATTTGCACACGCTTCTTTTAAAAGTGACACCTGCTTTGAAGGAATCTTTTGATATGAGATTATTCAAACCAAAAACAGCTGAAAAGTATCAGTGGAGTGGATATTCACACTTAGAGAGGCTCCAGAGGGTTAAACCAACAAGAAAAAGGAGTCAAATCAAAGTTGGAAACGTCTTCAAATGTGTTCACAAATCTTTCCAAAACGAGTAAAAAAAAAAAAAAAAAGTAAATTCCCAGTTATAGTATAATATTTTACCTGAACGTGCTGCAACTGTCTGCAGCAGCTGAAACGAACAGATAACATAAAAAGGATCAATGCATGAAAACGGAAGGGATGAAAACTTGCTGAAAATGAGAAGAATCTGTACTTTGGCTTGTTGTCTTTGTAGGATTCTTCTTTTCAGTTTTTTGCAGGCGAACTTTCTCTCAGCGCGTTGCTGCCCCCTTGTGTTCAACGTGCGAGTTGCATGTTTCCTCTGCAGCCAGTTTGATCCTGAGGAAACGCTTTTGCCAAAAATACAACAGTTTATTCCTGATAATTCATCCTCCTATGAAGACTTTTTTGTTTTTGCTTATTTGAATAAGAATTTTTAAGATTTGCCGTGTTGAGGTTTCGCTTCAGTAGTCAGAAACTCGGACAAAAAAAACATGATTGTTAAATGTTATTTGCAAACTAACACAATGTTCCAAACCACAGTATTCATAACCTGAGTTAGTTTTCAATGCTGGCCATTGTATTGACCTTTTTTAAAAAAAAACATGCACACGTAATTTATTTCATTTATTAAAGCACAAATGCAACAATGAAATAAAAATGTAACTACTAGTTGGGTCCAGTCTGTAATTTTGTTGCATGAATCAGTAAATCACAAGTGGATTTTATTTGTAAGCATAAA
This sequence comes from Embiotoca jacksoni, assembly GCF_022577435.1. Lineage (NCBI taxonomy): Eukaryota > Metazoa > Chordata > Actinopteri > Embiotocidae > Embiotoca > Embiotoca jacksoni. The sequence goes on from NW_027185401.1 coordinate 2,124,226, forward strand.
TCTGACCCGAAGAACGGCGTTGGTAGTGTTTCTTTCAGCCCTCAGTCACGTCTGCAGGTGGTAACTGATTAATAAATCTTGATGTCGTTCAGCCTTTCTGAGGCCGTTTCACGTTTAAATCAGTGAATTTTTATTCTGTGAAAATAGAAAATGTTGGTATCTATTTTGGGAGCTTCGGTTCGGAGCCACTGGTGCATTTTAAACTCTGAGGATGCTGCAGTGATGATGAGACTCGTGTTATTGATTACTGGGACTCTTTCATCGATGTTGTTTATTCCACCTCTGCTCTGGAGGAATAAAAAAAGTTAGGAGTCAATCAGGGTCCAGTATTACATTCTTAACCAGAGTGACGTGAAAACACGACGTTTCCGGTCACAAACAACCAGAACGGACTTGGAAATATCTGGTGTCCGGATGCTGAACTTTTGTTTTCATGTTCGGAGAACGTGGAGGCAGCAGCTGGAGGAAGAGATGTCATTTAACTGAAAATAATTTGGTTGGAGATCTTTGAGCTCTTTTTTTTTAATGTATGCGTGTGTATATATATATATATATATATATATATATATATAATGATACAAACTATATTCTTCTATTTTCTTTCAGCTCATTCAGCGTCAGGTGAACAAGGATCCTACCTGAGCGCTGACTCCGCCCACCAGGATGCTGCAGGGACTGGAGGAGGAAACGGGCGAAATGCAGCCACACCTTTTGACACTCAGAAAAACACTCGGAGGAGGTTGGTGACGATTTATCAAAAGAATAAAAAAACAAAAAACAAAACAAGGACGATCGATTAATAGATTGATGATGGATAGTTTAGTGTCACACAAAAAAAAAAAAAAAATATCAAAAGCAATGAAGGACATCAAAAATTGTGTTTATCTTATTTCTAAACAGTCTGAAAGAAAGATGTTTTTTTTAATTATTTTTTAGACCTTTTTAAAAGGTATTCAGTGTTTTTTCTCTGATGGGCTTCCTGAGCATCACGCCGTTGTCATGGCGACGATACAGAAATACATTCACACCACTCACGAGTGCCATAACATAACGCATCGTAATGCACGTCTACTCTAAATAAAGCAAAAACAATTGACATAATTCCTAAAGTTTCTACTCAATTCTCTTTAAAAAAAAAAAACAACAACAACATATAATCTAGTTGTTTAATATGATTTGGGAGTAATTAGAATTCATTTTTATGACTGAATTGATGTGGTTTTGGTAGAAAATGACGTCCCTCAGGCTGCGGTGTTAAATGATTGTGTGTATCTGTACTAAAGGTTAGTTTTTAGTGAAAACCAACAGAAATGGTATTTTCTGGTACTTTAATGTAAAGTAAAGGATCTGAATACTTCTTCCACTGCTGCGTTTTGTTGTTTCCACTGTTACATTTCAGAGAATTTGTATTTGATTTGCTTTTTATTTTTTTTAAATTTTGAGTTGAAGATACAATTTTAAGTTTAACACTGAACAGCCGGCTGAAGTAAGGATGCCAGGATAAGGTCTTAAACCATTTAAGTGTTATGGAAATGCATCGAGTTGCAACATGAAAAGAAAAGACAAAACAAAACAACCACAAAGGGAGAAGATTTAAATTACTTGACACGGACTGTATTTCTATTCAGGGAGCGGCTTAAGGTTTCTTTACTGTCATGTAAACGACGAGCCGGCTTTTCAGAATAAAACAACAACACAATGCACTCGCATGCAGATGAAGGACCCCCCCCTCCTCCTCCTCCCACCCTCCTCCTCTTCCTCCCACCTTCCTCCTCATCCACCTTTTCACACCCAGTCCCTTCAGACACACCACACACTCTTTTCTGTACTTCTATCTTTGTGAGCACACACACACACACACACACACACACACACACACACACACACACACCTTCCTGACTCTATGCATCGCCCCGGCAACCAGGAGCTCGCCTATAGCAACAGCTGGAGGAGCAGCACAACACACCGGCCCTCTGTAGGGAATCGGTGTGTTTTTACGGAGGTGCTGATGATGGAGGTGGAGGACGTAAAAAGTACAGATACCACACAGTAAAAGAAATACTCCACTACCAGTAAAAAAAAAAAAAAGAAAAAAGATTTGTCGACAAAGTCACACAAAGATTGTAGTTTATAGAGTACAAAGCCAATGAAATGTCGTTAGCATCTAACCAAAAGTGCAAAGACGGTGTTATTTACAGATAAGTTGAAGTTCTACCGCGTCAGTGATGACATGCTCTGCTTGTATTTTCTGTTTAAGAAAGGTTTAAAACTACGATATAACAAAGTTTAATTTTATAACCTTTGCGTATTTAATAAAAGAAAATCTACATTTTTAAAACTAATTGTGTCAAATAAGTAGTTTAATAAATAAATATAATACTGCAGTATGTTTTGGATCATATTTTTGGATATTCTTTAATTCACAAATACAGATATTTTCCAATATATTGAATTTCAAAACTTTTGTCTTAAATCTTTATGTTCAGCTACTTGCTATGAATTTTTTTTTCCTGGAGGAAAAGTGCGTGACCGCTTGAAAATGTGTAAAAAAAAAATTGAAAACTTGAATGGAAACACAACATCTCTCTATTTTTAGTTAAAAAAAAAAAAAGTCCTTAATGAAATGTTGAAGATTTTCATCCAGCAGCTTCTCTATTGAACGAGGATGTCCAGACGACAGTTTTAAATCAGAGAGGTTTACGGGAATCATATTTCCTGCCATTGTTTGGATCTCAACGTTTTTATTTTTTATTTTTTAGCTTTTCTATTTTGGATATTTTGTGTATTTCGTGTTCTTATGTTCAGTAACTGGTGGTTTTTAATCATCAATCTGTTGGGTCGAATGCTTGATGTGGTGTGTCGGTGCAGCCACTAGAGGGCAGCAGCGGTCATATTTTAATCCATGTTATCACATGAAGGTGAATGATGGCAATTTATAAAAGAAATGCGCATTTGTTCACACTTTTTACATCTATTTAACATACGTTAGATGAAGGGGACATTCAGGTGCTGCAGGAAAATGTAGAGATAATTCAATTCAATTTTATCGACGCAGAATACAAGTTATTTCAAGGCACTTCACGTAGTAAATTCCTTTCAACAGGCCTTAACAACATTATAGCACCCAACAATTCTCATGTGAGCAAACCGAGAAGTAAAAATAAAATTTAAAAAAAATAACACAAACTGTGCAACAATGAACAAGGATCTTATTCTTTGGGTCGTGACCCGGGGTTTATGAACACGGCGAGGGCAGGAATGTAAACCAAAGAGTTTTGCCGTTGTTTTTTTTCTTATTTTCTTAAACGTCCATTTTAAATTCGAGATAAAGAATTACTTTAAAAACATTTACATTGGTAAGTTGCAGTAGCGATAACTTGCACGTGACATCTCTTGATTGTAGCCAGAGAAAATATGGGTTTCACTTTTTCCCCTTCTAAACTGAATGCAAACTTAAATGTGAGTTTTTATTTCTCTGAAAATGGATTTTCTGAAATGTGTAAAGAAGAAAAAAAAGAAAAAGAAAAAAGCATTGTTCAGGAACCCGGTTTTAAAGTCAAGATATCGGTTTCTCGCCCGTGTGGATTCTGTGACGTTTCTGAATTTGGGACTTCGCGTTCAAAGACTTTTCCACGAATGACACATTTTAGAGGGATTTCACTCGACTCGGTCTTACTGTCGTCTCCTTTCTTATTGTGACTTTTGTTTCCGGGACGTCTCTTCTTTCGGTTTCAGATCTGCATTTGTAGTTGATCCCGAGTCTTCATGCCGGCTTCCTCTCCGATCTCGGCTCTCAGCTACAGGAGAGTTGTGAGAGAGGAGCTGGTCATTTTGGTTCTGGTTCACTGTGGTCACTTTCCTCATCAGTAGGAGTCACCATGACGGTATCGGTCTCTTGCTTTCGTACAGGCTTCTCTTTAATCTGTGGAGGTTCTGGTTCCTCCTGGTCCTCTTTAATCTGTGGAGGTCCTGGTTCCTCCTGCTCCTCTTTAATCTGTGGAGGTCCTGGTTCCTCCTGGTCCTCTTTAATCTGCGGAGGTCCTGGTTCCTCCTGGTCCTCTTTAATCTGCGGAGGTCCTGGTTCCTCCTGGTCCTCTTTAATCTGTGGAGGTCCTGGTTCCTCCTGGTCCTCTTTAATCTGCGGAGGTCCTGGTTCCTCCTGGTCCAGACTGGAGTTCCTCTCCTGGTTCCAGAGCTGCTGGTCAGAGAGAACGTCCTCCTCCTTACAGACATGTTGATGTGGGACGTCTGGAGGGACGACGAAGGGACACGATAAAAAGGTCACTGACGTGATGACAGAAAAAGCACCAAATTCTGAAAATATATTCTAGTTTAAACTGAGAAGAGCTGTAAAGCAGCAGATTTCTGTAATGAAATGACTTTTATTGTTACTCTTTCAAGTGGAAACGCTCCCAACAACAACAACAACAACAACAACTACCACCGAGAGAGTCCCTGAAGGGGGTAAGAAAGAGGGTGCTTTCGGTGGACTCTTCTTTCGCCATTCATCCCGGCGGCCAGAGGGGGAAAGGACTCGCTGGACCACCTTCCCCAAAACGAACCGCAGCTTTGGACCCTCGCCACCGTCTAACCTCGTCGCCGTCTCCCCGTCTGACCTCTAGGTTCCCGGCCGCCGTTCCTGAACCCACACGGAGCTTCTCAAGGGATCCGGGAAGGACCCGGTTCAGGTCGCCGTCTCCTTCGCCGGTACGTCCCATTTAACCCACACCGTGATGACTTTTACTCCTGATGTTGGGAACGTCAATCTGGTTTTCTTGCCGCCACAAAGCTTATTTAAAAAAAAATATATATATTTTTTTTTACTGCTGTTATTACTAAGATTTAGGCCGATGACGCTCGTAGTTACGGTAACGGTTACAACCCGTGAGTCTGGAAACACAATGAGCCAAGAAAGAAATATTCTTGCCGTCAAACTTCTTTGATAAATAGTTTATTTCCATAGCGCCTTTTACAAACACCACGTCGTACAAGCTGCAATTTGTTAGTCATCACTAAAGTCTGATACAAAAAAAAAAAAAAAAAGTTGATGCTATCGGAAAAGACAAACATTAAAAAAAAAAAAAGTGCTCTAAACACAAAAACATATTTGGCAAGAAGTGCTCGAGAGTTTCTCAACATTAGAGTTTAAAAATATAACTGAGGTAGAGTTAAAAAAAAATAAAAATAAATCACAACATTCAGTCACAAGTTTCAATTCATTTGAAAACTGGATTGAGACCCTGATCTCATAATTAGGAGAAAACTCTCTTATCGTATCGTAATCAGATATAATATGAAACACTGACGGTGCAGGAGTTGAAGTATTTCAGGACTAACATGAGAATCCTCAGGTTTGTTTTTTTTTGTTTTTTTTTTAAAGATTTCCTTCAGATTCAAAGTAATTCAGTGATAGCAGGTCAATACATCCAATAGTCCACGATGACAAGTAGAATAAAAAACTGAGTGAATTCAGTGTGCTTAATTTGTCTTCAAAATTAGAACAGGCTAAAAAAAAAAAAATAATTAAACGGGATTGTGTTTTCATGCTTTATGTTTCTTGTAAAAAAAAAAATATATATATATATTTACAGGTGTTCACACAATTAAAGGCCTTTTAACGGGATTTACAAAATACTTTAGTGGGAAAAAAAATTAAACGTGCAATGAGCTTCTTCGACATTCACGCTGATTTGTGCAGTCTGACACGGATCAGAACCCGATTTGACGCGTAATAAACTCTCGTTGAAGCCCGGAGTCTTTAAAAAAAATAAAAAAAAATCTGGAAAGATCCGACGTTTTTAAAACCCGTCACCAATTCCACGTGTTTTTTTTTTTGGTTGTTTTTTTTTTTTTTTCAAGCTAGAAAGCTTCAGGACTGCGGATTCTCCCCTCGGTGAGTCCTCATGTGACTTTTCAAGTACGGTTTAAAAACGAATTTCTTCCCGCATATTTGACAGGAGTACGGCTTCTCGTCCGCGTGCGTCCCCGCGTGCTTGATCAGCGACGACTTGTCCGTGAACCTTTTCCCGCAGGCCTTGCAGAGGTACGGTTTCTCGCCCGTGTGGATCCTCGCGTGCACTTTCAGCGCGGCGCTCTGGCTGAAGTTTTTCCCGCAGGTGGCGCAGGCGTACGGCTTCTCGCCCGTGTGGATCCTCTCGTGGTACTTCAAGAGCGACAGCTGGTAGAAGCGCTTCCCGCACGTCTCGCAGGCGTACGGCTTCACGCCCGAGTGGATCCTCGTGTGCGTTTTCAGGGCGGAGCTGTGGCCGAACTTTTTCCCGCAGGTGTCGCAGCCGAAGCTCTCGCCCGCGTGCGTCTCCATGTGGTACTTCAGCGTGGAGGCGTCTTTGAACGTTTTCCCGCACGACCTGCAGGAATACGGTTTCTCGCCCGTGTGGATCCTCATGTGACTCATCAGGTGCGACCTGCGAATGAACCTCTTCCCGCAGAAGTTGCAAGAGTGCGGCTTCTCGCCCGTGTGGATCCGGTGGTGTTTCTCCATCTCCGACTTGTATTTAAAGGATTTCCCGCAAATGTCGCACCGTACCGGTTTTTTCGCCGCGTCGGCGTTACGCGGGTTCTCCGACACGGACGAGTCGTCCTCGTCGTCGCTGTGAATTCTCTTCTTCGGCTCCGCGTTGCTGGTGGACGCCGAGCCTTCGCGCCGGCTTCCTCTCGGATCTCGGCTCTTGAATGCAGCGTGACCGTCAGAGGGGAGCTGGTCGCCGTCCGGTTCTGGTTCGCCGAGGTCACTTTCCTCACAAATTGGGGCCATGAAAGTATCGCTGTCCTCATCAGAAGGAGTCACGACGATGGTGTCGGTCTCCTCCTTCAGTTCGAGCTGCTCTCCGTCCCGACCGGTGCAGAGTTCCTCCTCTTCCTCTTTAATCGGTGGAGGTTCTGGTTCCTCCTGGTCCAGACTGGAGTTCCTCTCCTGGTCAGGGGGAACCTCCTCCTCCTTACAGACATGTTGCTGTGGGACGTCTGGAGGGACAGAAAGACACAAGAAAAAAAAAAAACATTGATGACCCCTGACGACGAGTCCGTATGAGCTTGTGAAACAACTTTTTTTTTTTTATTTTTATAATTAGTACATATGAGATGAGACTTTATTAATCCCACAGTGGGGAAATTTAGTCGTCACAGCAGAATAGAAACACGGTTAAGAAAAATAAAAAAAATTACTAAATACGTATACAATCGAAATAAGAGATTTTTTTTTTTTTCTTATAAAGGTAAGACCAATTAATAAACACACAAACTACATACACAGAAATAAATAAATACGACTTGAGAAGGAAAACAACAAGTGTCAGGTGCTGGCAGATAGAGCTGCTTATTTTATATTAATTTTTTTATAGTGCAAAACATTTCTGCTCTTTAAACCAACTGTTTCTCAGGGGAACAAATTATAATTAAAAAAAAAATTTAAAAAAAAATCTACAGCCAACTGCAAAACCTTTTCAGCATTTTCTTGGCTGCTGTATTTTTTGTTGTTGTTGTTGTTGTTGTTGTTTTTTTTGGGACCTTAAAATAAATGTGACGTAGAGCTCCGATGAGGATCCTCCACGAGTCCTCTTCGTGTGTGATTTAAGACCTCCGCAGTGTGACAGACCTGTTCTGTGTAACTTTATTTCGGGTTTCCAGGTGATTTCCAGCATTTTCCGCTGCCGGTCGATCTCCTCTTCGTACCGGACGATGGTTTCCGCGAAGACGCCGAATATTTCCTCCGCAGCAGCTGTTAGTCGCTCGCTGATAAACTCTTTCAAATGCTGCACTGAAGACATATTTACTCCCAACAGGTGGAAAATATTTACCCGCGATACGACTTTTATATCTGAAGGGGTCAAACGCATCCACTAAAGCGAATATTTCCAGCAGTTTTCATTGTTTTGGTCGCCGGATGTCACCGCCGTGACGTTCCGGCAGATACAGCGAGTTCCCTTTGTTTTGTTTTTTTTAGTTCCGCCTTCAACTTTTCAAAACCAACAAACTCGAATCAGAGATATTTTACATACTCGCGGATATGGCGAGACGTCATATTTTGTAAGAAATATGTATGTAAAGCTGTTTTTTTTTAATAAAGGAAGTATAGCTGTGTTTTACAGAGCTGGTGAGCAGGAATTACTAAATCGAGGTCACGAGATAGTATTTTGAGGTTGGTTCCATAGACTCCCATTCAACTCGTTTCATAAAAATTCGGAGTTAATAAAATTTCTGTGCGTTATCTCGGTTTCGCGAGCTAAAGATGTTTTCTGGCGGTCCATCGGAAAATAGTCCCGCCATTAATTCGAAAATAAGTTTAAACAAAACATGGTGTCTCATGGTTTCCAATCAGATCGAGTCAGATCCCCCCACTCGCATTTGTGAAATCTTATATTATTTATTTATTATTATTATTATTATATAGCACACATGAACAGTTTAGAGATATTCTTTCTCTCCAAAATTTTCAGATCACTTCTACAATGTTTATTATTCGGGCCCTGAGCACCAAAACAGTGCAAAAGCCCATATTGGTTTTTTTTTAATTTTTTTTATAAAGGAACTGTTCTTCTGTTTTTTTTTTTCTTCTTTTCAAATGAATTCTACTTCTGAGGGCTTAAAGGTGCCACAAAACTAAAATTACTCCGTAGCGCCCACTAAAGAGCCTCTACAACTACTTTCAACACCAAATCTGGTATGCGTGGAATTGGAGCTGTAACTCAACAGTATTTCGGCTATTTTTAATTGTTTTTTTTGGTTTTTTTGCACTTTTAAAAGACTCCTACGGAATTTATCAAACCGACTTGAAATTGGGTCTGTAATTTTAACACCAATGGGACAAAAACATTTTTTTTGATTTGTTTCAAATATTCCCAAGTGTTTTATTACCACATTTTACAGTTAAAGTCGTGCTTTACAACTGCATGTCAATCAAACAGTGAGCATAAGTAATTGACATGCAGTTGTCAATTACAACTTCTATTGAAATTACAGTCAATAGAGTTGTATATGACCAAATAAAATTATAAATGGCAAAATATCAATAAAGTTAAGGAAAAGTTAAAACCTCTTACAGTGGTGAATAGAGAGAAAAAGGGAGAGATTGTTCAGGGTCATTTTAGCCTGCCCTAATTACAGGCATTATAAAAATAAAAAAAAGTTTTTAATATTGAAAGTTGAAAGGGCGTCTGGTTTATATAACAATCATGCTGCTTACATAACTGAAATTAATCAGCAGGGCAACATCTTTATTGGCTTTAAGTCAATCAAAGTCATAAATCTCAGTGGATACAAAGAGCAACTGACTGAACAGATAAACTAATTTAACTTTTTAAAGGATCCTAAGACCCAAAATCGAAGCTTTTTGTAGATTTTCCAAATCATCGTTATTCTTTAATTCACAGTTCATTAATGCATTTAATTCTTTTGCCACATTCATTACCAATGATGACGAATGGGGCATTCTCACCGCATTTACAGTGTCTTTTCAATCTTCCCACTCGTACCTGCCCCGATGTAACACCAATCTTATATTTTTCTATTAATACTTTTTATTTTTTTTTTATTTTTTTTAACCAGAATCAAAAATATCTTTCACGGCCTTCAAATTTGATCCAGTTTTCAACAAATTTGTGGCAGATGACCCGGCGTGGGGCCAGATTGTTGGTGAGTGTTGGAACGACTCACCCTAAAAACATAAATTTAAAAGCTTTTCTCCAGCAAACTAATTCATGTTTTGGTCTCTCTTTGGTTCTTTGTGTCAGAATGAATCTCCATTTTGTCTGCGAGGAATTGGTTTTGGCCCGAGCTGCTGACCAAACAGAAGATTTACAGGGTAGTGACAAATGTTTAAGTGTGTTGACATTTTTTGCTGAAAACATCCAAACACCATAACCCGAAATATAATTACCTGGACTTAAAGCTTCCCCTGGATGTGAAAGTGTCACAACTCGGTAAAAGACCAGACTGGTGCCGTGTTCCTAACGTTGTACTTGTGTACTAACACTCACTATTTTGAGTGCATAAGTGTGGAGTTCAGAAACATGCAGTACGCTACTAGTACCAGGATGATGCACTCAAAACGGTCCAAAAAAGAAGTGTGAAACGCCGGAAGACAGTTTCTAAACCTAAAAGGTCGCCATCTTGGCTACGTAGAGGAAGGGGGCGGGGCCACCGACGAGAAGAATTTTCACAAAAGTGTTTTTGTTTTTTTTAAGACTTCTGCTGGACAGAAGAATCTGTTTTATTGACTTCGTTCAACAAAGGGCACAAAAAACATGTTCATTTCTGAGTAAAATAATTAAAGCTGCAGATATTTTGGTGGGTAATGTGTGTTCACATGCTTGAGGTTATTTCCGGTCAGTGCAGAACAGCAGTGTGCAGATTGAAACAACACTGCTCTGTCAAAATTCCTGCACTAAACAAGTAAGAGTCCGAACATGGAAGAGCACTATTTTTCAGGGTACTACGGGAAGTATGTTATTTGGAAACACAGCATAAGACACGGCTAAGACAAAGATAGAAAGTTGAAACAATTCAGAGTGAAATCATGGAAGTAGAAAAGTGAGAGACAAAGTCTGCAGGAAGGTGTAGGCTGGCGACAGATGGGCAAAAATCAACTTATCAATACAAAAGAAGCAGGCAAATAGGAAAAGTCCAAATTCATGCAGGGTAACTGGTGGATGAGGGTTTGTTTGGAATCGGGTGAGTCACATCAGGGCAGGTAGGAGTGTCAAGATTAAACTGGCCCTATAAATGATTGTAAATTACATTGTAAATGTGGAGAGATCGCCACATGTTTATGGACTTTATTAAAGAATGTTGCAAAAGCTGAAAGGCAAAAACATGAGCATAAACTGTGATGTAACAAACTTGTACTTAACTTCCTGTTAAATCAAGAATATAATTTAAAATTCTCTTGGTCACTTACAAAGCTCTTCATGACCAGCCTCCATCGTATATTGGGGATCTTAGAGAACCATATAATCCTGAAAAAACACTGTTGACTTGTTGGGTTTCTCTGTATAATGTTGTAAAGTTCTGCTGTAAGGACTTTAATGTGTTAAGTGCCATGAAATAACCTGTGTTGTGATTTGGCGCTATAGAAATAAAATTGATTGGAATTGAATATCAGTCAAATACGGTGGTTTATGACCGAATACCTTTTGGTCATACTCATAAGCTAAACTACGAGACAACATGGAAACCATTATTCCGCCTTCACATCAGCATGTCGGCAGCTTCACAGAGCTCCTGTGTTTCTGCAGATTCTTAGACTGGTCTCACTCGTATTTGAAACATCCTTCGACAGGTCACAGCACTTTTTAAGAAATTTGCCTGTTTCTTCTCGGCACAACCCTTCTGTCAATGAATAACGACCAGGTGAAGTTTGTCCCCTCAGAGTGATTATAAATAAAGGAACCGCAGAACTGCCTCAGAGTCCCACGCCTTTCTACTGTAAGTACGCTGCTGCTGTTTTGTTGTTGGTTCTCGATAAGTGGGCACAAATGGACTTAGTTTGGGGATGATGCATGTATTGTTTTGTAATTGATTAATTACTCAATAATAATGTAAGCTGTAAGAAACAGTTAGTTAATGAATGAATGCTAATTTGTTTTTGTTTTTCTCAACAGAATCTCCTGCTGCTGTTTATAACTCAACTGTAACTGGGAATCAGCTTTAATTCTCCTTCGTTGGGTCTTCACTCTACTTAAACAACTTCAACTTGCAAGAAATGGATGGAAAGAACTCAGTATCAACAGGTACCGTTTTCTTAGATACTTCTTATTTAAAGGAAAAAAGTCAGGATGATTAAAAATGTGTGTTAACAGTTTGTAATTATAATTTGATTATTATAGACCTTTTGACAGAACAAATGACAGGAGACGTGAACTTACCTACTTTTCATTCTGGCCCCTTCAGACTGAGTGATGGAGTTCGGTGGTCCGATGGAGGTGGCGGCGCTCGGCCGGCCTTTCCGCCTCGGGATGCTGTACGACTGCCGCAAAGATTTACTCATCCCTGGTAAGAATTCACATTTTACAGGTCTTACAAGATCTTTGATGCATCCTCACCAAACTGTTAATATCTAAGTATCTTTATCTCCTCTGACCTTTGACCAGTTCTTGGTTAGTGATTCAGCTTATATCCCAATAATGAATGCCTTTCAAAATGTATTGTTGTAATCAATGTCTTTATCTCCTCTGACCTTTGATCAGTTCTTGGTTGGTGATTCAGCTTATATCCCAATAATGAATGCCTTTCAAAATGTATTGTTGTAATCACTCACTGGCAGCTATTTCCTTCTGCACAACAGCAATATATATTTGCTTTATTTGAATAAACACATAAATTACTGCTCGACATTTGGCTTGAAAACACTGCACAAGGAAACATGTCTAATCATCGGTCCATCCCATTCTCGTGAGAGCAATATCTTGAGTGCCTTGAGGGCGTCTCTTCAAATATGGCATAAATGTTCATTTGGTCCCAAGGATGAAATGAATGAACTAGACTTTGGTGGTCAAAGGTCAAAATGACCTCATAAATTCATACAAAGGTCAATCTAAAAGTTCAGAGACTGCTCCTGTTGTGTGTGAACAGAGCCAGTACCGTGATGTGCACTGAGCAGGGTGGAACTATAACCTTCACATTTCAGAACGGGGCCTAATGTCACTGTCCTGGACAAATAGGGTGCGTCAAGTCAGGAGCCCAACCAGGTGGTTTTTCCTTGACGTTCGTAGGGTCGTGCACTGAATTTGTCCCTCAGGGTAAGACAGCCAACACCGAGTTCTACGGTGACGCCCTGAAGCGTCTGCTGGAAAACATTCAGTGCAAATTACCTCAGCTGCTCTAAGGCTGAACCCTACAGAGGAAACTAATTTCAGCCACTTGTAGCCGCAATCTCATTCTTTTGGTCACGACCCACAGCTCATGACCATAGGTGAGGGTTGGAACGCAGATCAACCGGTAAATCGAAAGCCTTCCGGCTCGACTCTCTCTTCACCAAAACGGTCCGGTGCAGCGCCTGTTTTACTGCTGCAGCTGCACCGATCCGCCTGTCAATCTCCCGCTCCATCCACTACCCTTACTCATGAACAAGAACCCGAGATACTTAGTCTTTTGCTTGGGGCAGGCACTCTGTCCCCATCTGGAGTGAGCAATCCACCGGTTTGCGGCAGAGAACCATGGCCTGAAATTTGGAGGTGCTAACTCTCATCCACGCCGCTTCACACTCGACTGCAAACCACCCCAGTGAATGCTTGAGGTCACAGTCTGAAGAGGCCAACAGGACCACATCATCTGCAAACAGAGACGCCCTGCAAACAGAGAGGCCCCCAAACCTGACGTTCTCCTCCCCCCAGCTGAGTCTAGATATCCTGTCCATGAAGGTTCACAAACAGGATCGGGGACAAAGGACAGCGCTGGTGGAGGCCGACACCCACCGGAAACGTGTCTGACTCATTGCAGAGAATATGAACACAGCTCCTACTGCAGTTGTATAGAGATGGCCCATTGCAACGGGTCCAGAACCCCGTACTCCTGTAGCACCCCCCATAAAACCCCCCGAGAGACCCGGTCAAAAGCCTTCTCCATGTCCACAAAGCACATGTAGACTGGACGGGCAAACTCCCAGGACCCCTCCAGTAGTCTTGTCTCCACTGTTCCACGACCGGGACAGAATCCGCCCTGCTCCTCTTGAATCCAAGGTTCGACAAATGGTCGGAGCGTCCTTTCTAGCACCCTGGCATAAGCTTTGCCTGGGAGGCTGAGTAGTGTGATACCCCGATAGTTGGAGCACACTCTCCGGTCCCCTTTTTTGAAAATGAGAACCACAACCCTGGTCTGCCAATCCATGGGTACTGTTCCCGACCCCCATGAAAGTGCTCTTTCCACCGCCCGACAATATCCACCTTCCGGATCAGCAGTCGTCGGATAAGCACAAACAACAATCAGAGCCTTTCTCCCTGCAACCTGCAGGCGTATGGAGGCAACCTTCTCATTCTCCGGGGAGAACTCCAACATGGCGGCGCTCAGCCAGGGGCTCGGGAGTATCCCCACTCCTTCTCACCCTGGGCAACTCCAGAAAAAGGATAAAGTCCAGCCCCACTCCAGGAGCTTGGTTCCAGAGCCACTGCTGTGTTACCGCTCCACCTCCTGCACCAGCTCCGACTCCTTCCCTGCTAGCAAGGTGACGTTCCACGCCCCTAAAGCTAGTCTATGCTGCCGGCGACCGGCTCGCCCGGCCCCCTGGCCCGGCCTGTCGCTCTCTGCTTTGCACCGGACCCTGATGTTTGTTCCTGGGGGTGGTGGGTCCACGGGGTAGCTGCTCCATGATGTTTTTTCGGGCTGACCGAGGCCCGACCGGGCGCCATGGGCGAAGGCCCGGTCACCAGACGCTCGCTGGCGAGCTCCCCTCCCGGGTCTGGCTCCCGGAGGGTGCCCCGGTTTCCCCGATCCGGACGAGGTGGCTCAGTCCGTTGGCTGCTATTCATCAAGGGGGGGTTTTGAACCGCTCTCAGTGTTGGCTCTCCCCTGAGACCAGTTTGCCTTGGGAGATCCTATCAGGGGCTGATGCCCCGGACAACATAGCTCCCAGGATCACTGAGCCACTCAAAACCCTTCACCACGTTAAGGTGGCGATTCTTGGAAGGCACCAATAAACCAAGAAAGACCAATAAAAAGAAAACTGCTGGCCTTCAGTCGACTTCTAACTTAGTTTGCTGCTAGTTATCGTTGCTATTTTGACCCACTAATTTTGACCCAGTAGTTAGATAATGAGCACTCAAAAACAGAATTTCTCCAGGGTTGAATCACTTCTAGACTTCCCAATACCAGCCGGCCCATCTTTTGTGGGCCACCTGAGACTGTTACATGGCTTTTGTAAAATATCAGATTTAATGATGATGTTTCTCAGTGAAGACGTCCATCGGCCCCAGAAAGCTAAAGAAGCATTCCCAACATGAAGGAAAATATCAGACTTTCAGATGAGCTGTACTGAACTGTAGCCAACTATTCAAACCCAACAAAAGCTGGAAAGGAAGTGGCATTCCACTAATTTAGAACAATTTCTTTTAGCCTGATTGTTGAACTGCCTTATTTTCCTTTAGCTCTCCTTAGTAAGGACTTCCCAAACTGCTTTACAGACAAAATTGTGACTATTAGATAAAAATTGAATCACATCCTTAACCACAGTTGTCAAAGATGTATCATCAGGTACGATAGCTTTTGAAACGTCTGTAAGAGCTGATTTAGATTTATGATCCTCCTATTGATCTCTGAGTAAACTACTTTATCTGACCAATCAACATGTCTTTTAGGGCCCATCCCAACAAAACTGCTCACGGAAGTTTTACCCTCAACTACTGCTTCCATATTTGTTTTATTAGCATACTATGTACCACAGGCTACTGTCGATAGTGAAACCTCCACTTAGAAAAGCCTGCTCTGGATCCAGGGATATTAGCAAACTATTGACCTATATCCAACTTGCCCTTTATTTCAAAAATCCTATTAAAAAGTCATCATAAATCAATTAACATTTGCGTGGCTTTAGACAATCCACTTACAATGCAGTCCTGGGATCCCTTCCAAGGAAGCTTGGCCATGACTCATATGACCCTAACGACTCGACTGGCGGTACACAGATTGTTTATGAAAGTGGACATAACTTCTGGATAGAAAAAATTAGGTCATTGCAGAAGTGCCTTAAACTGCAATGCCAAAGGGGGCCACTAGCTGTTGGCTTCAAAAAGGCTCAGGCTCCATGGATTCTCATTCAACTTTTCAAGTGAAATACAAAACTTCAATGGGTGACATCACTGTTGGTTGACGCTTGTGGTCGGGTGGGTGTCAGAATTCAATGATTCTCAAGGTGTGAACAACCCCACAAAAGGGTAAAATCCTGACACTCCACTCCAATTAGTTAAAACTGAAGAGGTCTTTTGGAGAGAGATGAAACGCTTTAAAAAAAAACTGAAACAAGTCCAGTTGCCTTTGGAGAACACGGAAATTTAACTCCTGGATATTGTGACATCACCCAGTCTTCTTTATCATGTCAACAAATACCTCAAAATGCTGTAACACAATTCTTTAAAAGATACGAATTCTATCTTTCAGGTCATCTTGAACAAGCCAAGCAATATTTATGTAATCACAATGCTAACAATAGCAGATCATTTGGGAAGTTAACTGGTGTACACATTTGAGATTTTAAAATGATTCTGACTTTGAATATACTTTCTATGATCATCAATCTATCTTGTTTGATGTAAAAACACCTTGTGGAGCTTTGGAAGCTGAACTCGTTTTTTATATCTTCTGCAGGAATGACACTGTGGGACCGCAATGAACTGATGAAAGATATTGGAGAAACACCACAGAGCCATGTAGATTTTAAGATGGTAGCTTCTGACTCGATTGAAGACAAGTCATCAGCACTTAATGTTGATGCATCACTCAAGGCAAGTTTGTTGGGTGGGCTGGTTAACGTTGGTGGATCTGCCAAATACATGAATGACAATAAAACCTCCAAGAATCAGGCCAGAGTAACTCTGAAGTATGAGATGAAAACAACGTTCAAGGAGCTGTCCATGAATCATCTTGGAAGAGGCAATGTGAAGCATTCAGATGTGTTTGATAAAGGCTTGGCAACACATGTAGTCACTGCTATTGTTTTCGGGGCACAAGCCTTCTTTGTGTTTGACCGTGAGGTGTCTGAGAAGGAAGATCATCAAGACATTCAGGGCAACTTGGAAGGGATGATCAATAAACTTCGCACCCTTGCCTTAGAGGGCGAAGGCTCTGTTAAAATGGAAGAAAAGGACAGAGAACATGATCATAAATTCTCCTGCAGATTTTATGGAGACTTTAGCCTTCAGAAAATTCCTACATCCTTTCAGGAAGCAGTAGATATCTGCCAAAGCCTTCCAAACTTACTGGGACCCAACGGAGAAAATGCCGTACCGATGACAGTCTGGTTGTTGCCTCTGACAAGTTTAGATTCTTCTGCTGCTAAACTCGTCCGACAGATAAGTGTAGAATTAGTTCAAGACTGTCAGCGTGTCCTGGAGGACTTCACCGAGCTAGAAATGAGGTGCAATGATGAATTGAGAACCACCGCTGCAAAGCAGTTCCCACAGATTGGTGAAAAGCTTAAAGCTTTTAAAGAAATGTCCTCTCAGTTCAAGCTGAAATTCCAACAAACTATGGCAAATAAACTTCCATCAATCCGGGGAGGAGGAGAAGAGGAGTCTGAGCTTGCAGAGATCCTGAGGAAGCACCACTATTCACCTTTCAACAGTAGAAAGCTGAATGAGTGGATGGACTGCAAAGAGAATGAAATCGACACTTTAGAATCTTTCATCAACACGATTAAAAACACTAAGATCATCCCATCTCAGAAGCTGTTCAAAGAACTTTTGAGTCCAGATCATGTTGTGTGTTTTTTTTTCACCTCACTGGGAAGGGCTGAACTGTACCTCTCAGCTTTATCGGACTACTTAAAAGGAACAACCAAACCAGATGACCCTCAAGAGTCACACACTGATTATGCAGAGAAGGAACCATGGTACGCCTCAGCAGAAATAGCAGAGATGAAGAAGAAAGCAAAGGTCTTTAGTGATTTTGCAGAGGCCAACGAAAAGAACAAGAACATTAAGTTCCTGACAGTGGGTTTAACAAATGAGACACAAAAAGGTTCAACCATCTACCTTTACAAAGACGGCCGCTCCGTCAGTGAGAACTTTGAGCCGCCTTCAAAACCTGAAACTGTGACAGTGGGTGAAATAAACCACAACAGCGTGACACTGAAGATTTCTCCTCCCAGATTTGGAGAAGAGAACGTCACCTCCTACTCTGTTGAGTATTGTGTCAGTGGAGATGATGGATGGCAACAAAAGACAGAATCAAAAGCTGAAGAAGTCACGGTGAGCGATCTGAGGCCGAACACAAAGTATAAGTTCAGATGCAGAGCAGTGACCTCAGCAGGTGTCGGACCAGCCAATGAAGTCAGTGATTCCATTAAGACCTTACCTTGCTGCCCTCCAGGAGAACCTCACGTTAAAGCAAACTCATACGAGATATCGGTTAAATGGGAAAAGCCTGCTGAGCTCGGACAGGATGTCCAGATTTCAAGATACATCTTGGAGTACGCAAAAACAGGCACTGAGGTGAAAGAAGAACTCAAGTGGAAACAAATAAAGTCCAGTGGTGAAAAGGAAATCATTTCAGGACTTCAGTCAGAGACAGAGTATGCAGTCAGGGTCAGATGTGATTGTGGTGAAGCTGGAACAAGCAAAGAAAGCAACACAGTTTATGTCGGCACAAAAACATTTAGACGTCTCGCAGAATCCCTCAGATGTGAAAGTGAAAAGATAAATTCTGGATCACCATCAGTTTACAAACTGCCTCTGAAAGAAGAAGAAATTAAAATAAATGGCTACCGGAGGTTTAACTTTGGTGAAGAACGTGACGGGAAGAATCGTACAATCGTTCTTCTTGGAGCGACCGGATCAGGAAAGTCCACTCTCATCAATGGGATGATCAACTACCTTGTTGGTGTTGAGTGGAAAGACGATTTCCGATTTAAATTGATCAACAAAGTTAATTTGAGATCAAAAGGTCACAGACAGATGTCTGAAATCACCGTGTACAAAATCAACCACCAGGAGGGTTTTAAAATAGACTACTCACTGACCATCGTTGACACTCCAGGATTTGGAGACACAACAGACATAAAAAGAGACAAACTGGTCACAGAGCAGCTACGTGACCTCTTCTCTGCTCAGGATGGTATCAAGGAAGTTGATGCAGTGTGTTTTGTAGCACCGGCTGCTTCAACAGAACTCACAGCAAGACAGAAATATGTGTTTGATTCAGTGCTCCCAATCTTTGGCAAAGATGTGGCAGAAAACATCAGAGTTCTGGTGACATTTGCTGATGGACAGCGTCCCCCAGTTCTAGAGGCGATCAGTGCTTCAGATGTCCCATGTCCTAAAACCGATGACGGTCTGCCAGTTTACTTCAAATTCAATAATTCAACGTTGTTTGCACACAACACATCATCTGTCGCTCACAACACTGGTGATGATGGTGATCAGCGTGATGAAGATGATGAGGATGATGAAAACCTTGATCAGATGTTTTGGAGCATGGGTACAAAAAGCATGGAGACGTTTTTTGCTGCTCTGGGTGTCATGGACACCAACAGCTTGACAATGACAAAGGATGTCCTCAGAGAAAGACTGGAGCTTGAAAACTCAGTCGAAAACCTGCAGGAGAAGATTAAACTTGGACTTGCCGAACTTTATGAGATAAAAGAGATAACCGAAAGAGTCAGAAGGTATGAGGTAGAGATAAACAAAAATGAGAACTCTGAGTTTGAAGTCACTGTCATGAAGCCTTATAAAAAGCCTACTTCAGCAACTGCAGATGTTCTTATCAACTGTCAGCAGTGTCATGTCACCTGTTCAACATCTGATGCTACAGATCAAACCGACTGTGCTGCAGAGGGATCATATGGATTCTGTACTAGCTGCCCAGGAAAATGTCACCATAGTGTGCATTTTTTGCAAAAGTACACGTGGGAGTATAAGGAAGTTAAAGAAAAACAAGCAGTGAAGGAGCTGAAAGAAAAGTATGTAGGATCCTCAGGGGAGAAAACAATTGTTCCTATATATGTACTGAATGAAAAACTGGAAGTTAAAAAGCGTCATTTGCAGAATGAGGTGAAGGAACTGATCGAGACGTCAGCAGAGTATCTGACCAAACTTGGAGAGATATCACTGAAGTCAAATCCTCTCAATCTTTTAATGTACTTTGACCTGCTTATTGAGGGAGAGACATTAAAGGCCAAACCAGGCTGGAGGAAACGAGTTCAGTTCCTGAGAGGCATGAGGGGGGAAGGCTTTTTTGACAGATTTAATCATAAAATGCGTCGCTTATTCAATTTGTAGCTTTGCAAACCGTGAAGAAAAGATCTATATAAATCCTCAAAGACACAAATTTCTCCACGTGTAAACATTATTCAAACAAAAGTAATCCTTGCATTTGTAGCATACAGATTTTCTTCCTCAGTTCTGCCTTTGCTTTAGCTTGTGATGTGATTTACACACTCCAAACATTTTGACCAGGAGAGATTTCACAAGTTTAACTGGTGTAAACTGTTCTCGTAAAATCCCAAGTTTGAGACCAGCTTTCAGATACGAAGAAGATTGCCATCAATAATTTGTCTTGATGTCTTGTATAACAGAATATGCAACACAAAACACTGCAAAAGTTTTGAATTATAAATGCAAACAGGATATTTACCCTAAAATATGTACACATTTAACTATTATTCTAAGACAAAAGAGCTGTGTGGTGTTTAAAGAACAAATGGAAAAAAATTGTGCAAAATATTGTGTTGAAAGCAGTTGTCTTTTTCTGTATATTCAGTTTTTATACTCTGGAAGTGTTCATTTTGTTCAACCATATTACTTTCATAACCAAAATGTGTGTTCATGTTCAATCAGAGATTATTGTATTATATTGAGAAAGTAACAACCGTGTTCCTGCGGTCATTATGTCATGTCAGTGAGACATTTTTGCACAAGTTCTTTTTAACAGTGATTTGGAGTGAAAGGTAGACTGTCTAATCAAAGAGCCTCCAGGCCTGAAGACAGGCACGTGTTTTTATCTCTGTAAACAAGGTTAACTTTAGGTTTCATGCAAACCTTTGTGCTCCATCTAGTGGCCAAAGATGTAACGACAACACAATTGTGGTGTTAATCGAAGACCAATAAGAGACTGTTGGGACTTTCTTATTTTGATTATTAACCAATTAAGAATGTTGAGCTGTTGAGGCAAAGTACCATGATGGGTTTAAAAACTAAAGTTAAGAAGGTGTTTTTGTTTTCTGAATCCAACTCCCTTCGCTTTTCAGATTTGTACTTTACTTTTCTGCAATCTGAAGTTATAAAACTGCTTTTTGAATACAGAGTTTGTCAAGAGTTCATTTTGTTTTACCGTTTGGTTCTTAAAAGTCTGATAGTTGTTAGTAGTAGTACATTTTGTATTTGTTGTTTATTGCCCACCCGCTACTTACTGAGAGTTTTTAATCTGAATTTTCAGACTTTTTATCTGATTTTGTTCAGATAAAGTGATCAAAGTAGGTAACTTTAATATTCACGCTGCTGTGGACAATGGCTGCCTCAGCACTGCATTTCATTATTTACTCTACTCAATTGTCTTTTCTCAAAATGTCAATAAACCCACACGCCGTTTTAGTCACACCATCGATCTTGCTTTGATGTATGGCATAGAAACGGAACATTTAATAGTGTTTCCTCAAAACTGCCCTTTGTCTGACCATTTGTTAACGACGTAAATTTATAATGAGGCAATTGAGAAGCAATTCCATCACAGTAGATGTCTGACAGTCTAATGGTGCTGTAACTAAATTTAAGGAAGCACTTCTATTGTTATTTACGTCAATGCCATGTGCCAATACAGTGGAGACAATCGAACAAGTGGATAATCCTGTTGATAGTGCTGCGGGCCCACCTGTAATTTGCCTACTAAAAAGCGGGCTGCCAGATAATCATTTACATCATTCAATGTGATCAAAAAGGATTTATCCCATGTATGTTCTCCTTTTTCAATGTCTAGACACCTCGTAAATATTATACAGTAGCCTATACGGTGAGCATGGGAAAGGCTTCATTTTAAAATGGTCTAAACCTATCCAGAGGATGTGTACAAGTAGCAGCGTTGATGTTTGGTCAGAGAAGTCTATGTCGTCTATGGAAGCAGACTTTGACTGAAGTTAGCACGCTAACCAGTGAGCGCTAGCCCGGCCTGTCATGCAATACCACTTTGTACCAGAAGGTGGTACGGTCAGACACCGTGGCGTAAAGTCTGCCCTAATTTCAGCATCAGAAGAAGACGTAGTGTGTCAATTCATACTTTCAGTGATGATAAATGAAACTTTAGACACAACAACGGCTGAAACTTTCAGGAAAACAGAAGAAGACGAGTTACCATCCACCACCGGAGATAACTGCTGTTGAGGAGTAAAGAAGCGAAGTTTGACGCGAACCTCGCTTTGTTTTTGGTGAGTAAACTGCTGCTAATGCCAACAGTGGCTCAGTAGGGTTAACTTATGAAGGCGGTTCATTGTATGATGTCAGTGGCGTTTTGACCAACGGGGTCATGCGGGGTCAAATCTGTGCATCTGCGGGGGCGGTGAACTTTGAAAAATATCCTTTAGGTTTTTTTCTGACAACACAAACTATACTGCCAAATGTTCTAAGTGCAGTTGATATATATGTTTTTTGCTGTGGCTGCTTTATTGCTACCATGATCTTCCTAAAAGGGGAGATCATCAGGCTATAATGTAAACTACAGCCTTAACTAGTCACCCATTTTTTTTTGTCTATACACTACATACAATTTAACTTCATCATCATAATAAAACAAACAAATTACTTAATAACAGCTGGTGAAGAATATGTAAATTCGACCAAACTGCACAAACTCAGAGAGCCGGTGTTACACTGAAATCTGTCCCCTATTGTCTGACCTTCCCCTGATATTCTCTCCCTCACTTCTCACAATTCTCAGATTTATGAAAAAACTCATTATTGCATTAATGTACAAAACACCAATGGTGCAGGAGTTGGAGAACTTCAAAACGTACCCAAGAATACTCCGATTTTTCTTTTTTTACACCTGTTCACACAAGTGAAGACTTTTATCGTAACATTTTCCAAAATACTTTGTTGACGAAAAAAAACCCTGCAAGTCCTGTTAAAAGTAAAAATGCAGTAAGCTTCTATAAGATTCACCACGTATCTACTGGACAATCTGACTGCTGAATGTGACATGAAATAAACTCAAATAAAAGGCCTGCGATGCAGTGAGGTTCTGGCTGTGGGCGGAACATCGTGTCCCCGGGTTTCCAATCAGATCGAGTCAGATCTCGCATTTGTAAAATCTTATTGGACGGTTTGCGATCCCTCTTTTTGATTTAATTACCACGCAATATAATCAGTTCAGAGCTCTTCTTTCTCTGCAAAAGTTGCAGATCACTTCTACGATGTTTATTATTATTTGGGCCTTGAGCACCAAAACAGTGCAAAAGCTTATGTTGTGTATTTTTTGAAGGAACTCTTCTTCTCTCTGTTTTGTTTTGTTTTTCTTTTCAAATGAATTTCATTTCGGAGGGCTTAAAGGAGCCAGAAAACTTGGCACTCATGTCAGAAGTGTTGGTGATGTACATGCGAGATGGGTTTCAGGAATGGTTGTGGCAACATTACTCCGTAGCGCCCGCTAAATATGAAGGTATTTTTGTGTCTTTATTATGCGAGCAAAAAAAAAAAAGGTGTTTTGAGAGCAAATTTCTCGCACTGCAATCAAACATCAAGTTTGTAAGTAAAAATATAAAAACTAAGAATAAATAATTTGCATTGCAAACAAATTTGCTCTTGAAGTTTTGTTCATTTTGGTCACAGAATTGAGAATTTTGCTGATGAAACGAGACTTTATGGCTGCAAATTTAAAACCTTTTCTCCCAAATCAAAAACCGAGGAGTTGAGTTGGATGTAGTGGGCGGGGCATACGCTGGAGACGGAGTTTCTATTGGTGGATTGACTCGGACTCACGCAGCATGGACACACCCTGCTGCTTCTGGAAACAGCTGACATTTCAGGACTGACTTTAACAACACGGCGTGATGTTTGTGTTATATTCATCTTTTCCTATTGAAACGCTTTTAACTTTGGCAGCACAGCATTCACTTTGGTTGTATTTCATGCTGCCATCAGCATGTTGATCCCTTCAGCGGGACACGTAGCGGTATGCTGCTCGTATTTCCACCGGGACATATCGTTTCCCGTCCCGCTGGATGAAGAGCAGCCTGTTAGGAAACGTTTGTGTCTGTGAAAAACGAGCGGCACATGTCCCTGAAAGGATCTGCACCACTTGTGGAAAACTACAGTTGTAATGTTGTTCACTTTAACGACGTCGGAGACGGTACGTGCCGGTGGAAATACCGGCAGCCTCCCACCATATACTGCTCACGGCATCGGCGCCGGCATTGACAACGTGACAGATAACCAAAGTGAAAGCCGAGCTGTCACGTTTTAAAGCATTTCATCAGAAAAGAGTGATTTAACGTCAGCGGACCTCTAATGTAGATCAACACACGGTCCTCTGCTGTCGGAGGCAGCGAGTTTCAACACCGATTCCGGTATCCGTCTCATTGGAGCTGCGACTCAACAGATTGTCGGATATTTTTAATTTAATATTTTTAAAAGACTCCTTCTACGGAATTTATCAGACCGACTTGAAATTGAGTGTGTGCAATTTTAACACCTTGTCATGCCACATTTTACAGTTAAAACGACATACGGTCGTGCTGTACAACTGCATGTCGATCAAACAGTGAGCATAAGTAATTGACTCGGCTGTGAACTTTGAAATTACAGTCGATAGAGTCGTATATGACCGGTACTGCGGGAAGTATGTTATTTGGAAACACAGCATAAGACACGGCTAAGACAAAGATAGAAAGTTGAAACAATTCAGGGTGAAATCATGGAAGTAGAAAGGTGAGAGACAAAGTCTGCAGGAAGGTGTAGGCTGGCGACAGATGGGCAAAAATCAACTTATCAATACAAAAGAAGCAGGCAAATAGGAAAAGTCCAAATTCATGCAGGGTAACTGGTGCATGAGGGTTTGTTTGGAATCAGGTGAGTGGAAAGGTTGAAAATATTGGTGTCGCATCAGGGCAAGTAGGAGTGATGAGATTAAACTGGCCCTATAAATGATAATAAACAACATTTTAAATGTGGAGAGATTACCACACATATATATGGACTTTATTAAAGAATGTTGCAAAAGCTGAAAGTAAAAAAACATGATAATAAACTGTTATGTAACAAAGAATATCAATCAAATACTGTTGTTTATGACCCAATACGTTCTGGGCGTGCTTGTAAGCGAAACTACGAGGCATCAATGAAACCATTATACCGGCTTCACGTCAGCATGTTGGCACCACCGTGTGGCAGCTTCACAGAGCTGCTGTTCGTCTGCAGACTCTTAGACTGGTTTTACTTTGATTAAATGATACGTCATTCGACAGGTCACTGCATTTACAAGAAATCAGCCTGTTTCTTCTCTGTACTTCCTTCTGTCAACAGATAACAACCAGTTTATCTGCTCAGAGAGGTTAAAAATAAAGGAACCGCAGAACTCACCTCAGAGAGTCCCACACCTTTCTACTGTAAGTACACCGCTGCTGTTTTGTTGTTGGTTCCAGATAAGTGTGCATGAATGGACTTAGTTTGGGGATGATGCATGTATTGTTTTCTAATTGATTAATTACTCAATAACACTGTAAGCTGTAAGAAACAGTTAGTGTTGAAACCACCAATTTGTTTCCCCGAGTCCGTTGATAGAAGCAGTCTTCAGGCAGTTTTAGTTCTTAGCTTATTTTTATTAAGCATAGCATACAAGACATCCTGCATAGCATACAAGATATCTTGGAGAGCCCAACATCAACCTGAGGTCTCTTTGTTGGAGTCTGACTTCCCGCTTTCCGGCACACACACTTATACTATAGGAAGAGGCGTTACATACGGTGAGGCGGGAACATTTGCACATGTTTGTCTCAGTACTTTTCCACTGTCCTCCGTTTGAACCACATCCCCTTTAGTCTGATAGCGAGTTGCACCCCACGTGACCCCGACGTGATAAGTTCCTGCATAAGCAATGTGTTCTACAATGCTTACAGTCAGTATATATTTTGAGTTTCTGTGCTAGGTTATGTGTACAATAATACAACATATATATATATCATATCATATTACTTATATATAGGTCGTATTATCAACTACTAATCTTAAGGTGTAGACAAAAGGCTGTGTATGTAAATGAGAGTGATACTGCTTGGCCAAACCAAAAGGTCACAGGAGGTGGTCTGCAACCTGTGGGGTCACATGCAGTTGTTCTTTGAGGCATTATTATGTCTGGAGGACTCCAGGGGGTGAAGGAAGACAACCACCACCTCCACCAACCAACAAAGGATACATCAATACACATGACTTTTTGGTGGAAGACAACCAAGGAGTGTACAACATATGAGCCCTCATATGCACTAAGCAGATCTATATCCCACAATGAATCGATGCTAAAATTTGCTGACAGTTTAGAATTTTGACTGAGTGCAGAATATAGATAATCACGGTCCAACCAAACAAAGTCACAACTTTTGACCACATTTGCCACAAATATAATACAAGTTTTTCTCAACAGAATCTCCTGCTGCTGTTTATAACTCAACTTTAACTGGGAAACGGCTTTAATTCTCCTTTGTTGGTTCTTCTCTCCACTGAAACAACTTCAACTTGGATGACGTGGACTGAAAACAAACAGGTACCGTTTTCTTAGATACTTCTCATTTAAAGGGAAAATGTCAGGATGATTAAAAATGTGTGTTAACAGTTTGTAATTATTTATCAACTTATCAATACAAAAGAAGCAGGCAAATAGGAAAAGTCCAAATTCATGCAGGGTAACTGGTGGATGAGGGTTTGTTTGGAATCAGGTGAGTGGAAAGGTTGAAAATATTGGTGTCGCATCAGGGCAGGTAGGAGTGACAAGATTAAACTGGCCCTATAAATGATAGTTAAAAACATTTTAAATGTGGAGAGATTACCACACATATATATGGACTTTATTAAAGAATGTTGCAAAAGCTGAAAGTAAAAAAACATGAGAATAAACTGTTATGTAACAAAGAATATCAATCAAATACTGTTGTTTATGACCCAATACGTTCTGGGCGTGCTTATAAGCGAAACCATGAGGCATCATGGAAACCATTATACCGGCTTCACATCAGCATGTGTGGCAGCTTCACGTTCGACAAGCATTTCCAGAAAATCAGCCTGTTTCTTCTCTGTACCTCCTTCTGTCAGTTTGTCCGCTCAGAGAGGATATAAATAAAGGAACCGCAGAACCGCCTCAGAGAGTCCCACACCTTTCTCCTGTAAGTACACCGCTGCTGTTTTGTTGTTGGTTCCAGATAAGTGTGCATGAATGGACTTAGTTTGGGGATGAGGCATGTATTGTTTTATAATTGATTAATTACTCAATAATACTGTAAGCTGTAAGAAACAGTTAGTCAATGAATCAATGCTAAAATTTGCTGACAGTTTAGAATTTTGACTGAGTGCAGAATATAGATAATCACGGTCCAACCAAACAAAGTCACAACTTTTGACCACATTTGCCACAAATATAATACAAGTTTTTCTCAACAGAATCTCCTGCTGCTGTTTATAACTCAACTTTAACTGGGAAACGGCTTTAATTGTCCTTTGTTGGGTCTTCTCTCCACTGAAACAACTTCAACCTGGATGACGTGGACTGAAAACAAACAGGTACCGTTTTCTTAGATACTTCTCATTTAAAGGGAAAACGTCAGGATGATTAAAAATGTGTGCTAACAGTTTGTAATTATAATTTGATTATTATAGACCTTTTGACAGGACAAATGACAGGAGACGTGAACTTACCTACTTTTCATTCTGGCCCCTTCAGACTGAGTGATGGATGTCGGTGGTCCGATGGAGGTGGCGGCGCTCGGCCGGCCTTTCCGCCTCGGGATGCTGTACGACTGCCGCAAAGATTTACTCATCCCTGGTAAGAATTCACATTTTACACGTCTTACAAGATCTTTGATGCATCCTCACCAAACTTTTAATATCTAAGTATCTTTATCTCCTCTGACCTTTGATCAGTTCTTGGTTAGTGATTCAGCTTATATCCCAATAATGAATGCCTTTCAAAATGTATTCTTGTAATCAATCACTGGCAGCCATTTCCTTCTGCACAGCAGCAATATTATCTTTGGTTTATTTGAATAAACACATAAATTACTGCTAGACATTTGGCTTGAAAACACTGCATAAGGAAACATGTCTATTCGTCCGTCCATCCCATTCTTGTGAGAGCAATATCTTCGGAGTGCCTTGAGGGCGCCTCTTCAAATATGGCATAAATGTTCATTTGGTCCCAAGGATGAAATGAATGAACTAGACTTTGATGGTCAAAGTTCAAGATGACCTCACAAATTCATACGAAGGGCAATCTAAAAGTTCAGAGACTGCTCCTGTTGTGTGTGAACAGAGCCAGTACCGTGATGTGAACTAAGCAGGGGGGGAGCTATAACCTTAACGTCTCAGAACGGGGCCTAATGTCACTGTCCTGGACAAAAGGGTGCGTCGAGTCAGGAGGAGAGCCAAGTGGTTTTTCTTTGACAGGCGCAGGGTCGTGCACTGAATTTGTCCCCCAGGGTCTGACAGCCAACACCGAGTTCTACGGTGACGCTCTGAAGCATCTGATGGAAAACATTCAGTCCGAACGACCTCAGCTGTGGCAAACTGGAACAACAACTCATTCTAGTTATGTTTGTCAGGGAACCTCCGTTTACTTTGCTCTTTGTTTTCAGTGGCCCCTTTGTTCACCACGCGCAGGTGATGCGCCCATATCTGGTCATAATCTGCTAACTACGACAACATTTCAGACAAAGATAACACGATAAAATGACAAAGTGATGAGATTTTATAGCCTGGTGCGAACCGTAGCCCAACTTCACTCCCCGAATAGATGTGTCTGGGCACCCTCCATAGGGGGTCGTTTCCAGTTGTTCCATCGTACTGGGCGTAGACCTCCGTCCCCAGAAAGCTTAAGAAGCATTCCTAACGTTAAAAAGGATATCCAATCAGACGAGCTGTACTGAACTGTAGCGAAATGTTCAGACCCAATAAAAGCTGGAAAGGAAGTGGCATTCCACTAATTGAGAACAATTTATTTTTAGCCAGGAACGATTGTCGAACTGTCTCGTTTTCCTTTAGCTCTCCTTAGTAATGACTTCACTAACTTCTTTACAGACAAAATTGTGAATATTAGGTAAAAATGAAATCGCATCCTTAACCACAGTTGCCAAAGATCTATCAATGTCTGTAAGAGCTGATTTAGATTTATGATCCTCCTCTTGATCTCTCCGAGTAAACTTCAAAAATTGCTTTATCTGAACAATCAACATGTCTTTTAGGCCCCATCCCAAGAAAACTGCTGAAGGAAGTTTTACCGTCAGCTACTGCTTCCATATTTGATCAGATCCATCTATCCTTATTATCATACTATGTACCACAGGTACTATGACAAGTAATACAACCTCGACTTAGAAAAGCCTGCTCTGTATCCAGGGATGTTAGCAAAATTATTGATCTATATCCAACGTATCCTTCATTTCAAAAATCCAATTAAAAAGTCATCATAAATCAATCAACATTTGCGTGGCTTTAGACAATCCACTTACAATGCAGTCCAGGGATCCCTTCCAAGGAAGCTTGGCCATGACTCATATGACCCCAACGACTCGACTGGCGGTACACAGATTGTTTATGAAAGTGGACATAATTTCCCAGTAAAAAATATTAGGTCGTTGCAGAAGTACCATTAACTGCAGCGCCAAAGGAGGCCACTAGGTTTTAGCTCCAAAAAGGCTCAGCCTCCGTAGATTCCCATTTAACTTCTCAAGTGAAATACAAAACTTCAGTTTACAAACCAATGGGTGACGTCACTGTGGTCGGGTGGGTCTCAGATGCGACTTGAATGAATCAAGGTGTGAACAACCCCACAAAAGGGTAAAATCACGAGACTCGCCTCAAATTAGTAAAAACTGAAGAGGTCTTTTGGAGAGAGATGAAACTCCTTCAAAAAACTCAAACAAGTCCAGTTGCCTTTGGAGAACATGGAAATTGAAGTCCTGGATATTGTGACATCACCTAGTCTTCTTTATCATGTCACCAAATACCTCAAAATGCTGCAACAAGATTCTTTAAAAGATAAGAATTCTGTCCTTCAGCTGATCTTGAACAAGCCAAGCAATGTTTATGTAATCATAATGCTAACAATAGCAGATCATTTGGGAAGTTAACTGGTGTACACATTTGAGATTTTAAAATGATTCTGACATTGAATATGCTTTCTATGATCATCAATCTATCTTGTTTGATATAAAAACACCTTGTGGAGCTTTGGAAACTGAACTCGTTTTTTTTATATCTTCTGCAGGAATGACACTGTGGGACTGCGATGAACTGATGAAAGATATTGGAGAAACACCACAGAGCCATGTAGATTTTAAGATGGTAGCTTCTGACTCGATTGAAGACAAATTGTCAACACTTAATGTTGAGGCATCACTCAAGGCAAGTTTTTTGGGTGGGCTGGTTAACGTTGGTGGATCTGCCAAATACATGAATGACAATAAAACCTCCAAGAATCAGGCCAGAGTAACTCTGAAGTATGAGAGGAAAACAACGTTCAAGGAGCTGTCCATGAATCATCTTGGAAGAGGCAATGTGAGGCATTCAGATGTGTTTGATAAAGGCTTGGCAACACATGTAGTCACTGCTATTGTTTTCGGGGCACAAGCCTTCTTTGTGTTTGACCGTGAGGTGTCTGAGAAGGAAAATCATCAAGACATTCAGGGCAACTTGGAAGTGATGATCGATAAAATCCGCACCCTTGCCATGGAGGGCAAAGGCTCTGTTAAAATGGAAGAAAAGGAAACAGTATGTGATCATAAATTCTCCTGCAGATTTTATGGAGACTTTAGCCTTCAGAAAATTCCAACATCCTTTCAGGAAGCAGTAGATATCTGCCAAAGCCTTCCAAACTTACTGGGACCCAACGGAGAAAATGCCGTACCGATGACAGTCTGGTTGTTGCCTCTGACAAGTTTAGATTCTTCTGCTGCTAAACTCGTCCGACAGATAAGTGGAGAATTAGTTCGAGACTGTCAGCATGTCCTGGAGGACTTCAATGAGATAGACATGAGGTGCAATGATGCAATGAACACCACCACTGCAAAGCAGTTCCCACAGATTGGTGAAAAGCTTAAAGGTTTTAAAAAAAACTGCTCTCAGTTCAAGCTGAAATTCCAACAAAGTTTGGCAAATAAACTTCCATCAATCCGGGGAGGAAGAGAAGAGGAGTCTGAGCTTGCAGAGATCCTGGGGAAGATACGTTCTTCATCTTTCAACAGTAAAAACCTGAATAAGTGGATGGACTGCAAGGAGAGTGAAAACAACACCTTAAGGTGTTTCACCAAAATGATGAAAAACACTGCAATCATCCCATCTCAAAATAAGCTGTACGAAGAACTTCTGAATGCAGATCATGTTGTGTGTTTTGTTTTCACCTCACTGGGAAGGGCTGAACCGTACCTCTCAGCTTTATCGGACTACTTAAAAGGAACAACCAAACCAGATGACCCTCAAGATCCACACACTGATTATGTAGAGAAGGAACCATGGTACACCTTTGCAGAAATAGCAGAGATGAAGAAGAAAACAAAGCTCTTCAATGATTTTGAAGAGGCCAACAAAGAGAACAAGAACATTAAGTTCCTGACAGTGGGTTTAACAAATGAGACACAAAAAGGCTCAACCATCTACCTTTACAAAGATGGCCGCTCCGTCAGTGAGAACTTTGAGCCGCCTTCAAAACCTGAAACTGTGACAGTGGGTGAAATAAACCACAACAGTGTGACACTGAAGATTTCTCCTCCCAGGTTTGGAGAAGAGAACGTCACCTCCTACTCTGTTGAGTATTGTGTCAGTGGAGAGGATGGATGGCAACAAAAGACAGAATCAAAAGCTGAAGAAGTCACGGTGAGCGATCTGAGGCCGAACACAAAGTATATGTTCAGATGCAGAGCAGTGACCTCAGCAGGTGTCGGACCAGCCAATGAAGTCAGTGATTCCATTAAGACCTTACCTTGCTGCCCTCCTGGAGAACCTCAAGTTGAAGCAAACTCATGCGAGATATCAGTTAGCTGGAAAAAACCTGCTGAGCTCAGACAGGATGTCCAGATTTCAAGATACATCTTGGAGTACGCAAAAACAGGCACTGAGGTGAAAGAAGAACTCAAGTGGAAACAAAAAAAGTCAAGTGGTGAAAAGGAAACCATTTCAGGACTTCAGTCAGAGACAGAGTATGCAGTCAGGGTCAGATGTGATTGTGGTGAAGCTGGAACAAGCAAAGAAAGCAACACAGTTTATGTCGGCACAAAAACATTTAGACGTCTCGCAGAATCCCTCAGACGTGGAAGTGAAAAGATAAATTCTGAATCCCCATCAGTTTACAAACTGCCTCTGAAAGAAGAAGAAATTAAAATAAATGGCTGCCGGAGGTTTAACTTTGGTGAAGAACGTGACGGGAAGAATCGTACAATTGTTCTTCTTGGAGCGACCGGATCAGGAAAGTCCACTCTCATCAATGGGATGATCAACTACCTTGTTGGTGTTGAGTGGAAAGACGATTTCCGATTTAAATTGATCAACGAAGTTCATTTGAGATCAAAAGGTCACAGCCAGACGTCTGAAGTCACCGTGTACAAAATCAACCACCAGGAGGGTTTTAAAATAGATTACTCACTGACCATCGTTGACATTCCAGGATTTGGAGACACAACAGACATAAAAAGAGACAAACTGGTCACAGAGCAGCTACGTGACCTCTTCTCTGCTCAGGATGGTATCAAGGAAGTTGATGCTGTGTGTTTTGTAGCGCCGGCTGCTTCAACAGAACTCACAGCAAGACAGAAATATGTGTTTGATTCAGTGCTCCCAATCTTTGGCAAAGATGTGGCAGAAAACATCAGAGTTCTGGTGACATTTGCTGATGGACAGCTTCCCCCAGTTCTAGAGGCGATCAGTGCTTCAGATGTCCCATGTCCTAAAACCGATGACGGTCTGCCAGTTTACTTCAAATTCAATGATTCAGCGTTGTTTGCACACAACACATCATCTGTGGCTCACAACACTGGTGATGATGGTGATCAGCGTGATGAAGATGATGAGGATGATGAAAACCTTAATCAAATGTTTTGGAGCATGGGTCCAAAAAGCATGAAGAAGTTTTTTGCTGCTCTGGGTGTCATGGACACCAACAGCTTGACAATGACAAAGGAAGTCCTCAGAGAAAGACTGAAGCTTGAAAACTCAGTCGAAAACCTGCAGGAACAGATTAAACTTGGACTCGCTGAAATGTATGAGATAGAAGAGATAACCGAAAGACTCAGAAAGCATGAGGTAGAGATAAACAAAAATAATAACTTTGAGTTTGAAGTCACTGTCATGAAGCCTTATAAAGAGCATACTTCACCAACTGCAGATTTTCTTATCAACTGTCAGCAGTGTCATGTCACCTGTTCAACATCTGATGCTACAGATCAAACCGACTGTGCTGCAGAGGGATCATATGGATTCTGTACTAGCTGCCCAGGAAAATGTCACCATAGTGTGCATTTTTTGCAAAAGTACACGTGGGAGTATGAGGAAGTTACAGAAAAACGAGCAGTGAAGGAGCTGAAAGAAAAGTATGTCGGAGTCTCAGGGGAGAAAACAATTGTTCCTGTCGATGTACTGAATGAAAAACTGGAAGTTAAAAAGCGTCATTTGCAGAATGAGGTGGAGGAACTGATGAGGGAGTCAGCAGAGTATCTGACCAAACTTGGAGAGATATCACTGAAGTCAAATCCTCTCAATCTTTTAATGTACTTTGACCTGCTTATTGAGGGAGAGACATTAAAGGCCAAACCAGGCTGGATGGAACGAGTTCAGTTCCTGAGAGGCATGAGGGGGGAAGGCTTTTTTGACAGAATTAGTCGTAATTTATTTCGCCATTTCTATTTGTAGCTTTGCAAACCGTGAAGAAAAGATCTATATAAATCCTCAAAGACACAAATTTCTCCACGTTTAAACATTATTCAAACAAAAGTAATCCTTGCATTTGTAGCATATAGATTTTCTTCCTCAGTTCTGCCTTTGCTTTAGCTTGTGATATAATTTAAACACTCCTAAAGTTTTGGCCAGGAGAGTTTTCATAAGTTTAACTGGTGTAAACTGTTCTCGTAAAATCCCAAGTTTGAGACGAGCTTTCAGATACAAAGAAGATTGCCATCAATAATTTGTCTTGATGTCTTGTATAACAGAATATGCAACACAAAACAATGCAAAAGTTTTGAATTATAAATGCAAACAGGATATTTACCCTAAAATATGTAAAATATAACGATTATTCTAAGACAAAAGAGCTGTGTGGTGTTTAAAGAACAAATGGAAAATTTTTTGCAAAATATCGTGTTGAAAGCAGTTGTCTTTTTCTATATATTCAGTTTTTATACTCTAGAAGTGTTCATTTTGTTCAACCATATTATTTTCATAACCAAAATGTGTGTTCATATTCAATCAGAGATTATTGTATTATGTTGAGAAAGTAACAACCCTGTTCCTGCGGTCATTATGTCATGTCAGCGAGACATTTTTGCACAAGTTCTTTTTAACAGTGATTTGGAGTGAAAGGTAGCGACTGTCTAATCAAAGAGCCTCCAGGCCTGAAGACAGGCACGTGTTTTTATCTCTGTAAACAAGGTTAACTTTAGGTTTCATGCAAACCTTTGTGCTCCATCTAGTGGCCAAAGATGTAACGACAACACAATTGTGGTGTTAATCGAAGACCAATAAGAGACTGTTGGGACTTTCTTATTTTGATTATTAACCAATTAAGAATGTTGAGCTGTTGAGGCAAAGTACCATGATGGGTTTAAAAACTAAAGTTAAGAAGGTGTTTTTGTTTTCTGAATCCAACTCCCTTCGCTTTTCAGATTTGTACTTTACTTTTCTGCAATCTGAAGTTATAAAACTGCTTTTTGAATACAGAGTTTGTCAAGAGTTCATTTTGTTTTACCGTTTGGTTCTTAAAAGTCTGATAGTTGTTAGTAGTAGTACATTTTGTATTTGTTGTTTATTGCCCACCCGCTACTTACTGAGAGTTTTTAATCTGAATTTTCAGACTTTTTATCTGATTTTGTTCAGATAAAGTGATCAAAGTAGGTAACTTTAATATTCACGCTGCTGTGGACAATGGCTGCCTCAGCACTGCATTTCATTATTTACTCTACTCAATTGTCTTTTCTCAAAATGTCAATAAACCCACACGCCGTTTTAGTCACACCATCGATCTTGCTTTGATGTATGGCATAGAAACGGAACATTTAATAGTGTTTCCTCAAAACTGCCCTTTGTCTGACCATTTGTTAACGACGTAAATTTATAATGAGGCAATTGAGAAGCAATTCCATCACAGTAGATGTCTGACAGTCTAATGGTGCTGTAACTAAATTTAAGGAAGCACTTCTATTGTTATTTACGTCAATGCCATGTGCCAATACAGTGGAGACAATCGAACAAGTGGATAATCCTGTTGATAGTGCTGCGGGCCCACCTGTAATTTGCCTACTAAAAAGCGGGCTGCCAGATAATCATTTACATCATTCAATGTGATCAAAAAGGATTTATCCCATGTATGTTCTCCTTTTTCAATGTCTAGACACCTCGTAAATATTATACAGTAGCCTATACGGTGAGCATGGGAAAGGCTTCATTTTAAAATGTTCGAAAATGGTCTAAACCTATCCAGAGGATGTGTACAAGTAGCAGCGTTGATGTTTGGTCAGAGAAGTCTATGTCGTCTATGGAAGCAGACTTTGACTGAAGTTAGCACGCTAACCAGTGAGCGCTAGCCCGGCTTGTCATGCAATACCACTTTGTACCAGAAGGTGGTACGGTCAGACACCGTGGCGTAAAGTCTGCCCTAATTTCAGCATCAGAAGAAGACGTAGTGTGTCAATTCATACTTTCAGTGATGATAAATGAAACTTTAGACACAACAACGGCTGAAACTTTCAGGAAAACAGAAGAAGACGAGTTACCATCCACCACCGGAGATAACTGCTGTTGAGGAGTAAAGAAGCGAAGTTTGACGCGAACCTCGCTTTGTTTTTGGTGAGTAAACTGCTGCTAATGCCAACAGTGGCTCAGTAGGGTTAACTTATGAAGGCGGTTCATTGTATGATGTCAGTGGCGTTTTGACCAACGGGGTCATGCGGGGTCAAATCTGCTCATCTGCGGGGGCGGTGAACTTTGAAAAATATCCTTTAGGTTTTTTTCTGACAACACAAACTGTACTGCCAAATGTTCTAAATGCATTTGATATATATGTTTTTTTGCTGTGGCTGCTTTATTGCTACCATGATCTTCCTAAAAGGGGAGATCATCAGGTTATAATGTAAACTACAGCCTTAACTAGTCACCCATTTTTTTTGTCTATACACTACATACAATTTAACTTCATCATCATAATAAAACAAACAAATTACTTAATAACAGCTGGTGAAGAATATGTAAATTCGACCAAACTGCACAGACTCAGAGAGCCGGTGTTACACTGAAATCTGTCCCCTATTGTCTGACCTTCCCCTGATATTCTCTCCCTCACTTCTCACAATTCTCAGATTTATGAAAAAACTCATTATTGCATTAATGTACAAAACACCGATGGTGCAGGAGTTGGAGAACTTCAAAACGTACCCAAGAATACTCCGATTTTTCTTTTTTTACACCTGTTCACACAAGTGAAGACTTTTATCGTAACATTTTCCAAAATACTTTGTTGACGAAAAAAAAACCTGCAAGTCCTGTTAAAAGTAAAAATGCAGTAAGCTTCTATAAGATTCACCACGTATCTACTGGACAATCTGACTGCTGAATGTGACATGAAATAAACTCAAATAAAAGGCCTGCGATGCAGTGAGGTTCTGGCTGTGGGCGGAACATCGTGTCCCCGGGTTTCCAATCAGATCGAGTCAGATCTCGCATTTGTAAAATCTTATTGGACGGTTTGCGATCCCTCTTTTTGATTTAATTACCACGCAATATAATCAGTTCAGAGCTCTTCTTTCTCTGCAAAAGTTGCAGATCACTTCTACGATGTTTATTATTATTTGGGCCTTGAGCACCAAAACAGTGCAAAAGCTTATGTTGTGTATTTTTTGAAGGAACTCTTCTTCTCTCTGTTTTTTTTTTTTTTTCTTTTCAAATGATTTTCATTTCGGAGGGCTTAAAGGAGCCAGAAAACTTGGCACTCATGTCAGAAGTGTTGGTGATGTACATGCGAGATGGGTTTCAGGAATGGTTGTGGCAACATTACTCCGTAGCGCCCGCTAAATATGAAGGTATTTTTGTGTCTTTATTATGCGAGCAAAAAAAAAAAAGGTGTTTTGAGAGCAAATTTCTCGCACTGCAATCAAAAATCAAGGTTGTAAGTAAAAATATAAAAACTAAGAATAAATAATTTGCATTGCAAACAAATTTGCTCTTGAAGTTTTGTTCATTTTAGTCACAGAATTGAGAATTTTGCTGATGAAACGAGACTTTTTGGCTGCAAATTTAAAACCTTTTCTCCCAAATCAAAAACCTACGAGTTGAGTTGGATGTAGTGGGCGGGGCATACGCTGGAGACGGAGTTTCTATTGGTGGATTGACTCGGACTCACGCAGCATGGACACACCCTGCTGCTTCTGGAAACACCTGACATTTCAGGACTGACTTTAACAACACGGAGTGATGTTTGTGTTATATTCATCTTTTCCTATTGAAACGCTTTTAACTTTGGCAGCACAGCATTCACTTTGGTTGTATTTCATGCTGCCATCAGCATGTTGATCCCTTCAGCGGGACACGTAGCGGTATGCTGCTCGTATTTCCACCGGGACATATCGTTTCCCGTCCCGCTGGATGAAGAGCAGCCTGTTAGGAAACGTTTGTGTCTGTGAAAAACGAGCGGCACATGTCCCTGAAAGGATCTGCACCACTTGTGGAAAACTACAGTTGTAATCTTGTTCACTTTAACGACGTCGGAGACGGTACGTGCCGGTGGAAATACCGGCAGCCTCCCACCATATACTGCTCACGGCACCGGCGCCGGCATTGACAACGTGACAGATAACCAAAGTGAAAGCCGAGCTGTCACGTTTTAAAGCATTTCATCAGAAAAGAGTGATTTAACGTCAGCGGACCTCTAATGTAGATCAACACACGGTCCTCTGCTGTCGGAGGCAGCGAGTTTCAACACCGATTCCGGTATCCGTCTCATTGGAGCTGCGACTCAACAGATTGTCGGATATTTTTAATTTAATATTTTTAAAAGACTCCTTCTACGGAATTTATCAGACCGACTTGAAATTGAGTGTGTGCAATTTTAACACCTTGTCATGCCACATTTTACAGTTAAAACGACATACGGTCGTGCTGTACAACTGCATGTCGATCAAACAGTGAGCATAAGTAATTGACTCGGCTGTGAACTTTGAAATTACAGTCGATAGAGTCGTATATGACCGGTACTACGGGAAGTATGTTATTTGGAAACACAGCATAAGACACGGCTAAGACAAAGATAGAAAGTTGAAACAATTCAGGGTGAAATCATGGAAGTAGAAAGGTGAGAGACAAAGTCTGCAGGAAGGTGTAGGCTGGCGACAGATGGGCAAAAATCAACTTATCAATACAAAAGAAGCAGGCAAATAGGAAAAGTCCAAATTCATGCAGGGTAACTGGTGCATGAGGGTTTGTTTGGAATCAGGTGAGTGGAAAGGTTGAAAATATTGGTGTCGCATCAGGGCAAGTAGGAGTGATGAGATTAAACTGGCCCTATAAATGATAATAAACAACATTTTAAATGTGGAGAGATTACCACACATATATATGGACTTTATTAAAGAATGTTGCAAAAGCTGAAAGTAAAAAAACATGATAATAAACTGTTATGTAACAAAGAATATCAATCAAATACTGTTGTTTATGACCCAATACGTTCTGGGCGTGCTTGTAAGCGAAACTACGAGGCATCAATGAAACCATTATACCGGCTTCACGTCAGCATGTTGGCACCACCGTGTGGCAGCTTGACATTCCACAAGCATTTCCAGGAAATCAGCCCGTTTCTTCTCTGTACCTCCTTCTGTCAGTTTGTCCGCTCAGAGAGGATATAAATAAAGGAACTGCAGAACCGCCTCAGAGAGTCCCACACCTTTCTACTGTAAGTACACCGCTGCTGTTTTGTTGTTAGTGTGCATGAATGGGCTTAGCATGGGGATGATGCATGCATTATTTTGTATTTGATTAATTACTCAGTAATTCACACAGCATGGACAAACCCTGCTGCTTCTGTAAACATCCGACATTTGAGGACTGAGTTTAACAACATGGAGTTATGTTTGTGTCATATTAATCTTTTTCTATTGAAACGCACTCAGCTGTAAGAAACAGTTAGTCAATGAATCAATGCTAAAATTTGCTGACAGTTTAGAATTTTGACTGAGTGCAGAATATAGATAATCACGGTCCAACCAAACAAAGTCACAACTTTTGACCACATTTGCCACAAATATAATACAA
This sequence comes from Embiotoca jacksoni, assembly GCF_022577435.1. NCBI lineage: Eukaryota > Metazoa > Chordata > Actinopteri > Embiotocidae > Embiotoca > Embiotoca jacksoni. The sequence goes on from NW_027185401.1 coordinate 2,163,573, forward strand.
GTTTTTCTCAACAGAATCTCCTGCTGCTGTTTATAACTCAACTTTAACTGGGAAACGGCTTTAATTGTTCTTTGTTGGGTCTTCTCTCCACTGAAACAACTTCAACCTGGATGACGTGGACTGAAAACAAACAGGTACCGTTTTTTTAGATACTTCTCATTTAAAGGGAAAACGTCAGGATGATTAAAAATGTGTGTTAACAGTTTGTAATTATAATTTGATTATTATAGAGCTTTTGACAGGACAAATGACAGGAGACGTGAACTTACCTACTTTTCATTCTGGCCCCTTCAGACTGAGTGATGGAGGTCGGTGGTCCGATGGAGGTGGCGGCGCTCGGCCGGCCTTTCCGCCTCGGGATGCTGTACGACTGCCGCAAAGATTTACTCATCCCTGGTAAGAATTCACATTTTACACGTCTTACAAGATCTTTGATGCATCCTCACCAAACTGTTAGTATCTAAGTATCTTTATCTCCTCTGACCTTTGATCAGTTCTTGGTTAGTGATTCAGCTTATATCCCAATAATCAATGCCTTTCAAAATGTATTCTTGTAATCACTCACTGGCAGCTATTTCCTTCTGCACAGCAGCAATATTATCTTTGGTTTATTTGAATAAACATATAAATTACTGCTCGACATTTGGCTTGAAAACACTGCATAAGGAAACATGTCTATTCGTCCGTCCATCCCATTCTTGTGAGAGCAATATCTTCGGAGTGCCTTGAGGGCGCCTCTTCAAATATGGCATAAATATTCATTTGGTCCCAAGGATGAAATGAATGAACTAGACTTTGATGGTCAAAGGTCAAGATGACCTCACAAATTCATACGAAGGGCAATCTAAAAGTTCAGAGACTGCTCCTGTTGTGTGTGAACAGAGCCAGTACCGTGATGTGAACTAAGCAGGGGGGGAGCTATAACCTTAACGTCTCAGAACGGGGCCTAATGTCACTGTCCTGGACAAAAAGGGTGCGTCGAGTCAGGAGGAGAGCCAAGTGGTTTTTCTTTGACAGGTGCAGGGTCGTGCACTGAATTTGTCCCCCAGGGTCTGACAGCCAACACCGAGTTCTACGGTGACGCTCTGAAGCATCTGATGGAAAACATTCAGTCCGAACGACCTCAGCTGTGGCAAACTGGAACAACAACTCATTCTAGTTATGTTTGTCAGGGAACCTCCTTTTACTTTGCTCTTTGTTTTCATTGGCCCCTTTGTTCACCACGCGCAGGTGATGCGCCCATATCTGGTCATAATCTGCTAACTACGACAACATTTCAGACAAATATAAAAGGATAAAATGACAAAGTGATGAGATTTTATAGCCTGGTGCGAACCGTAGCCCAACTTCACTCCCCGAATAGATGTGTCTGGGCACCCTCCATAGGGAGTCGTTTCCAGTTGTTCCATCGTACTGGGCGTAGACCTCCGTCCCCAGAAAGCTTAAGAAGCATTCCTAACGTTAAAAAGGATATCCATTCAGACGAGCTGTACTGAACTGTAGCCAACTGTTCAGACCCAATAAAAGCTGGAAAGGAAGTGGCATTCCACTAATTGAGAACAATTTATTTTTAGCCAGGAACGATTGTCGAACTGTCTCGTTTTCCTTTAGCTCTCCTTAGTAATGACTTCACTAACTTCTTTACAGACAAAATTGTGAATATTAGGTAAAAATGAAATCGCATCCTTAACCACAGTTGCCAAAGATCTATCAATGTCTGTAAGAGCTGATTTAGATTTATGACCTCCTCTTGATCTCTCTGAGTAAACTTCAAAAATTGCTTTATCTGACCAATCAACATGTCTTTTAGGCCCCATCCCAAGAAAACTGCTGAAGGAAGTTTTACCGTCAGCTACTGCTTCCATATTTGATCAGATCCGTCTATCTTTATTATCATACTATGTACCACAGGTACAATGACAAGTAATACAACCTCGACTTAGAAAAGCCTGCTCTGTATCCAGGGATGTTAGCAAAATTATTGATCTATATCCAACGTATCCTTCATTTCAAAAATCCAATTAAAAAGTCATCATAAATCAATCAACATTTGCGTGGCTTTAGACAACCCACTTACAATGCAGTCCTGGGATCCCTTCCAAGGAAGCTTGGCCATGACTCATATGACCCTAACGACTCGACTGGCGGGACACAGATTGTTTATGAAAGTGGACATAATTTCCCGGTAAAAAATATTAGGTCGTTGCAGAAGTACCATTAACTGCAACGCCAAAGGAGGCCACTAGGTTTTGCGTCCAAAAAGGCTCAGCCTTCGTAGATTCCCATTCAACTTCTCAAATGAAATACAAAACTTCAGTTTACAAACCAATGGGTGACGTCACTGTGGTCGGGTGGGTCTCAGATGCGACTTGAATGAATCAAGGTGTGAACAACCCCACAAAAGGGTAAAATCCCGAGACTCGCCTCAAATCAGTTAAAACTGAAGAGGTCTTTTGGAGAGAGATGAAACTCCTTCAAAAAACTCAAACAAGTCCAGTTGCCTTTGGAGAACACGGAAATTGAAGTCCTGGATATTGTGACATCACCTAGTCTTCTTTATCATGTCACCAAATACCTCAAAATGCTGCAACAAGATTCTTTAAAAGATAAGAATTCTGTCCTTCAGCTGATCTTGAACAAGCCAAGCAATGTTTATGTAATCATAATGCTAACAACAGCAGATCATTTGGGAAGTTAACTGGTGTACACATTTGAGATTTTAAAATGATTCTGACATTGAATATGCTTTCTATGATCATCAATCTATCTTGTTTGATATAAAAACACCTTGTGGAGCTTTGGAAGCTGAACTCGTTTTTTATATCTTCTGCAGGAATGACACTGTGGGACCGCGATGAACTGATGAAAGATATTGGAGAAACACCACAGAGCCATGTAGATTTTAAGATGGTAGCTTCTGACTCGATTGAAGACAAATTGTCAACACTTAATGTTGATGCATCACTCAAGGCAAGTTTTTTGGGTGGGCTGGTTAACGTTGGTGGATCTGCCAAATACATGAATGACAATAAAACCTCCAAGAATCAAGCCAGAGTAACTCTGAAGTATGAGAGGAAAACAACGTTCAAGGAGCTGTCCATGAATCATCTTGGAAGAGGCAATGTGAGGCATTCAGATGTGTTTGATAAAGGCTTGGCAACACATGTAGTCACTGCTATTGTTTTCGGGGCACAAGCCTTCTTTGTGTTTGACCGTGAGGTGTCTGAGAAGGAAGATCATCAAGACATTCAGGGCAACTTGGAAGTGATGATCGATAAAATCCGCACCCTTGCCATTGAGGGCAAAGGCTCTGTTAAAATGGAAGAAAAGGAAACAGTATGTGATCATAAATTCTCCTGCAGATTTTATGGAGACTTTGGCCTTCAGAAAATTCCTACATCCTTTCAGGAAGCAGTAGATATCTGCCAAAGCCTTCCGAACTTACTGGGACCCAACGGAGAAAATGCCGTACCGATGACAGTCTGGTTGTTGCCTCTGACAAGTTTAGATTCTTCTGCAGCTAAACTCGTCCGACAGATAAGTGTAGGATTAGTTCAAGAATGTCAGAGTGTCCTGGAGGACTTCAATGAGATAGACATGAGGTGCAATGATGCAATGAACACCACCACTGCAAAGCAGTTCACACAGATTGGTGAAAAGCTTAAAGGTTTTAAAAAAAACTGCTCTCAGTTCAAGCTGAAATTCCAACAAAGTTTGGCAAATAAACTTCCATCAATCCGGGGAGGAGGAGAAGAGGAGTCTGAGCTTGCAGAGATCCTGGGGAAGATACGTTCTTCACCTTTCAACAGTGGAAACCTGAATGAGTGGATGGACTGCAAGGACAATGAAATCGACACTTTAGAATATTTGATCAACATGATTAAAAACACTGCAATCATCCCATCTCAGAAGCTGTTCAAAGAACTTCTGAGTCCAGATCATCTTGTGTGTTTTGTTTTCACCTCACTGGGAAGGGCTGAACCGTACCTCTCAACTTTATCAGACTACTTAAAAGGAACAACCAAACCAGATGACCCTCAAGATCCACACACTGATTATGTAGAGAAGGAAACATGGTATGCCTCAGCAGAAATAGCAGAGATGAAGAAGAAAACAAAGCTCTTCAATGATTTTGAAGAGGCCAACAAAGAGAACAAGAACATTAAGTTCCTGACAGTGGGTTTAACAAATGAGACACAAAAAGGTTCAACCATCTACCTTTACAAAGACGGCCGCTCCGTCAGTGAGAACTTTGAGCCGCCTTCAAAACCTGAAACTGTGACAGTGGGTGAAATAAACCACAACAGCGTGACACTGAAGATTTCTCCTCCCAGATTTGGAAAAGAGAACGTCACCTCCTACTCTGTTGAGTATTGTGTCATTGGAGAGGATGGACGGCAACAAAAGACAGAATCAAAAGCTGAAGAAGTCACGGTGAGCAATCTGAGGCCGAACACAGAGTATAAGTTCAGATGCAGAGCAGTGACCTCAGCAGGTGTCGGACCAGCCAATGAAGTCAGTGATTCCATTAAGACCTTACCTTGCTGCCCTCCTGGAGAACCTCAAGTTGAAGCAAACTCATGCGAGATATCAGTTAGCTGGAAAAAACCTGCTGAGCTCGGACAGGATGTCCAGATTTCAAGATACATCTTGGAGTACGCAAAAACAGGCACTGAGGTGAAAGAAGAACTCAAGTGGAAACAAAAAAAGTCAAGTGGTGAAAAGGAAATCATTTCAGGACTTCAGTCAGAGACAAAGTATGCAGTCAGGGTCAGATGTGATTGTGGTGAAGCTGGAACAAGCAAAGAAAGCAACACAGTTTATGTCGGCACAAAAACATTTAGACGTCTCGCAGAATCCCTCAGACGTGGAAGTGAAAAGATAAATTCTGGATCCCCATCAGTTTACAAACTGCCTCTGAAAGAAGAAGAAATTAAAATAAATGGCTGCCGGAGGTTTAACTTTGGTGAAGAACGTGACGGGAAGAATCGTACAATCGTTCTTCTTGGAGCGACCGGATCAGGAAAGTCCACTCTCATCAATGTGATGATCAACTACCTTGTTGGTGTTGAGTGGAAAGACGATTTCCGATTTAAATTGATCAACGAAGTTCATTTGCAATCAGAAGATCACAGCCAGACGTCTGAAGTCACCGTGTACAAAATCAACCACCAGGAGGGTTTTAAAATAGACTACTCACTGACCATCGTTGACATTCCAGGATTTGGAGACACAACAGACATAAAAAGAGACAAACTGGTCACAGAGCAGCTACGTGACCTCTTCTCTGCTCAGGATGGTATCAAGGAAGTTGATGCAGTGTGTTTTGTAGCGCCGGCTGCTTCAACAGAACTCACAGCAAGACAGAAATATGTGTTTGATTCAGTGCTCCCAATCTTTGGCAAAGATGTGGCAGAAAACATCAGAGTTCTGGTGACATTTGCTGATGGACAGCGTCCCCCAGTTCTAGAGGCGATCAGTGCTTCAGATGTCCTACGTCCTAAAACCGATGACGGTCTGCCAGTTTACTTCAAATTCAATGATTCAGCGTTGTTTGCATACAACAAATCATCTGTGGCTCACAACACTGGTGATGATGGTGATCAGTGTGATGATGATGATGAGGATGATGAAAACCTTAATCAAATGTTTTGGAGCATGGGTACAAAAAGCATGAAGAGGTTTTTTGCTGCTCTGGGTGTCATGGACACCAACAGCTTGACAATGACAAAGGAAGTCCTCAGAGAAAGACTGAAGCTTGAAAACTCAGTCGAAAACCTGCAGGAGAAGATTAAACTTGGACTTGCCGAACTTTATGAGATAAAAGAGATAACCGAAAGACTCAGAAGGTATGAGGTAGAGATAAACAAAAATAATAACTTTGAGTTTGAAGTCACTGTCATGAAGCCTTATAAAGAGCATACTTCAGCAACTGCAGATTTTCTTATCAACTGTCAGCGGTGTCATGTCACCTGTTCAACATCTGATGCTACAGATCAAACCGACTGTGCTGCAGAGGGATCATATGGATTCTGTACTAGCTGCCCAGGAAAATGTCACCATAGTGTGCATTTCTTGCAAAAGTACACGTGGGAGTATGAGGAAGTTACAGAAAAACGAGCAGTGAAGGAGCTGAAAGAAAAGTATGTCGGAGTCTCAAGGGAGAAAACAATTGTTCCTGTCGATGTACTGAATGAAAAACTGGAAGTTAAAAAGCGTCATTTGCAGAATGAGGTGGAGGAACTGATGAGGGAGTCAGCAGAGTATCTGACCAAACTTGGAGAGATATCACTGAAGTCAAATCCTCTCAATCTTTCAATGTACTTTGACCTGCTTATTGAGGGAGAGGAATCAGAGGCCAAACCAGGCTGGATGGAACGAGTTCAGTTCCTGAGTGGCATGAGGGGGTTTAGAATTTGCGTCATTCAGTAGGGCCCGAGCACCGAGCATCGGTACGAAAGCCGAATTGTATTTCGTAAAAATCTTCTTCTTCTTCTTCTTCTTCTTACGTAAAATGATTTGCCTTTTTGGAGGCTTTATCATATTCTAAAACTCATGAAAGTGGATACACATTTGTCTCCCGGCGAAAAATTTCGTATTCGAGTGGGCGCGGCCAAACGGCTCGAGAGCGCCCCCTACAGAGATGCCCCGGCGGCCACATTTACCTAAATTCACGAAATCCGGTGGACACGTGTATCACACCAAGGTGCACAAAAAAGTTACGGTATTTTCCGAAATTTTTTGTGGCCAATTTTTCATTCTTTTCCTAAGTAGTTTTGCAAACTGTGAAGAAAAGGTCTATATAAATCCTCAAAGACACAAATTTCTCCACGTGTAAACATTATTCAAACAAAAGTAATCCTTGCATTTGTAGCATACAGATTTTGTTCCTCAGTTCTGCTCTAACTGTAGCTTGTGATATAATTTAAACACTCCTAAAGTTTTGGCCAGGAGAGTTTTCATAAGTTTAACTGGTGTAAACTGTTCTCGTAAAATCCCAAGTTTGAGACGAGCTTTCAGATACAAAGAAGATTGCCATCAATAATTTGTCTTGATGTCTTGTATAACAGAATATGCAACACAAAACAATGCAAAAGTTTTGAATTATAAATGCAAACAGGATATTTACCCTAAAATATGTAAAATATAACGATTATTCTAAGACAAAAGAGCTGTGTGGTGTTTAAAGAACAAATGGAAAATTTTTTGCAAAATATCGTGTTGAAAGCAGTTGTCTTTTTCTATATATTCAGTTTTTATACTCTAGAAGTGTTCATTTTGTTCAACCATATTATTTTCATAACCAAAATGTGTGTTCATATTCAATCAGAGATTATTGTATTATGTTGAGAAAGTAACAACCCTGTTCCTGCGGTCATTATGTCATGTCAGCGAGACATTTTTGCACAAGTTCTTTTTAACAGTGATTTGGAGTGAAAGGTAGCGACTGTCTAATCAAAGAGCCTCCAGGCCTGAAGACAGGCACGTGTTTTTATCTCTGTAAACAAGGTTAACTTTAGGTTTCATGCAAACCTTTGTGCTCCATCTAGTGGCCAAAGATGTAACGACAACACAATTGTGGTGTTAATCGAAGACCAATAAGAGACTGTTGGGACTTTCTTATTTTGATCATTAAACAATTAAGAATGTTGAGCTGTTGAGGCAAAGTACCATGATGGGTTTAAAAACTAAAGTTAAGAAGATGTTTTTGTTTTCTGAATCCAACTCCCTTCGCTTTTCAGATTTGTACTTTACTTTTCTGCAATCTGAAGTTATAAAACTGCTTTTTGAATAAAGAGTGAGTCCAGAGTTCAAGAGTTCTTTGTGTTTTATTGTTTGGTTCTTCCAAGCCTGATAGTTGTTAGTATGTGCAAGTCTGCATAAATATTGTAACGCATCAAATTAATGGTGAATATCCAGCCGATGGTTATCCTTAACCAGTAGACATTTTCATCTGCAGTCACACTGCTATCACGAATAAAGACAACATGGGTAGAAATAAGTGTGTATTACTGCAGGAGATGATATGCAAGATTATCTATTTGTAATATTAAGAACACACAATTAAAACAAAATTTGTGTTATGAATCAACAATTCCTTCATAATTTTCAATACCCTTACCTTGACTTCAATACCAGTTCCTGAACAATACTTTTTTACACACCAGTTTTATAAAATCCAGTCCAGGAGAAAGTACACATTTTTAGTTTTCATGCGGTTTAGAGGGGGAGAGTGTTTTCAGTAGCTACAGTTAACAGATTTACCCTAAATGTCTGATATGGGTGCTAATACTAGGTGCTACAATTTACGTGCGTTTCTTAAATGGCTGACATTTAAGGTTTAAATGCTTTAAAGCCCACCCTCCCGTGTAGAAGCGAATGTAATGTATGCAATGTTTACCACTCCAGGAATTAGTCCAACCCTTAGCAATGACCCTAGCGACAAAAAAGATTTCTAAGTTGTAAGTAAGATATCCGCTGAAAGAAGATTTCAGTGGAGTCATGTATTTTTAAGATTTCAGCACCGTGTCATGTAAAACATTGCCGGTCAAGCTCACCGCCGCTCAAAGTGCACGACTTTCTGTGGTGTTACGGAGGGACAAAAATGGATGAAAAGAGACACGATTTTGACAAATAGGTCACAATTAGTAGGCCTATAACAAGTAAAAACAACATTATGCTGCATATTATATGAAATTCAATTCCAATGATTTATTCCGATTGAGAAGGCGGAGTCATATTTCTGGCGATGAGCAGGGTGTGAAACTTTATGGAGATTTGAGCCAGTTCCAAATGTACAGTTGACCAATCAGATCGCTGGGTCGGAACTACTTGTTGTATAATCCTGCGTAAACAGAGCAAAAGTTAACCGTTTTAAAATGAAAACACGTTTGGGGTGGCTGTAGCGTTGGTCGCAAAATTTGGTATCAAATAACAAGTAATTTACTCGATAGTACTGAAGCAATTCGGTGGGTGCCATAAGATTATCGAAGTTTAGTAGCCAGATTTAGTTATAGCTTTATGCGTCAGAATAAATGTAACCGTTTGCTTTCAAATATCTAGTTTGTGACGATGTGACCGCAGCAGGCTAAACTGGTTCACGAGAAGAGTGAGCTGGCACCAACCACAGATCAAGAAGAGAGACAAGGGTTCAATCAAAGAACACAAACAATTTAGTTTGAGTATTTTATTGTCAACAACGTAAAGTTTTGCAAACAAACAGATTTCTCCAGGGTAATTATCAATCAGCAGAAACGGTCAGTCAAGGAGAAAAATCATCCCGGAGCACGAGTCGAGGGCAGGGCAATACGTGAACAACTCAAGCCTCCGTATGACGAGACAGTGAAGAGGCCAGATTTACCCCTAAAACCTGACAACGGTTGACGAGGATGCTTAGTCAGCGGAATCACACATCCTTTCAGTGCGCACACCTGAAGTAGCGTCAACGGGCCGCCTCTTCGTGAGCATGAGCAAGAGCAATCAGATTCACTATCCAGTATGGCTGCACGATTCTGGAAAAACTTGAGAATCCCAAATGTTTTTTTTTTTTTTTTTTTGCTCAGATTTTAGATCACGATTTTCTCTCACGACTTGTTTTAAAAAAAAATGAAGGAGGGAAACTACACAAAAAAATATGTTCGTGGCTGATATAGGACCGGTGCTATGACAACACACCTCATCATCCACAAAATCTCGGCCTTACAAATGCAGGTGCTACTTTTGTTTTAAAACGCATGGCTGCGAATGAGGAGGTGTCTGTGTTTCAGTAGTTACACAGACCTTCTCCGACTTTTCAAAAAGACTCCAGATTTTTGTTAATATTGAGGAAAAGAAGCCTTCTCCATTCATGTCTTTCAGGATCTCGGATCGTGTCTCCCATCCGGGTTTGGCCTTCGATTTCTCTCCTTCAATAAGCAGGTCAATGTACATTTTAGCGGAGAGAGTGTTTGGCTTCAGTGCATTCTCTTTCAGTCTATCCAGCTCCTTGGCAGATGTCTTCATTTGTTCCTTCACCTTCTTCTGACAGTCATCATGTCCAGCCTCCAGTTTTTTAATTAGTGCCTGAACAGTTGTGTCCTCCCCAGCTCTTAGATACTTTTCTTCCAACCCTTTCAATGTTTGCTTTTCTGTAACTTCCTTATACTCCCACTTGTACTTTTGCAAAAAATGCACACTATGGTGACATTTTCCTGGGCAGCTAGTACAGAATCTATATGATCCCACTGCAGCACAGTCGGTTTGATCTGTAGCATCAGATGTTGAACAGGTGACATGACACTGCTGACAGTTGATAAGGACATCTCCATTGGCTGGAATATGCTCTTTATGAGGCTTCATAACAGTGACTTCAAACTCAAAGTTCTCATTGCTGATGATCTCTTCCTTACAGTCTCCTAATTTTTGAGTTATCTCTTTTATCTCATAAAGTTCGGCAAGTCCAAGTTTAATCTGTTCCTGCAGGTTTTCGACTGACTTTTCAAGCTCCAGTCTTTTTCTGAGGACTTCCTTTGAATTTATCAACCTGTTGCTTTCCATGACACCCAGAGCAGCAAAAAAATCCTTCATGTTTTTTGTGCCCATGCTCCAAAACATCTGATCAAGATTTTCATCATCCACATCAACCTCATCATCACTCTCATCACCATCATCTTTATTCTTAACGCCACCGCCCCCACCACCGCCCCCGCCATCGCCCCCGCCATCGCCCCCGCCATCACCACCGCCCCCGCCATCGCCCCTGCCATCACCACCGCCCCCCGCCATCGCCCCTGCCATCACCACCGCCATGACCACCGCCATCACCATCACCATCACCCCCGCCCCCACCATCACCACCGCCACCGCCATCGCCACCACCATCACCACCGCCACCGCCATCGCCACCACCATCACCACCGCTATTGCCACTGCCATCATCATCATCATGATCGTCAGCCACAGATGATTTGTTGTGTGCAAACAACGCTGAATTATTGAATTTGAAGTAAACTGGCAGCTTATCAGCTGTTTTAGGATGTGGGACACCTGAAGCACTGATCGCCTCTAGAACTGGGGGACGCTGTCCATCAGCAAATGTCACCAGAACTCTGAAGGTTCCTACCACATCTTTGCCAAAGATTGGGAGCACTGAATCAAACACATATTTCTGTCTTGCTGTGAGTTCTGTTGAAGCAGCCGGCGCTACAAAACACACAGCATCAACTTCCTTGATGCCATCCTGAGCAGAGAAGAGGTCACGTAGCTGCTCTGTGATCAGTTTGTCTCTTTTTATGTCTGTGGTATCTCTAAAGCCTGGAATGTCAACGATGGTCAGTGAATAGTCCATTTTAAAACCCTTCTGGTGATTAATTTTGTACACGGTGATTTCAGAGATCTGCCTGTGACCTTCTGATTTTGGCTGATCTGCAGTAATTATTTTATACCTAAACTTGTCCTTCCACTCAACACCAACAAGGTAGTTGATCATCCCATTGATGAGAGTAAACTTTCCTGATCCGGTTGCTCCAAGAAGAACGATTGTACGATTCACCTTGTCACTTTCTTTGCCAAAGTTAAATCTCCGGCAGCCATTTATTTTAATTTCTTCCTCATTCAGAGGCAGTTTGTAAACTGATGGAGATTCAGAAATTAACGGTTCACTTTCAAGTCTGAGGGATTGTTTAAGATCTGTGAACTTTGTTGTAGTGACATAAACTGTGTTGCTTTCTTTGCCTTTTCCAGCTTCACCACAATCACATCTGACCCTGACTGCATACTTTGTCTCTGGCTCAAGATCTACAATGGTTGCCTTTTCATCACTTGGCTTTATTTGTTTCCACTTGAGTTCTTCTTTCACCTCAGTGCCTGTTTTTGCGTACTCCAAGATGTAGCTTGAAATCTGGACATCCTGTCCAAGCTCAGCAGGTTTTTCCCAGCTAACTAATATCTCGCATGAGAGTGCTTCAACTTGAGGTTCTCCAGGAGGGCAGCAAGGTAAGGTCTTAATGGAATCACTGACCTCATTGGCTGGTCCGACACCTGCTGAGGTCACTGCTCTGCATCTGAACTTATACTCTGTGTTCGGCCTCAGATCGCTCACCGTGACTTCTTCAGCTTTTGATTCTGTCTTTTGTTGCCATACTTTCTCTCCACTGACACAATACTCAACAGAGTAGGAGGTGACGTTCTCTTCTCCAAATCTGGGAGGAGAAATCTTCAGTGTTACACTGTTGTGGTTTATTTCACCCACTGTCGCAGTTTCAGGTTTTGAAGGCGGCTCAAAGTTCTCACTGACGGAGCGGCCATCTTTGTAAAGGTAGATGGTTGAACCTTTTCGTATCTCATTTGTTAAACCCACTGTCAGGAACTTAATGTTCTTCCCTTCGTTGGCCTCTGCAAAATCACTGAAGAGCTCTGCTCTTTTCTTCGTCTCTGCTATATCTGCTGAGGCGTACCATGGTTCCTTCTCTACATAATCAGTGTGTGGATCTTGAGGGTCATCTGGTTTGGTTGTTCCTTTTAAGTAGTCTGATAAAGTTGAGAGGTACGGTTCAGCCCTTCCCAGTGAGGTGAAAACAAAACACACAACATAATCTGCAGAGAACGGTTCCTTGTACAGAGGATTTTTAGATGTGATCATTTTAGTATTTTTCATCATTTTGGTGAAACACATTAAGGTGTAGATTTCTCTCACTTTGCAGTCCATCCACTCATTCAGGTTTCCACTGTTGAAAGGTGAAGAACGTATCTTCCCCAGCATCTCTGCAAGCTCAGACTCCTCTTCTCCTCCTCCCCGGATTGATGGAAGTTTCTTGGCCAAACTTTGTTGGAATTTCAGCTTGAACTCAGAGCACATTTCTTTAAAATCTTTAAGCTTTTTGACAATCTGTGGGAACTGCTTTGCAGCGGTCATTGTCATTGCATCATTGCAGCTCATGTCTATCTCATTGAAGTCCTCCAGGACACGCTGACAGTCTTGAACTAATTCTACACTTATCTGTCGGACGAGTTTAGCTGCAGAAGAATCTAAACTCGCCAGAGGCAACAGCCAGACTTTCATTGGTACAACCTTTTCTCTGTTGGGTCCCAGTAAGCTCGGAAGGCTTTGGTAGACCCGTATGGCATCCTCAAACGTTGTCGGAGGTTTCTCAAGGCAAAAGTCTCCATAGAATCTGCAGGAAAATTTATCATCACGTGTTTTGTCCTTGTTTTCAATTGTCAGGGAAGCTTTACCAACAATTTTACAAGTGGGAATGTTCTCGATCGCCACCTTTAATTTTCCCTGAACGTGTTGATGATCTTCCTTCTCAGACACCTCACGGTCAAACACGAAGAAGGCTTGTGCCCCAAAAACAATAGCAGTGACTACATGTGTTGCCAAGCCTTTATCAAACACATCTGAATGCCTCACATTGCCTCTTCCAAGATGATTCATGGACAGCTCCCGTACCTTTGTGGTCACCTTGTACTTCAGAGTTACTCTGGCCTGATTTCTGGATGTTTTACTGTCATTCAGGTATTTGGCAGATCCGTCCACCTTAACTATCCCGCCCATGAAACTTGCCTTAAGTGATGCATCAACATTTAGCGCTGAAGATTTCTCTTCAATTGATTCAGATGCAATGATGTCAAAATCACTATAGGAATGCGATCTTTCTCCTATATTTTTCATCAGGTCTTTGCGGTCCCACAGTGTCACACCTGCAGAAGAAGAAGTAGAAGAAGTTAATTTTTTTTTTTTTTTTTTTTTTTACATCCAACAAGACATACAGATGTTCATAGAGAATTCATGTTAACCCCAGGTGATGTTGTCCAGCCCTGGAGCCCACTAGCCTCATGCATAGACTATTTATAAAGGTGGATGTAGCTTCCGGCTCTGAAAAATCAGGCCAATGCGGAAGTGCCTGAAGCTGCGATACCAGAGAGTGCCAGTAGAGATTGGCTCCAAAAAGCCTCTAGCTCCAAAGACTCCCATTAACCTAGTCTCATAAAATGATCAGTCAGTAAAATGTCTCCATGAGTTATCTTGGTTTTTCGTGCTAAAGTCAGTCCTTCTTATTAGTTTTTTGGAGGTCAATCTGAAAATAATCCTGTCGTTAGTTACATAATAAGCCTCAAAAAGCTGTCTTTTTGTGGGCGTGTCTGTTTGGTTGACAGGCCTGTGATGCAGTCAGATTGCGGCTATCGGTGAGCAGGACGTAGTATCGCCGGGTTTCCAAACAGATCGAGTCAGATCCCTGACTCGCTCCCCCTCGGCACGCCCAAATATGGTAATTTCTGGCTCCAAACTGCTTCAAACTAGCAAGATGGCGCCCGCCAAATTCCGAACTCGAGGCTTCACGACGGCCGTTCACAAACCAACGGGTGGCATTACCGCTGGTTGCCGTTTGGCGTCATTACTTTGTCTTGGTTACATTAAGCACTTTTATTGTCAAGTCATGGTCAGGCCAAACACCTTTCTTGTTTTAAGAGTAGCAATAAAAGCCAAGAGTGTCTGAAACTGCACTGTTGACAAGAGACAAGTTCACTGTGCTGATAGCAGATGACACTGCCTTGTATTGAGGGGAGTCTTTCAAAATGGAGACCAGCCTGGACATGTCCCTCCAAGCCTCCTGCACACAAAGAGGAGGACCCGCCCCTATCGCTGCTGTGCCAATCACAAGGCCGCATGTTACATACTGGCTGTCAGGTTCCCCTTGATTGACCGAGAGCCTATTCAGTCCCCAGCTTTAAAATAAAAACATAAATTTCCGTCCATAGCTTGTATGGATGATTATCATGCAATTGACAGACAATGTTGATATTGGCATTGGTATCAGTTGACAAGGTATGTTTATAAACGGCAGTGGTACGGCCACCCTACTCACTGTACCTTGCACATGTTTAAAATAAAAACATGAATAAATGAACCTGTGTATTATTTGAATAGCTTAGTATTGAATGCGCAATAACGAGGTATTTTTATACATGGGCCTAGGCCCAGTTTAATATAAAACACAATTTTATACACTATATATAGTAGGGGTCCCTGCTCCATCTCTCTATCAGTTTGGGGGTCTTTAGCCTGAAAAACGCTGAAGACCCCTGGCCTACGTGAAAAATATCGGGCCTAGCAGTGAACCCTGTGGAACTCCATGACTAACGTTTGTGTGCTAGGAAGAGTAATCGTTGGCATTAACAAATTGAAATCTATCTGATAGATATGATTTGAACCAACCTAGTTCAGTTCCTATAAATCTTGGCATGTTCGAGTCTTTGTAATAAATTGTTGTGATCCGTGGTGTCAAATGCAGCAACAAGGTCTTCCAGGACAAGTATATTTACCAGTCAGTTGTCTAAGGCAATGAGAAGTGCAGTTTCATTGGTATTTTGTGTGACTTTTAGCTAAGTCAGCACTCTCAGGTTTTTTTCTACATGTGAAAGGTCCACCCTCGTCCTCGGCAACTGGCAGGCACACACCTGGAGACTGTTGACTTATTAAGGGCTGATATATATAGTCAGAACTCATGATCTCATTTTTGGATGCACTGTATCTGCGTGGCTAGCGAGCAGGCTAATCTTCCGAAAAAGGTATGCCTTAAAAGTCACACCTAAAGCAACCTGTTGCTCTGGGCAACCCTCTAGGCCGAATAGTCTGCATTGAAGGTGCAGCCAGCGGCTTGCCTTAACATCCGATGACCCATGACATTGGATGTTTTTATTATTTTCCACAACATCTTACATAGGTATAGATAGCTTTTGTGCTTGAGCTCACCACACAGGAGGCACTGGGACTTTAGAGCCCACTGATGGAAAAGTTAGCAGGCAGTTTAGCCACTTAGGCTCAATTCCCATCCCTCTGCCCGACCCCTTGTTTTGTACTGTCCTTTACTGGGTAGGGGCCATTCAGAATAAGAGTAATAAGGGGTACGGCTTTAAAATTTGTAATATCTGTGTTTCATGAGGGGTGGTGGAGGAGGGTCTACCCTGGCCCCACCCTGGGTGATCTGTGGCAAATGTGTTGAAAACTGCACTACATTGTTTTTTATTTGGGGCGAAATGCAAAAATGGTCGAAAATTCTGTTCAGGTGAAGGTGAACGTTACTCGAGTTGTTAAGCCACACTCATTACACGACTGTAAAAGACTGGTGACGACCCATCCCGCCCTGCCAAGGCTGTCCGCCGAGGGGAAACACGGGATTCATCAAACATCTTTATATGTGAAATGTGAATTCTTACCAGGAATGAGTAAGTCTCTGCGGCAGTCGTACAGCATCCCCAGGCCGAAAGGCCGGCCGAGCGCCGCCACCTCCAAAGTACCTCCAGATTTAGAGTCCATCGCTCAGTCTGCAGGGGACCAAATGAAAACTTGTTAGTTCACATCTCTAACTCTTCTTCCAACCTATTTTTTTTTTTTTTGTGCTAATTGTCTGTGATGGCCAAACCAGTAGTTTACAGATGTTTTTTAATTTTTTTTTATAATCTTTCTGTCCGACCATCCTGACTCACTTTAATGCTCCCTGTGTAGTTTTCCTGCAATCAGTTTACTGTGTTGGTTCAATTAATAGTTTGCTAATACATTCACGTAACAGTTTTGTTAGAGACAAAAGCGAAGAAATACTTGTAGTACAGGTTTTGACCTTTTGCAGTACTGGGACCTCAGCTTTCTATCAGTCTTCCATGCAGTATTCAGACTATGTGTGTGCTTTGACATCAGACCTTTAAATGCATGTTTTTAGATTAACACTTCTGATAGTCAGATATTTTTATGGGACTTTTTCTCAGTTTTATGTCTTTTAAAGCTGTTTCACTGATACGTACTCATGTTGCCTGCTTGAAAAGTTTAATAGTAATACAATTATTATTACAAACTGTTAACATAACATAAGTATTATTTCCCTTTAAAGGAAAAATTCCTAAGAAAACAATACCTGTTGACACGTTTGTTTTCAGTCCATTTCGTGCAGGTTTCAGTAGAGTGAAGACACAACAAAAGAGACTGAAAGCTGGTTCACAGTCTCACTTGAGTTATAACAGCAGCAGGAAACAGATTCTGTTGAGAGCAAGAAACCTATCATTACATTTGTGGCAAAAGATGTCGGTAGTACGGTGACTCTTTGTTTGGCGAGACTGCGATTATATATTTTGTGCACTCAAAATGCTGATGGTATACTTTTACCTAAAACCATGAGAACACAACTGCAAAATCCATCATTGACTAACTATTGCTTATTCTATCAGTCAGTTATGAGGAAATACATGCATCACCCCCAAAATAAACCCATATATGCCCACTTATCTGAAACCAAACACAAAACAGAATCGGTGTACTTACCGTAGAAAGGCGTGGGACTCTCTGAGGCGGTTCAACGGTTCCTTTATTTATAATCCTTCTGAGGGGACAAACTTCGCCTGGTTGTTATCCAGTAACAGAAGGCGGTACAGAGAGGAAACAGGCTGATTTCCTGTAAATGCCTGTCGAATGACGTATCATTCTGAAAGTGAAAGCAGTCTGAGAGTCTGCAGAAACACAGGAGCTCTGTGAAGCTGCACAAAGGCACCGGGGATGGATTAGGGTTAGAGCATAAATCACTAACAGGCGGTAGATATTGCAACTCTACAGTGCAGACCGATGAGAGAGTTAGAGGCTAGTTACACATGAAAAGACGGTAGAAAGAAAAAGAAAGATAGCGATACATGTAGAGAAAACAAAGGGAGAGAAACTGTGCTGGAGGAAGGGAGAGAAAAATTAGGAACGCATGACTGCAGCAGCTGAAACACTGCTTGAGGGAAAACAAAAACAAGAGCTGTGATAAAAAAAAAAAATAATTTAAAATTTTAAAAAAAAAGCAAATACCCACGTTAGCATCATCTGCCACAAAGAGAGGTGAAATATTAACTCAGGACATGCTAACCCAGCTAGATGAAGCCGTGCATGAGGCACCATGCTCAGGGAATTCCTCAGAGAAGTTGATGCCAATGCTGGTGATCTTTTGCTGCACAACAATGTGAGATGGCTCAGCAAAGGCAGGGTGTTGGCGCGCTTTTGGTCCATCAGGAGGGAAGTAGCATCTTTTTTGGCAGAGCTAAGAAGTCAGAAGGCAACACAGTTTTCTCTCTTTTTAGAAAATGAGAAACAGATGGATAATGTGGCCTTTTTGGTTGATATCACTTCACATCTGAATGAATTGAATTTGAGGTTACAGTTCAAGGACAATTCAATTTGTGAACTGATGACAGCTGTCCGCTCCTTTCAGAGGAAACTTGAGGTGTTCAAGGAAGACCTGCAGGGAGACTGTGGACACTTCCCAGCAGTGCAGGGACAGGCTCAGGGACAGAGACGTGTCTTCTTTTTTTTTTTACTTCATTGATAAGCTGATTGTAAACCTCAGCAACCGTTTTGACAGCTTCAGCTTTGGACAGCAGCTCACCATGTTCCTTCAGAAATCCATTTCTCATCACAGATGTCAGCGGGTTCTCAAAGGAAGTCACACAGCACTTTAAATGGGTAACTGCTGGGCCTCTCCAGATGCAATTGGTTGATCTCCAAGCAGATGTGGGCCTGAAAGAGCAGTTTGCAAGAACTGACCCGTCCACTTTCTGGCTCCTCCCCGAGACAGCTTTCCCAGGTCTGAGGAAAGTAGCCCGATACATCTGGACCATGTTTGGCTCCACGTACAACTGCGAGGCAGCTTTCTCCACAATGAACATAATCAAAACTAAATATGGTTCCAGGCTCACCAATGAGCTCCTCCACATGTGGATGAGAACAGCTCTGACTCCATTCAAGCCCAGGTTTAAAATCCGGGCAGGACGAGCCAGAGCTCAATTCTCTCACTGAGCAAAAAAGTGGGGGAGTGGAATATAAGAGGGGAAGAAAGTGATACTCTAAAACTGTTCAATTGTTAAAATGTGTTGAGATTTATTATCTGTAAAATTGGTTGAGACTGTTGAATCAAGATGTGAAACAGAAAAGAGGAAATTCAAGCTTTTCCTCCCTTTATTTTATTTTTCTGAAGTGAAGCACTTTATTTGAACATGCACAATTTTCACATTTTATTTATTTTCTCTTATTTTGAAATGCAGCCCAACTTTTATTTAGTTAATGAGAACATTATACATATCTGCAGTCATACATATATGTTCAGTTCTATGTTACGTGACAATAAATATTGTCAAAAAGGTTTTGAATTGTACTGAATTCATTTGATTTGACGGTCAGATATTGATTACATGCAGATGTTGATACAACTACTAGGCTACTTAAATATATATCACACTAAATAGTTAGACATTATGATCTTCCGGACCTTTGCTTCAAGAAATTTTCTCCAACTGGACCTCTTTAAATTTTAGTTGAATACCCCTGGGTTAGAGGATTATTAAAATGTTGACCAGGTCATATAATTGATTATAATTTTCCCTTTCAGGTTTTGCAACACGCCTTAACAAAGTCCATGTACACATGGCAATCTTTCCACTTTTACAATGTCATTTACAATCATTTATAGGGTCATTTTAATCTCGCCACTCCTACCTGCCCTGATGTGACACCAATATTTTCAACCTTTCCACTCACCTGATTTCAAACCATCCCTGCATGAATTTGGACTTTGCTTATTTGCCTGCTTCTTTTGTCTCGTCTATTTGATTTTTGCCAATCTGTTGCCAGCCTACACCTTCCTGCAGACTTTGTCTCTCACCTTTCCTCTCAGCCCAATTTTAGCCCAAAGTTTTTGAACTTTCTATCTTTGTCTTTGTCGCGCAGTTAAGTCTGGTCTTTTACTGAACTGTGTCACACATCAAATGATCACATGGTGGCGGTATAACCATTTCTTTTAACTTTTCAACTGAACAAAGTTTTATACTATTTTTTTTTTTTATAGCAGTCAATTTTGATCTAGTTTTCAACACATTTGCCACAGATCACCCAGCTAGAGTGGTTGTGAGGGTTGTCATGATTCACCCTAGAAACATGAATGTCTGCTTCTGGTAAAGTTTGGTTTTAATTAATTTAAATCTTTAACTTTTTCCGATGTTTGAACAAATATTTGAATTCTTTGAAAAGCGGTGTCAGCACTACTGGACAAAATGAACGTGAAACTGTAAAAGTGGGAATTAAACCTTAACCAATAAAACTTTGTCCTAAAAAAACAGCTTATCTCTTATGAATGATAAACTCGGCATCGTATATTTGTTCTTTATCAGTTTTATGATTTGTTTAATGACCTACATAAGCAGTGAAATGACTGAGGTTAAAAGTGGTGGAAGAGAAAATGAATGCAGAATTCAAAGAAAGCCGCACAGGAACAACTGAGGACAAATTCTTATCATCTTTAATTAGTTTACCACCGGTCGCACAGAACAGGACAAACGTCTATTAATACTACTGACGGATAACTACAAAGAGTAACAAAGGAAGATCAAAGTTCAGGAATACTAACAAAGGAGAAAAACTTTCCGCCTCATCTTTTGTGACTTGCAAAGGATAAAAAAAAAACTTTTTGCACACAGTATTTATTTAAACTTATTGACATTCAGGATTCCATGAAATCAGCAGCTGTCTTAATGCTTTGTTCTTCACAGCATTTCTTATGTTAAAACATTCTGAAAAGGGGGAAAAATTAGATGCCTGCGTTTTCAAATATAACTCGTTTAATGAGCAGGGACCTCACATGAAAATAAAATACTTTTACGTTAACATTACGAACAGGAGTTATTAAACTGATTCAAGAAAATAAACTTAACAGTTGATCAAATAAAATTTAAAAAAAATAGGAAGCTGACAACCTAGAGTAAAAAAACATGGGAACCATGTGAACTAAGTAAAGTATAACTGCATTTAAACATTTATGGAAAAAAAAAAATTATCATCCAGTTTATAGTTAAGGCGTGATACATACGTGTGTATATATATATATATATATATATATATATATATATATATATATGTATATATGTGTGTGTGTGTATGCTAATGCATGTTAATTTGTTTATGACAAAGGTCGTAATGGTGTTGGATGTTTCCAGCACTAAATTTCAACACATTTGCCACCACAGAGTAAATATCAGTTTTACATCTCTGTTTACATGCAAATTTATGTGTAAGCTTCTCTTTGTCAAAGTAATTCATATTCCACCCTCTTGTGTTCTGTTTCGTTCTTTGTGTCAGCGTGAACCTCCACTTTGTCGGGTTGATCCTGGTTTAGGTCTTGTTGTGGTCTTGATGTTTTGTCTTTGCTTTGACGAGGAAATCCCTCCTCCTCTTTGGACTTCAAAGGAGAGCTGTTGTTTGCTTTGGTCATTTCCTCTGCAGATTTTCTCGTGGTCTCTAGGAACTGAACTCGTTTCTCCCAGCCCAGTTTTTTCGCTGACATCTCTCCTTTAATTATCAGGTCAAAATGATCTAGAGTAGAGAGAGGCTTTGGCTTTGTTGCTATCTCTTTTAGTTTGTTCAGGGACTCGACAGATTTTTCCATCAGTTTCACTACCCTATCCTGCGTGCTCTTATATTCATCCTCCAGTTTTTTAATTAAATCCTGAACAGTTATCGTCTTCCTAAAGGTTTTTTTAAACCAATTTTCTTTCAACTTTTCTTTCAACTTTTCCCATGTTTGTTTTTCTGTAACTTCCTTATACTCCCACATGTAGTCTTGCCAACAATGTACACTAGAGTGACATTTTCCTGGGCACCCAGTACAACATCCGTTTGATCCGAACACATCACCGCCTCTTTGATCTGCATCATTGGACGTTGGACAGGTGACATGACACTGCTGACAGTTGAAAAGGACATCTGTAGTACACTTTTCAGGCCTCATAACAGTGACTTCAAATTCAAACTTCTGATTACTGTTGATCTCTGCCTCATGCCAATTTAGTTTTTCAGTTGTCTCTTTTATCTCGTCAAGCTTGGCTAACTCAGACTTAATCTGCTCTACTGCATTTTCAACATCATTCTGAAGCTGCAGTCTTTCTTTGTCCTGTGATAGTTTCAAGGTCTTGGAGTTCATGTCTTTCAGAGCAGCAAAAAACTCCTTGATGCTTTTTCTCCCCATGTTCCAAAAGATCTGATCAAATTTTACATCCTCATCATCATGCTTACCTGTCTTAAAGTCCACAGATAACTGGTTGGCCTGGCCACCACCACCGCTACTGCCACCACCAATCTTATCGCCACCGCCATCGCCATCCCCATCGCTATCCCCACTGCTAATATCATCGCTATCACCAGTGCAATCACCACCATTATCAGCATCACTATTTCCATCAGCACTCCTTTTGCCACTGCCATCCCCATTGTTATCACCACTGCTAATACCACCGCCATCACCACCATTATCGCCATCACCATTGCCATCACCACAATTATTGCCATCACCATTGCCATCAGCACTCCTTTTGCCACTGCTATCGCCACTGCCATCCCCACTGTTATCACCACTGCTAATACCACTGCCATCACCACCATTATCGCCATCGACATTGCCATCACCACAATTATCGCCATTACCATTGCCATCTGCACTCCTTTTGCCACTGCCATCCCCATTGTTATCACCACTGCTAATACCACCGCCATCACCACCATTATCGCCATCACCATTGCCATCACCACAATTATTGCCATCACCATTGCCATCAGCACTCCTTTTGCCACTGCTATCGCCACTGCCATCCCCACTGTTATCACCACTGCTAATACCACTGCCATCACCACCATTATCGCCATCGACATTGCCATCACCACAATTATCGCCATCACCATTGCCATCTGCACTCCTTTTGCCACTGCTATCGCCATCGTTATCACCACTGCTAATACCACTGCTATCGCCAATGCCACTCCCAGTGCCTCCACGAGCACAACTGCCCTCGTCGGCGCTCTTGCTACCACCATTTCCACTGCCATCACCGCCACCACCGCTATCGCCCCTGCCATCGCCATCATCATCATCATGATCGTCACCAGTGTTGTCAGCCCCAGATAATTTGTTGTGTGCAAACAACGCTGAATTATTGAATTTGAAGTAAACTGGCAGACCGTCATCGGTTTTAGGACATGGGACATCTGAAGCCCTGATCGCCTCTAGAACTGGGGGACGCTGTCCATCAGCAAATGTCACCAGAACTCTGATGTTTTCTTCCACATCTTTGCCAAAGATTGGGAGCACTGAATCAAACACATATTTCTGTGCTGCTGTGAGCTGTGTTGAAGCAGCCGGCGCTACAAAACACACTGCATCAACTTCCTTGATACCATCGTCAGCAGAGAAGAGGGCACAAAGCTGTTCTGTGAGCAGGTTGTCTCTTTTTGTGTCTCTTGTATCTCTAAATCCTGGAATGTCAACGATGGTCAGTGAGTAGTCTATTTTAAAACCCTCCTGGTGGTTGATTTTGTACACTGTGATTTTAGACCGATCCTCAGTGATTAATTTAAATCTGAAATTCTCTTTCCACTTTAGACCAACAATGTAGTTGATCATCCCATTGATGAGAGTGGACTTTCCTGATCCGGTCGCTCCAAGAAGAACAATTGTATGATTCTCCCTGTCGCTTTTTTTGCCAAAGTTAAACCGCTTGCAGCCATTTATTTTAATGTTTTTCTTTGTCAGACGCAGTTTGTAAACTGACGGGGATCCTGAATGTATCCTTCTACATTTTTCTTTGAGGGGTTTTGAGAGACGTGTAAATGTTTTTGTGCTGACCTTAACTGTGATGCTTTCTTTACTTCTGCCAGCTTCACCACAATCACATCTGACCCTGACTGCATACTCTGTCTTTGACTTAAGTCCTGAAATGGTTTTCTTTTCAGCACTTGACTTGATCTCACTTTCCCGCTTTGACTCTTTTTGTTTCCACTTGAGTTCTTCTTTCACCTCATTGTCTGTTTTTGCGTACTCCAAGATGTAGCTTGAAATCTGGACATCCTCTCCGAGCTCAGCAGGTTTTTTCCAGCTAACTGATATCTCGCATGAGTTTGCTTCAACTTGAGGTTCTCCAGGAGGGCAGCAAGGTAAGGTCTTAATGGAATCACTGACCTCATTGGCTGGTCCGACACCTGCTGAGGTCACTGCTCTGCATCTGAACTTATACTTTGTGTTCGGCCTCAGATCGCTCACCGTGACTTCTTCAGCTTTTGATTCTGTCTTTTGTTGCCATACTTTCTCTCCACTGACACAATACTCAACAGAGTAGGAGGTGACGTTCTCTTTTCCAAATCTAGGAGGAGAAATCTTCAGTGTCACGTTGTTGTGGTTTATTTCATCCACTGTCACAGTTTCAGGTTTTGAAGGCGGCTCAAAGTTCTCACTGACGGAGCGGCCGTCTTTGTAAAGGTAGATGGTTGAGCCTTTTTGTGTCTCATTTGTTAAACCCACTGTCAGGAACTTAATGTTCTTGTTCTCTTCGTTGGCCTGTGCAAAATCACTGAAGAGCTCTGCTCTTTTCTTTGTCTCTGCTATATCTGCTGAGGCGTACCATGGTTCCTTCTCTACATAATCAGTGTGTGGATCTTGAGGGTCATCTGGTTTGGTTGTTCTTTTTAAGTAGTCCGATAAAGCTGAGAGGTACGGTTCAGCCCTTCCCAGTGAGGTGAAAACAAAACACACAACATGATCTGGACTGCAAATTTCCTTGTGTAGCTGATCTTGCAATGGGATGGTTTCTGTGTTTTTCATCATTTTGGTGAAACACATTACGGTGTAGATTTCTCTCTCTTTACGGTCCATCCACTCACTCAGACTTTTGATGTTGAAAGGTGAAGAATGTATCATTGTCAGGATGTTTGCAAGCTCAGACTCCCCTTCTTGTCCTTTTCGGATTGATGGAAGTGTCTTCACCAAAGTTTCTTGGAATTTCACCTTGAAGTCAGAGCAGCTTTTTTTGAAAGCTTCAATCTTTTCCTTAACCTGCGGGAACCCATCTGCAGCAGTGGTGTTTATTGCGTCATTCCACCTCATTTCTATCTCATTGAAGTCCTCCAGGACACTCTGACATTCTTGAACGAATCCAACACTTATCTGTCGGACGAGTTTAGCAGCAGAAGGATCTAAACTTGCCAGAGGCAACAGCCAGACTTTTATTGGTACGGCTTTTTCTCCATTGGGTCCCAGTAACTTTGGAAGGCCTTGGTAGACTTCTATTGCTTCCTTAAAAGATGTAGGAAGTTTCTCTGGGTGAATGTCTCCATGGAATGTGCAAGAGACCTTCTTATCATCAACTGTGTATTCATTATTGACCTCATGGGAGAAAATATTCTTGGCAAACAGCTTCAACTTGCATTGAATGTGTTCATTATTTTCCTCTTCAGACACCTTATGGTCAAACACAAAGAAGGTTTGTGCTCCATAAAGAATAGCTGTGACCACATGTGTTGCCAAGCCTTTGTCAATAACTTCTGAATACTTCTTATTTTGTCTTATAAGACGATTAATCGACAGCTCCTTGACCTTTGTGGTCACTTTGTAGTTCAGTGTTACTCTGGCCTGATTTTTGGACTTTTTCCTGTCATCCAGGAATTTGGCAGATCCTTTCCCCTTAAACAACCCAAACAACAAACTTGCCTTTACTGATGCATCAACATTTAGTGCTGAGGATTTTTCGTCAATTGAGTCAGAAGCAACAATTTCAATATCATTGTAGGCCTGTGATCTTTCCCCTACGTGTTCCGTTAGTTCATCGGGGCTCCACACCGTCGGTTCTGCAGGAGAAGAACATTTAGAAATCCAGGTCAGCTTCCTGAACCCCAAAGTGTGTTTTTACATCAAACAAAACTGACAGATGCTCATAGAAAGTACATTTAATGTGAGGGTCTCTTTAAAATCTCAAATGTACAATTGCTCGGTCATGTAATTATTCTGAAAGAAAACACAGTTTTGGGTTGCACTTTATAGTGACGGATTCCTATCCCACTTTGTGTTTGAATTAACATACAGAATTAACCTGATAGAGCCATTTTTTCTCACCAAAGACTTCAGATCCCTTTCATGATGTTTATTATTTGTGTTTTAGGAAATTTTTCTTTTCCTTTTTTTCTTCTTTCAAAGGATTTCATGTTTTAAGGGTTTAAAGGTTCCAGAAAACTCGGCAAACATGTCCGAAGTGGTGAAAATTTACATCTGATATCGGTCTCAGGAATGAGTGTACCACTGATTGTGCCTTTTACCTACGTATAAAACACCGTTGGCATATGCATCATCTCCAGACTAACAAACAACAAAAGGTCTGTTGGAGCCAAGACTCAAACCCAACAGGAAGTCATTTTGACTTTGCTTTACAATTTCTTTTTGACAGTTTTGGCCATTTACATAAGTGTACTTTAACAAACTTCTACAAATGAATCAGACTGACTTTAAATTTGGTTTGTGCAGTCCTAAGACCTTTGTGGTGAAAAAATGTTCGTAACCTTTTTTTTTTCTGTGTCCGCAGCGTGGTGGCCATTTTGCTCATTTTCCCATTAAACTGAAAATTGGTGTAACTTTGATGTACATTGTCCAACATTCCCCAAACTTTACATGTTTGATAACAGCCCTGGCCAGAAGACATCTACATGCTAATATTTGGGTGTAGTCATGGTGCCACCTACTGGCAAAAGGAAATGGCATACAATTTTAAGCTTTTATTTACTTTTGCTACCAGGTTGAAAAGATCCAACTCAAATCAGAATGGCCTTAAGACCTTGATGATGCCACACATAGTTTCAAGTAGCAGAAACAGGAAGTGATCAAATATATGACATTGACTCGACTGCTACACGCAACATTTAGGATATAATGTAAAAACTAAAATGCACAAAAAGGAAATTCCGTATCTACCTGCATCCCCCTTTCCCCTTTGTAGTTTAGTCATTTTGTTTTTGCAAGGTCAGATGTCTGTACAATAAAGCAGGCTTTGCAGTTAGTGAGGTACCTTTAGGTTTAACACTGGTTTTTCAAAGTTTCAAACGAAAATGGTGGAAGCACTTGGCGAAGGTATGGGTTGGAATCGGCTAATAAGCGGCGCTTAACTCAGACACATTTTCCTTAACTCGCCATAACATTTCTCTGACTTACTCAAAATGTCACATAAATGATTGTGATATTTTATCTAATATTAGACTAGAAATACCGCCTCTGCGAGCCACTCAAGTTGTAATCAACATGCCGTTAATTGCGTGTTTGTGCCACATTTGTGACAGATGTCCTCGAGGCGTTCCTGAGACATTACGTTCATAGTGGTGAACAGATGTGAACTCATAGTGACCTTGTCCTTTGACCTTAAACCACCAAAATCTTATCAGTTCATCCTTAAGTTAAATGAACATTTGTTACAAATATGAACAAATTCCCTCCAGATCTTTTTGAAAGATCGCGTTCACAAGCATAGGCCAACGTAATCAGATGGTAACCTTGAACTTTGACCTTTGACCACCAAAATCTGATCAGTTCATTGTTGGTATCGATTTCAGACTAGAAGATTAAAAATACTTTGCAGATCATAATTAGAGAATTAATTTCTGAGTTATAGCCACAAACATGTTTTGTGTGGTTACAATGACTTTTGAACACCAAAATCAAATTAGTATACGTCGCTTTTGATACGTCATACGTCCTCATATCTGTAATGTGAATTCTTACCAGTGACAAGTGCGTCATAGCGGCAGTCGTACAGCATCCCGAGGCTGAAATCTCGGCCGAGTGCCGGCACCTCCAACGGATCGATAGATTCAGAGTCCATCGTTCAGTCTGAAGTGGACAAAATTAAAAGCTTGTTAGTTCACTGCAGGAGCCAGCTGTTTTCCAAGCAGCAGACAGACATAGAATGAGATGAGCTGGTGAACATGGTGTAATATTTATCAGTTAAAGATCCTCATATTTCCTTTTGGAGTGGGCGGAGACCAAAAACGGAGCTTAAAGTGGGAGAACGTCGGTCAGGCATGATGTCGTGTCGACCATGACGTGTTCCCTTATCTCCTGTGGAAGTGTAAATTAGCAAGTGCTTGCTAATACATTCACCATCGCAGTTTCAGTACAGGTATTGCCAAAAGTTTAAAGTCAAGGGGGTTTTGACTCGCGCAGTATTCAAACCATGTGTTTGCTTTGACATCGGGCCTTTAAATGCATGTTTTTATTTCATTCTCCTGATAGTTGCTGATCGTTTCATTAGTTTCTCGCTGTTGTTTATCTTTTTAAGCTGTTTCTGTCACAAAAAGTTAGTCAAAAGTTATAAAGTAATAAAATAATTTTTACCGATATTACAAACTGTTAACAAAAAATTATAATAATCTGGATTATTTCCCTTTAAATGAGAAGTACCAAACAAAACAGTACCTGTGTATATGCTTTGGCTTCAGTCCATGTCGTGCAGGTTGAAGTTGTTTCAGTAGAGTGAAGTCCCAACAAAGGAGACTGAACACTGGTTCCCAATTACAGTTGAGTTGTAACAGCAGCAGGAAAGAGATTCTGTTGAGAGCAAAAAACTTGTATTACATTTGGGGCAAAGGTGGTCGATAGTACAGTGAGTCTTTGTTTGGCGAGACTTATTTATATATATATAAATATTTATTTATATATAAATAATAATTATATATATACAGTATATATATATATATATGTATATATATTGTGTTCTCATGGTTTCAGGTAAAACTAGATCATCAGCATTTTGGTCCAACTGCTGACAGTTTAGAGCTGTTTTGACTGAGTGCAGAATATAAATATATATATATATATATATAATATATATATATATATATATATATATATATATGTCTGACATATATATATATATATATCAGTTGGACCAAAATGCTGATGGTCTACTTTTACCTGAAACTATTAGAACACAATAAACAAACTGTAGAATCCACTCATTGACTTTCTGTTGTTTACAGCTCACTATTGTATTAATTCATAAGAAAAAACAATGCATGCATCATCCCCAAACTAAGCCCATCTGTGCCCAATTATCTGAAACCCACAACAAAACAGCATCAGTGTACTTACAGTAGAAAGACGCGGCACTCTCTGAGGCGAGTCCTGCGGTTCCTTTAGTTATAATCCTTCTGAGGGGACAAACTTCACCTGGTCGTTATCCATTGACAGAAAGTAGTACAGAGAAAAAATAGGCTGATTTCTTGTAAATGTCTATCGAATGGCGTATCGTATACTCAAATGGAAACCAGTCTGAGAGTCTGCAGAAACACAGGAGCTCTGTGAAGCTGCACAAAGGCACCGTTGTGATTTGAGCTAAATGCTAAAACCACATTAACCTGCTCACGATGACAAAACTAACATGCTGATGTTTAGCAGGTAAAATTGGGTTCAATGTTCACTGTCTTTATTTATTGATCACAGTTTATTAGAGGATTTATTTAAGTTCTACAAAACAACTGTCAATGACTGTGACAAACTTTCCTCATTTACAATCATTGATAGGCTCATTTTTTTAATGGTGCCCCCCCTACCTGTCCTGATGCCCAACAAACACTCACCCACCAGTTTGTCTGCCTCATTTTGGTCATTTGGCCTATTTGCCCGCTTGTCTTGATCATTTTTTTGTTGCCCGTCTGTTGCCAACCTTCCCCCTGTAATCTCAGCAATAAATCTTGATAAATCTTAGATTGAAAAAAAACAAACAGCGATAATAATTGACAAAAAACCCAAACTCCAAGCGCTTTATAGTTGTTCTAATCATCATTATCTTTATGTCACAGTTTTATTAATACATCTATTATCAAAGATGATGAATGTGGCAATCTTTCCCCATTTACAATGTAATTTTAATCTTGCCCTGATGTAACACCAATCTTTCCAACCTTTTTGTCTTTAGTCTTGTTCATTTGATTTTTGCATTTCTCTTACCAACCTACGCCTTCCTGCAGACTTTGTTTCTTTGGTCACTGGGGTCTCCTCCTCTTCATGCATTTCATTTAGAGGAGTCCGTTCAAGGGTCCTGATGTTGTGCATGCTTCCTCATAGTCATGACTTATTGGGACATTGGATGGGATTGATATAGAATTACTTTTCCCTTTGCTTTTCCGGCTATGGAAAAGACCTTTAAGTGAAGCTGGTAGTGAGTTTTAAGAGCGCCCTCTGCTGGACCTCAAACCACGGATTCAAATCACTTGAACTTATTGGCAGTACATTTTCATTTTTAACTGTTTGAATCTTTAACTTTTTCCCATGTTTTAAATACATTACTAACCAGTAAAACTTGATCCTAAAAATAGTTTTCTCGTATACATGGTATTCTCCGATAGATATATGTTTATCAGCGTTATGATTTGTTTAATGAACTAAATTTGGTGTTAGCAGTGAAATGACTGAGCTGAAATGTCCTGGAAGAGAAAACTTCATGCAGAATGCAAAGAAAGCCACACGGGAACAATTGAGGTCAACTTCTCGTTGTCTTTACTCAGTTTCATTACAAATGCATATTAATACAACTGACAGATAACTGCAGAGTCAAAAAGGAAAAAATAAAGTTCAGGAAAACTAACAAAGAAAAAAAAAAGGGAGTTTCCTTCACACTTTTTTTGATTTGCAATGGATAAAATAAACATTTTCCATACTGTATTTAATTAACTTATTTAAATGTTGATTCCTTGAAATCAGGAAAACTAACAAATTAAAAAATTAAAAATTAAAAAAGTTCCTTTCACAACTTGTGATTTGCACTGTATTTCAATAAACTTATTTAATTTTGGGATTCCTTGAAATCAGGAAAATTAAAACATAAACATTTAATTTAATTTTTTTTTTTTTTAAGTTCCCTTCAGACTTTTTGTGATTTGTAAAGGATAAAAAAAAAAATCATTTTGCAATCTGTATTGAACTAAATTCATTTAAATTTAGGATTCAATGAAATCAGGAAAACCAACAAAGAAAAACAAAAATTTAAAACAAAAAAAAGGAGAGTTCCCTTCACACTTTTTGTGATTTGAAAATGATAAAAAAAAAAATTAAAAAAAGGAAAATTTATCATTTAAAGCGTGGGAACATCACATGAATATAAAAAAAGGTACTCCTTTAGCATCAGTACCAGGTGTCATTAAAAATTATTCAAGAACGTACACTTAATAGTAGATGCGGGGCAGAACTCGTTTCTTCCCGCCTTGTTTGTCCTCTGATTTCTCTCCCTGAATCAGCAGGTCAATGTTATCAGGAGCGGAGACGGGATTTGGCTTCAGCGCTATCTCCTGAAGTCGGTTCAGACACTTGGTCGAACTCTGCATCACTTTCACCACCTCAGTCTGCACGCGACCGTATTCCTCCTTCAGTTTTTCACTCAGTCCCTGAACGGTTATCTTCTTCCCCGGGGCTCCTTTGTACTTTTGTCTCAGCTCTTTCACCGTTTGTTTTTCTTTAACTTGCTTGTGCTTCCACCGGAACGTTTGATTCAAATGCACTTTCCCGTTGCACTTTCTCGGGCACATCATACAGCTTCCGTCTGATCCCATCGCGGCGCAGCTTCTTTTCCACGCATCGGTTGGGAGGCTACAGGGGTAGTGACAGGTAACGTGACATTGCGGACAGTTGGTGGCGAAGTGTTCGGTCGTTGCGATACTCTCCTTAAAAGGCCTCATGACGGTGACTTCAAACTCGAAGTTCTCATTGCGGCTCACCTCGGCCTCGTGGTCTCTGAGTTTCTCCGCTGTCTCTTTGAGCTCGTCGAGCTTGGCCAACCCAAGTTTAATCTGCCTTTTGAAACTTTCGACTACGTTCTGGAGCTGGTGCCTTTCTCTGAGGAGCTCCGTTGTCAGTATCAAGCTCTTGGTGTGCATGACATTGAGACCAGCGAAAAACCACTCCATGCTGTTTGTTCCCATGGTCCAAAACTCCTCAAAGTTTTCGTCGAATTGATCGTCATCAGTGCTGGCTGCTTGGTTGTGGGCAAACAGTGCCTCATTATTGAATATGAAGTGAACTGGAAGCCCGTTTGTTGTTTCAGGACATGGAGTGTCTGAAGCGCTGATCACCTCTAGAACCGGCGGGAGTTTGTCATCTGCAAATGTCACCAGAACTTGGATGTTCTCCGCCACGTCTTTGCCAAAGATGGAAAGCACTGAGTCAAACACGTATTGCTGTGCCTCCGTGAGTTCTGTTGAAGCAGCCGGAGCTACAAAACACACGGCATCAACTTCCCTCACGCCATCCTCAGTGGAGAAGAGGGTACAAAGCTGTTCTGTGATCAGCTCGTCTCTTTTTATGCCTCTTGTATCTCCAAATCCTGGAGTGTCAACGATGGTCAGTGAGTAATCTATTTTAAAACCCTCCTGGTGGTTGATTTTGTACACGGTGATTTCAGACGTCTGGCTGTGATCTTCTGATCTCCAATGAACTTCGTTGATCAATTTAAATCGCAAATCGTCTTTCCACTCAACACCAACAAGGTAGTTGATCATCCCATTGATGAGAGTGGACTTTCCTGATCCGGTCGCCCCAAGAAGAACGATTGTACGATTCCTCCTCAAGCTTTCTCTGCCAAAGTTAAACTTCCGGCAGCCATCTATTATCATTTCTTCTTCTTTCAGAGGCAGTTGGTAAACTGACGGGGATTCAAAACCGATCCTTTCACTTTCACGTCTGAGACGTTCTAGAGTAGGTTTTGATGTTCTGACATAAACTGTGATGCTTTCTTTGCTTGTTCCAGCTTCACCACAATCACATCTGACCCTGACTGCATACTTTGTCTCTGACTGAAGTCCTGAAATGATCCCACTTTCCCGCTTTGCCCTTATTTGTTTCCACTTGAGCTCTTCTTTCACCTCATTGTCTGTTTTTGCGTACTCCAAGATGTAGCTTGAAATCTGGACATCCTGTCCAAGATCAGCAGGTTTTTTCCAGACAACTGATATATCGCATGAGTTTGCTTCAACTTGAGGTTCTCCAGGAGGGCAGCAAGGTAAGGTCTTAATGGAATCACTGACTGCGCTGACTGGCCAGACACCTGCTAAGGTCACTGCTCTGCATCTGAACTTATACTCTGTGTTCAGCCTCAGATCGCTCACCGTGACTTCTTCAGTTTTTGATTCTGTCTTTTGTTGCCGTCCATCCTCTCCACTGACACAATACTCAACAGAGTAGGAGGTGACGTTCTCTTCTCCAAATCTGGGAGGAAAAATCTTCAATGTCACACTGTTGTGGTTTATTTCACCCACTGTCAAAGTCTCCGGCGGCTCAAAGTTCTCATCAACAGAAAACCCGTCTTTGTAAAGGTAGATGGTTGAACCTTTTCGTGTGTCCTTTCTTAAACCGACTGTCAGGAACTTAATGTTCTTCTCTTTGTTGTTCTCTGCAAAATCATTGAAGAGCTTTGTTTTCTTCTTCATCTCTGCTATTTCTGCTGAGGCGTACCATGGTTCCTTCTCTACATAATCAGTGTGTGGATCTTGAGGGTCATCTGGTTTGGTTGTTCCTTTTAAGTAGTCCAATAAAGCTGAGAGGTACGGTTCAGCCCTTCCCAGTGAGGTGAAAACAAAACACACAACATGATCTGCATTCAGAAGTTCTTCGTACAGCTCATTTTGAGATGGGATGATTGCAGTGTTTTTCATCATTTTGGTGAAACACCTTAAGGTGTGGATTTCACTCTCCTTGCTTTCCATCCACTCATTCATGTTTCTCCTGTTGAAAGGTGATGAATGTATCTTCCTCAGGATCTCTGCAAGCTCAGACTCCTCTTCTCCTCCTCCCCGGATTGATGGAAGATTCTTTGCCAAACTTTGTTGGAATTTCAGCTTGAACTCGGAGCACATTTCTTTAAAATTGTTAAGCTTTTTAACAATCTGTGGGAACTGCTTTGCAGCGGCCATTGTCATTGCATCATTGCACCTCATGTCTATCTCATTGAAGTCCTCCAGGACACGCTGACAGTCTTGAACTAATCCTACACTTATTTGTCGGACGAGTTTAGCTGCAGAAGAATCTATACTCGTCAGAGGCAACAGCCAGACTTTCATTGGTATGGCATTTTCTCCTTTGGATCCCAGTAATCCTGGAAGGCTTTGGTAGACCCGTATTGCATCCTGAAAGGTTGTCGGAGGTGTCTGAATGCAAAAGTCTCCATAGAATTTGCAGGAGAATTCTTTTTTATTTACAGTTTCTGTCTCATCTATTTTCGCTTCACCTTCACCCTCAATCTTACATTTGGGAATTTTCTCGATCGACACCTTTAATTTGCCCTGAATGTCTTTATGATCTTCCTTCTCAGACACCTCGCTTTTAAACACAAAGAAGGCTTGTGCTCCATAAACAATAGCAGTAACTACATGTGTTGCCAAGCCTTTATCAAAAACATCGGGATGCCTCACATTGTGTCTTCCAAGATGATTCATGGACAGCTCCCGTACCTTAGTGGTCGCTTTGTAGTTCAGTGTTACACTGGTCTGATTTTCTGATATTTTAGTGTCATTCAGGTATTTGGCAGATCCTTCAACATCAACAGCTCCACTGAACAAACTTGCCTTCAATGATGCGTTTACATTTAGTGCTGAGTATTTGCTCTCGCTTGAATCAGATGCTTCAACGCTAAAATCGCTGTAGGACTGCCATCTTTCTCCGACATGTTCCATCAGGTCATCGTGGTCCCACAGCGTCATTCCTGAAGAAGAGGAAGAAGAAGGATAAGAAGAAGAAGAAGTATAAACCTCAGTTAGCTTCCAGAGCACTAGTTTTTACATCAAACAGGACAGACAAAATGCTCAAAGAAAGTGCGTTCAGTGTGCCAGTCCGACATAACAGTGAGTACCGGTCCACTTCGAGCACTGCTTGATTTTGTACATGAATTTGTTCCATTTCCAGCTAATACTTGCTGCTGCATTAGCTGAGGTTTGCTAATGTCTCCTATGATCTTCCAAAGTCATAGGGTCTGACATACTAAAGGTCTGCATGTGTAAAATCACGTGCAAACTACACATCACCCGCAAAAAAATGTCCAAGCTAATCTACTAACAACGTGCAGTGAGGTTTGCGTCTTTCAAATGTGCAATTTAACAAACGTTGTCCATTTTGCATGTTTGCCTGAATGCGTATGTAATATTGGGCATTTCTACTCGAACATGCAAAATACTAGGAGGGAACATGCAAATACATACAATTAGCACCTGCAACGATATTTACTAAACCTGAAAGTAGAAATAGAAGAAGTGATTGCAAATGTATTTTAGTACAACTGAAAGGAACGTATGAATCAGATGTGCAAATCCGGAAAGACGGCTGCTCTTATCATTGTGAGAAGGAGATGCAGGAAAGCAAAGAATATGTAGAGAACGTGTTTTTACACCCGTTTAAACATTTATGAGACGTCAGAGGCAAAAAAAAATTATTCAGACATATCGTTTGTCCAGCGATGACATTTCTGAACTGAATGGTGATTTACAACCAACAGGAGGAGCCACGTAAGTCCAGTAATAAGGGCCAGAGCACCGATGGTGCGAAACCCTATTGTTCTTCAAGGGATTATTATTCCGCTTTTTCTTACGAAAGAGCTGCCTTTTTTGCGGCTTTAACACGCTCAAAAACTCATGAAAGTAGGCACACACGTCTCTCCTGGCAAAAAATTACGTATTTTAGTGGTGTGGGCGTGGCCAATTGGATCGCTGGCGCCCCCTAAACTGATGCCCTGGCGGCTACATTTACCTACATGCACAAAATTCGGTGGACATGTGTATCACACCTGGATGTACAAAAAAGTTACATTGCACCATTACCTCAACTCAACAGGAAGTCTACCATTTCAAATTTAGTCGCCATTTTTGGTGATTCGCACATGTTGTATTTGTTGAACGAACTCCTCCAACAGAATTTGTTGGACCGACTTGAACTTTTTCCAGTGCACTCTTAACACATTTGGGATTAAAAGTTGTTAAAAGATTTAGTTTTCGTCGATCGGTGTGCCCGTGGCGTAGCGGCCATTTTGAGCGTCTCGCCATGAAACTATAAATTGCTGTAAATCTTATGTACATGGTCTGCCCTTCTCCAAACTTTACATGTATGATAACAGTCTGGCCTTTAAGATATCTGCACAGTAATATTTGCTCGTCATAGCGCCACCTGCTGGCAACAGGAAATTCAATTTTTCATACTTTCACATCCTACGTCGAGCTGGTTGATCACATGAACCTCAATTCGGGTCAAAATAGCCTCAACATGTTGGTGATGATATTTTGAGAAGTTTGTGCGACTTTGTCAAAGGGCGTCACCATGGCGATGCAGCAAAGTTTGATGTTTCACCGTGACACAGAAAGTTGATGTTTAAGGTCAAAGGATGGTTGAAACCTCACGAAACATGCAACAAACATCCGGCGTGCTGAGACGATACATTTGATATGTGTTTTGTGCATGGGCGTGGCCAAATGGCTCGCTAGCACTCCCTAAACTGTAGCCCTTGCACCTAGTTTCACCTACATGCACCAAATTCGGTGGACATGTGTATCACATTGAGATGTACAAAAAAGTCTCCCGTTACCATGACCTCAACTTAACAGGAAGTCCACCATTTTTTATTTAGCTGCCATTTTTGCCGATTCGCACGTATTGTATTTTAACGAACTGCTCCTACAGACTTTGATGTACCGGCCTGAAATTTTGTCTGTCTTATCTTAACACCTGGGAGATTAAAATAATTTGTTTTCATTGAACGGTGTACCCGTGGCGTGGCCGCCATTTTCACCGTCTCGCCGTGAAAATACAAATTGCTGTAAATCTTTCTCCAAAACCTTCTCCAAACTGTACATCTTTGTTAAAAGTCCCGTCCTGAAGACACATGTATGGTAATATTCGGTTTTGGTCATAGCGCCCCCTACTGGCAACAGGAAATTAAATTATTCATACTTTCACGTGCTTCGTCGAGTTCGTTGATCACATCAACATCAAATCAGGTCAGAATAACCTTAAGACATTAATGATGATATGTTGAGAAGCCCGTGCTTTTTTTCTGAAAGGGCATCACCAACGCAATGCGGCAAAGATTGATGTTTCGCCGTGACACAGGAAGTTGATGTTTAAGGTTCAGGGATGCTCCAAACCTCACGAAACTTTGCACATAAGTCAGGCACCAACTTCCATTGGTTTCTGAGTATGTTAAAGCTGCCAAAAAAGGTTTTTTTTTGTTTTTTTTTAAAGAAGAATAAGGAACGAGAAGGAGAAAAAAAAATTAAACTGCAAGCAGTGATATTCAGGCTCTCACATGCTCCCCAAAGGGCATGCAAGGGCCCATATATCACTGCTTGCAGTTTTAATTATTTTTGTATTAATTTCAATGACATCAGATTTCCTTTTCCTTTTGCAGTCGTTCTGTTAAAACTCCTGGAATCACTTTAACACACGCAAACCCTCATTTAAGTAGAGCGATTTGCACCTGATATCAGTGATGCAAATACTCTTAGTACCTGCAAAACAGGTGCGAAATAAATCTGCAAACTTTTGGAAAAGACATGCAA
Source organism: Embiotoca jacksoni (assembly GCF_022577435.1). NCBI lineage: Eukaryota > Metazoa > Chordata > Actinopteri > Embiotocidae > Embiotoca > Embiotoca jacksoni. The sequence continues at coordinate 2,200,954 of NW_027185401.1, forward strand.
TTTAGTACCCTTTATTTGAGGTCTTAGTAAATCAGGCCCATAGTGTTGAATAATGGACAGAAAAGGTTTTTTTTTGCATCACACGGTGATTTCACCCCTGTGAAATTTGACTTTCAACCATTTGGAATAAAATATCTACCCTTTTATTATTTGTTTTATGTCCTATCAGACATTTTTGTGAAATTTTCTCCTAATTAGCGTATGAGGTTTTGAGTAATGGTCACCAACTTGTTTTATGAGGTCACAGTGGCCTTTGACCACCAAAATTATACTCAAGTCATCCTCGGAACCAAGTGAACCTTTTTCCCTCAAGACATTTGTGAAATTGCATTCACGAGAACAGGACAGACAGTCGTTATACCCTGTTCAATTTTTCTAAGCCAACTGTCTAGCTGCTACCTCCTCCGTTTATTCAGATAAACCAAAAATGTAAAATACCTCGATTAGCAATTACAACAATAAAATCTGAAATTTCTTTTAGGACTTATGTATAAACTACATCACTAACTGAGAACTGATCAAAAGACAGGAGATTAAAAAAAATGTGGTATATGACTTTGAATACTGAAAAGTTTGCTTGCGATACATCAAGGATCTTCACGTGTGAAATATCAAGTCTTACCTGGGATGAGTGTGTCCTTGCGGCAGTCGTACAGCATCCCGAGGTTGAAAGGCCGGCCGAGCGCCACCACCTCCAACGCATCGCCAGAATTAGTTTTCGAGTCCATCGCTCGGTCTGAAGTGGAACAAAAATTAAAAACTTGTTAGTTCACGTCTCTAACTCTTCTGCTGTCCATCTTATTTGTCTGTTTAGCCGTTTGTATGTAATGTACGTCCAACCGTCCTTCCTTTAATTTGAGTTGAGCTTATTGTCTCGCTGTCCTGCCACCACTTTACTGTTTGGTTCAGTTAATGATTTGTTAATACATTCACCATAAGAGTTTCATGAAAGTGTTCATTAGGCCTTTTAAATGCATGTTTCTCAACTCGACTTATTTAATTTTTTCATCTGTTTTTTTAGCGAAGCCGTTTCTGTCACTGAGAAGTCATCGTGTTTCTTGAAAAGTTGTATTTTAATTAAATGATTTCTACCTTTTCAATTACAAACTTTTAACATGGATTTAGCACAATCCCGTTTATTTCCCTTTAAAGAAGAAGAACCTAAGAAACGGTACCTGTTCGTATGTTTCGTTTCAGTCCATGTCATGCAGGTTGAAGTTGTTTTCACTCAAGACCCAACAAAGCTGGTTTACGGTCTCATTTGAGCGACAACAGCGGGAGCAGGATTCTGTTGAGAGCAAGAAACTTTTATTAGATTTGTGGCAAATATGGTTGACAGTAAAGTGATTTCTGAATGGTTAATGGGTTTTACAGTTTGATTTTACACACACACACACACACACACACACACACACACACACACACACACACACACACACACACACACACACACATTCACACACCCAAGGACACTTCGGCATGTGGACAGGATGACCCAATCGAGACCGCCACCCCCTTAAAATTACTGGGCAATCTTGCTCCACCATTTGAGCCACAGTCGCCCTACTTTTTTTTTTCAGTGTGACCGTGATTATCAGAGTTTGTACAGCATTTATATAATTTGTATCTAACCTTTATTTAACCAGATGAGTCATAATGAGGCTATTGACCTCTGTTTTTTTCAAGGGAGACGGAAAAAGGTAGAAAAAAAAAACACTCATAAAGGAAGGTGTGGCGAAGTTTGCATCTGGTAGTTTCTATTAAGCAGGCAGATTTTTCAGGTCATTTTCAGTTATCTCGGTGGGAACTTTGACCACTTTAATGCCATTGTTTGTTTTTTTTGCTTGATCTTTACCATCTCCCTTTATGTTTATTGCAGAGTAGAGCCGCAGATAAGAAATGATAAATCTGATACAGATATTACAGTTTCTTATTGTTCCCCTTAGTTTCATAATTAGCACACACATTATGCAATATTTAACAAGCGGCAATCGAAAAAGTTCTGAGACTGTTCCTCTTGCACGGGAACAAATTGCAGAACACTGATGTGCACGGAGGAGGGGGGGAGCAATAACCTTTGTGAATAAATAGCTGACGTTACGTCTCTTAATCCACATCGACACCCGAGTTACAGCTCAAGTTTCACATCCATGTTGAAGTTGAAAAAAAATGCACATCAATTATTTTTCAATGAAATCATCAACAAAGCTCGAAAACCAGTTTTGACTGGTTTGAGTTCAACTGTGACTTTCTGAGGCATCAGAGAGGGAAAAACTTTGGTGCAAAATGGCACCGAACTGTGATGGTACTTTGATTCTCCAAAAACTGCTCATACGGCATTGAAAACGAGCAAATCTCTCGACCGCAACAACAATCTTAGCTCCCCACCCTTCACCAAGTTTTCGTCTCTGCAACTTTTTTCTGCTCTCCAAAAATTTGCATGAAAAAAGTTTCAGGTTAATGTTGAAATTGCAGTTTGCGCACGTGTCAATGGTAACAAAAATGCGTGAAAAACAAGTGCTGATATTGACGTAACTTGGAATACTTAAGAAGGTTATTACTTCCCCCTATTCCCACGTGAATATCCGTCTTTCCGCGCTTTGTTCTCAAAAAACAGGAAGTTTCTGAACTTTTTGATTGCCAGTTGTATCATCCAGTCAGCCGTATTCATTCTGGTAACATGAGGTTTGTCTTTATAACTTTCCCCAGCATGCAAAAGAAAACGACAAATACGTATATTTACCAGTTGCAGCCTGACGGTAAACATGAATGGAATCTTAACTTCATGCCAACCAACACTAAACTGTCTAACAGAAATCTGAGAGTTATCTTCAATTTGAAGGGTTTTCTTGTCTTGCTCTTATAATTTTTGGTTGAGAAGCATCGCTGAAATCAAACAGGCGTGCCACCGACCGACAGAAACGTATTCCTCTTTATTTCATCCCTGATTTATTACTGTAACTCTTTATATTCTGCACTCGGTCAAAACTTGTACAGAAGTTGGACCAAAATACTGATGCTCTACTTTTACCTGCAACCATGAGAACACACTACCCCAAATAAAAAAAATCTGTTCATTGACTAAAACAACAGACAAAACAATCCACATCATCCCCAAACTAAACTCATTCATGCCCACTTATCTGGAACCAACAACAAAACAGAATCAGTGTACTTACAGTAGAAAGGCGTGGGACTCTCTGAGGCGAGTCCTGCGGTTCATTTATTTATAATCTCTATGAGGGGACAATCTTCACCTGGTCGTTATCCATTGACAGAAGGTAGTACCGAGAAATAAATGGTGATTTCTTGTAAATGCCTGTCCAATGACGTATCATACTCAAAGTGAAACCAGTCTGAGAGTCTGCAGAAACACAGGAGCTCTGTGAAGCTGCACAAAGGCACCGTTGTGATTTGAGCTAAATGCTAAAACCACATTAACTTGCTCACGATGACAAAACTAACATGCTGATGTTTAGCAGGTAAAATTGGGTTCATTGTTCACTGTCTTTATTTATTGATCACAGTTTATTAGAGGATCTATTTAATTTCTACAAAACAACAGTCAATGACTGTGACAAACTTTCCTCATTTACAATCATTGATAGGGTCATTTTTTTAATGGTGCCCCCCCTACCTGTCCTGATGCCCAACAAACACTCACCCACCAGTTTGTGTGCCTCATTTTAGTCTTTTGGCCTATTTGCCCACGTGTCTTCATTTTATTTGTGCCCGTCTGTTGCCAACCTTCCCCTTGTAATCTCAGCAATAAATCTTCATCTCTTAAATTGAAAAAAGATAACAGCTCACAAAACTGACTATTTTCAAGTGTCCAAGACCCAAACTCAAAGCTCTTTATAGTTGTTCTAATCATCATTATCTTTATGTCACAGTTTTATTAATACATCTATTATCAAAGATGATGAATGTGGCAATCTTTCCCCATTTACAATGTAATTTTAATCTTGCCCTGAAGTAACACCAATCTTTCCAACCTTTTTGTCTTTAGTCTTGTTCATTTGATTTTTGCATTTCTCTAACCAACCTACGCCTTCCTGCAGACTTTGTTTCTTTGGTCACTGGGGTCTCCTCCTCTTCATGCATTTCATTTAGAGGAGTCCGTTCAAGGGTCCTGATGTTGTGCATGCTTCCTCATAGTCATGACTTATTGGGACATTGGATGGGATTGATATAGAATTAGTTTTCCCTTTGCTTTTCCTGCTATGGAAAAGACCTTTAAGTGAAGCTGGTAGTGAGTTTTAAGAGCGCCCTCTGCTGGACCTCAAACCACGGATTCAAATCACTTGAACTTATTGGCAGTACATTTTCATTTTTAACTGTTTGAATCTTTAACTTTTTCCCATGTTTTAAATACATTACTAACCTGTAAAACTTGATCCTAAAAATAGTTTTCTTTTATGTATGGTTTTCTCCGATAGATATATGTTATTTATCAGCGTTATGATTTGTTTAATGAACTAAATTTGGTGTTAGCAGTGAAATGACTGAGCTGAAATGTCCTGGAAGAGAAAACTTCATGCAGAATGCAAAGAAAGCCACACGGGAACAATTGAGGTCAACTTCTCATTGTCTTTACTCAGTTTCATGACAAATGCATATTAATACAACTGACAGATAACTGCAGTCAAAAAGGAAAAAGCAAAGTACATGAAAAATAAAAAATAAAGAAAATAAAAAGTGAGTTCCCTTCACACTTTTTGTGATTTGCAATGGATAACAAAACATTTTGTACACAGTATTTAACTAAGCTTATTTAAATGTTGGATTCCTTGAAATCAGGAAAACTAACAGAAAAAGGAAAAATGTAAAACAAAAAAAATGATTCCCTTCACACTTTTTGTGATTTGCAAAGGATAAAAAAAAACAAAACATTTTGCACGCTGTATTTAATTAAACTTATTTAAATTTCACTTCTTCCTGCCTTGTTTGTCCTCTGATTTCTCTCCCTGAATCAGCATTGCTGCTCACCTCAGCCTCGTGGTCTCTGAGTTTCTCCGCTGTCTCTTTGAGCTCGTCTAATTGATCGTCATCAGTGCTGGCTGCTTGGTTGTGGGCAAACAGTGCCTCATTATTGAATATGAAGTGAACTGGAAGCCTGTTTGTTGTTTCAGGACATGGAGTGTCTGAAGCGCTGATCACCTCTAGAACCGGCGGCAGTTTGTCGTCTGCAAATGTCACCAGAACTTGGATGTTTTCCGCCACGTCTTTGCCAAAGATGGAAAGCACTGAGTCAAACACGTATTTCTGTGCCTCCGTGAGTTCTGTTGAAGCAGCCGGAGCTACAAAACACACTGCATCAACTTCCTTGATACCATCCTGAGCAGAGAAAAGGTCACGTAGCTGCTCTGTGATAAGTGTAATCGTCTGGCTGTGAACTTCTGATCTCAAATGAACTTCGTTGATCAATTTAAATACTCAATCAATTTTGTCACCACAGAGTAAATATCAGTTTTACATCTCTTTTTACATGCACATTTATGTGTAAGCTTCTGTCATTCAAAGTAATTAATATTTCGGTCTGTGTTCTTTTTCGTTCTTTGTGTCAGCATGAACCTCCACTTTGTCGGGTTGATCCTGGTTTAGGTCTTGTTGTGGTCTTGATGTTTTGTCTTTGCTATGATGAGGCAATGCCTTGTCCTTTTTGGACTTCAAAGGAGAGCTGTTGTTTGCTTTGGTCATTTCCTCTGCAGATTTTCTCGTGGTCTTTAGGAACTGAACTCGTTTCTCCCAGCCCAGTTTGTTCTCTGATTTCTCTCCTTTAATTATCAGGTCAAAATGATCTAGAGTAGAGAGAGGCTTTGGCTTTGTTGCTATCTCTTTTAGTTTGTTCAGGGACTCGACAGATTTTTCCATCAGTTTCACTACCCTATCCTGCGTGCTCTTATATTCATCCTCCAGTTTTTTAATTAAATCCTGAACAGTTATCGTCTTCCTAAAGGTTTTTTTAAACCAATTTTCTTTCAACTTTTCTTTCAACTTTTCCAATGTTTGTTTTTCTGTAACTTTCTTATACTCCCACATGTAGTCTTGCCAACAATGTACACTAGAGTGACATTTTCCTGGGCACCCAGTACAACATCCGTTTGATCCAAACACATCACCGCCTCTTTGATCTGCATCATTGGACGTTGGACAGGTGACATGACACTGCTGACAGTTGAAAAGGACATCTGTAGTACACTTTTCAGGCCTCATAACAGTGACTTCAAATCCAAACTTCTGATTGCTGTTGATCTCTGCCTCATGCCTTTTTAGTTTTTCAGTTGTCTCTTTTATCTCGTCAAGCTTGGCTAACTCAGACTTAATCTGCTCTACTGCATTTTCAACATCATTCTGAAGCTGCAGTCTTTCTTTGTCCTGTGATAGTTTCAAGGTCTTGGAGTTCATGTCTTTCAGAGCAGCAAAAAACTCCTTGATGCTTTTTCTCCCCATGTTCCAAAAGATCTGATCAAATTTTACATCCTCATCATCATGCTTACCTGTCTTAAAGTCCACAGATAACTGGTTGGCCTGGCCACCACCACCGCTACTGCCACTGCCACCACCAATCTTGTCGCCATCGCCATCACCACCACCATCACCACTCCTTTTGCCACCGCTAACGCCACTGCCATCCCCATCATTATCACCATCACCATTGCCATCACCACCACTTTTGCCACTGCTATCGCCAATGCCAACACCACCGCTATCGCCAATGCTAACACCACCACCACCACTATTGCCACTGATATCGCCAATGCCAGTGCCACTGACATCACCACCGTGATCGCCACTGCCTTCACCGTCACTATTGCCAATGCCACTGCCATTGCCACCGCCGTCACCACCACTATTGCCACTGCTTTTGCCAATGCCATAACCACCGCTCTTGCCAATCCTACTGCCACTGCTATTGCCAGTGTTATCAACATCACCATTGCCATCACTACTCCTCTTGCCAGTGCTATCGCCAATGACACTCTTAGTGCTATCGCCACTGCCATCGCCATTATTATCACCAAAGTTAATATCACCGGCATCACCAGTGCAATCACCACCATTATCGCCATCACCACCACTTTGGCCACTGCTATCGCCACTGCCATCCCCATTGTTATCACCACTGCTAATACCACCGCCATCACCACCATTATCGCCATCACCATTGCCATCACCACAATTATTGCCATCACCATTGCCATCTGCACTCCTTTTGCCAGTGCTATCGCCACTGCCATCCCCATCGTTATCACCACTGCTAATACCACCGCCATCAACACCATTATTGCCATCACCACCGCTTTTGCTACTGCTTTTGCCAATGCCACCCCCAGTGCCTCCACGAGCACCACTGCCCTTGTCAGCGCTCTTGCTACCACCATTTCCACTGCCATCACCGCCACCACCGCAAACGCCACTGCCATCGCCATCATCATCATCATGATCATCACCAGTGTTGTCAGCCCCAGATGATTTGTTGTGTGCAAACAACGCTGAATTATTGAATTTGAAGTATACTGGCAGCCCATCATCTGTTTTCAGACATGGGACATCTGAAGCCCTGATCGCCTTTAGAACTGGGGGACGCTGTCCATCAGCAAATGTCACCAGAACTCTGATGTTTTCTTCCACATCTTTGCCAAAGATTGGGAGCACTGAATCAAACACATATTTCTGTGCTGTTGTGAGCTGTGTTGAAGCAGCCGGCGCTACAAAACACACTGCGTGAACTTCCTTGATACCATCGTCAGCAGAGAAGAGGGTACAAAGCTGTTCTGTGAGCAGTTTGTCTCTTTTTGTGTCTCTTGTATCTCCAAATCCTGGAATGTCAACGATGGTCAGTGAGTAGTCTATTTTAAAACCCTCCTGGTGGTTGATTTTGTACACTGTGATTTTAGACCGATCCTCAGTGATTAATTTAAATCTGAAATTCTCTTTCCACTTTAGACCAACAATGTAGTTGATCATGCCATTGATGAGAGTGGACTTTCCTGATCCGGTCGCTCCAAGAAGAACAATTGTATGATTCTCCCTGTCACTTTCTTCGCCAAAGTTAAACATCTTGCAGCCATTTATTTTGGTTTTTTTCTTTGTCAGAGGCAGTTTGTAAACTGATGGGGATCCAGAATTTATCCTTTTACATTTTTCTTTGAGAGGATTTGAGAGACGTGTAAATGTTTTTGTGCTGACCTTAACTGTGATGCTTTCTTTACTTCTGCCAGCTTCACCACAATCACATCTGACCCTGACTGCATACTCTGTCTTTGACTGAAGTTCTGAAATGATTTCCTTTTCACCACTTGACTTTTTTTGTTTCCACTTGAGTTCTTCTTTCACCTTATTGTCTGTTTTTGCGTACTCCAAGATGTAGCTTGAAATCTGGACATCCTGTCCGAGCTCAGCAGGTTTTTTCCAGCTAACTGATATCTCGCATGATTTTGCTTGAACTTGGGGTTCTCCAGGAGGGCAGCAAGGTAAGGTCTTAATGGAATCACTGACTTCATTGGCTGGTCCGACACCTGCTGAGGTCACTGCTCTGCATCTGAAATCATACTTTGTGTTCGGCCTCAGATCGCTCACCGTGACTTCTTCAGCTTTTGATTCTGTCTTTTGTTGCCGTCCATCCTCTCCACTGACACAATACTCAACAGAGTAGGAGGTGACATTCTCTTTTCCAAATCTGGGAGGAGAAATCTTCAGTGTCACACTGTTGTGGTTTATTTCACCCACTGTCACAGTTTCAGGCTTTGAAGGCGGCTCAAAGTTCTCACTGACGGAGCAGCCGTCTTTGTAAAGGTAGATGGTTGAGCCTTTTTGTGTCTCATTTGTTAAACCCACTGTCAGGAACTTAATGTTCTTGTTCTCTTCGTTGGCCTGTGCAAAATCACTGAAGAGCTCTGCTCTTTTCTTTGTCTCTGCTATATCTGCTGAGGCGTACCATGGTTCCTTCTCTACATAATCAGTGTGTGGATCTTGAGGGTCATCTGGTTTGGTTGTTCTTTTTAAGTAGTCCGATAAAGTTGAGAGGTACGGTTCAGCCCTTCCCAGTGAGGTGAAAACAAAACACACAACATGATCTGGACTGCAAATTTCCTTGTGTAGCTGATCTTGCAATGGGATGGTTTCTGTGTTTTTCATCATTTTGGTGAAACACATTACGGTGTAGATTTCTCTCTCTTTACGGTCCATCCACTCACTCAGACTTTTGATGTTGAAAGGTGAAGAATGTATCATTGTCAGGATTTTTGCAAGCTCAGACTCCTCTTCTCGTCCTTTTCGGATTGATGGAAGTGTCTTCGCCAAAGTTTCTTGGAATTTCACCTTGAAGTCAGAGCAGCTTTTTTTGAAAGCTTCAATCTTTTCCTTAATCTGTGGGAACCCATCTGCAGCGGTGGTGTTTATTGCGTCATTCCACCTCATTTCTATCTCATTGAAGTCCTCCAGGACACTCTGACATTCTTGAACGAATCCAACACTTATCTGTCGGACGAGTTTAGCAGCAGAAGAATTTAAACTTGTCAGAGGCAACAGCCAGACTTTTATTGGTACGGCTTTTTCTCCATTGGGTCCCAGTAACTTTGGAAGGCCTTGGTAGACTTCTATTGCTTCCTTAAAAGATGTAGGAAGTTTCTCCGGGTGAATGTCTCCATGGAATGTGCAAGAGACCTTCTTATCATCAACTGTGTATTCATTATTGACCTCATGGGAGAAAATATTCTTGGCAAACAGCTTCAACTCGCATTGAATGTGTTCATTATTTTCCTCTTCAGACACCTTACGGTCAAACACAAAGAAGGCTTGTGCTCCATAAAGAATAGCTGTGACCACATGTGTTGCCAAGCCTTTGTCAATAACTTCTGAATACTTCTTATTTTGTCTTATAAGACAATTAATCGACAGCTCCTTGACCTTTGTGGTCACCTTGTAGTTCAGTGTTACTCTGGCCTGATTTTTGGACTTTTTCCTGTCATCCAGGAATTTGGCAGATCCTTCCATCGTAATCAACCCAAACAACAAACTTGCCTTCAGTGATGCCTCAACATTAAGTGCTGAGGATTTTTCTTCAATTGAGTCAGAAGCAACAATTTCAATATCATTGTAGGCCTGTGATCTTTCCCCTACGTGTTCCGTTAGTTCATCGGGGCTCCACACCGTCGGTTCTGCAGGAGAAGAACATTTAGAAATCCAGGTCAGCTTCCTGAACCCCAAAGTGTGTTTTTACATCAAACAAAACTGACAGATGCTCATAGAAAGTACATTTAATGTGAGGGTCTCTTTAAAATCTCAAATGTACAATTGCTCGGTCATGTAATTATTCTGGAAGAAAACACAGTTTTGGGTTGCACTTTATAGTGACGGATTCCTATCCCACTTTGTGTTTGAATTAACATACAGAATTAACCTTATAGAGCCATTTTTTCTCACCAAAGACTTCAGATCCCTTTCATGATGTTTATTATTTGTGTTTTAGGGAATTTTTCTTTTCCTTTTTTTCTTCTTTCAAAGGATTTCATGTTTTAAGGGTTTAAAGGTTCCAGAAAACTCGGCAAACATGTCCGAAGTGGTGAAAATTTACATCTGATATCGGTCTCAGGAATGAGTGTACCATTGATTGTGCCTTTTACCTACGTATAAAACACCGTTGGCATATGCATCATCTCCAGACTAACAAACAACAAAAGGTCTGTTGGAGCCAAGACTCAAACCCAACAGGAAGTAATTTTGACTTTGCTTTACAATTTCTTTTTGACAGTTTTGGCCATTTACATAAGTGTACTTTAACAAACTTCTACAAATGAATCAGACTGACTTTAAATTTGGTTTGTGCAGTCCTAAGACCTTTGTGGTGAAAAAATGTTCGTAACCTTTTTTTTTTTCTGTGTCCGCAGCGTGGTGGCCATTTTGCTCATTTTCCCATTAAACTGAAAATTGTTGTAACTTTGATGTACATTGTCCAACATTCCCCAAACTTTACATGTTTGATAACAGCCCTGGCCAGAAGACATCTACATACTAATATTTGGGTGTAGTCATGGTGCCACCTACTGGCAAAAGGAAATGGCATACAATTTTAAGCTTTTATTTACTTTTGCTACCAGGTTGAAAAGATCCAACTCAAATCAGAATGGCCTTAAGACCTTGATGATGCCACACATAGTTTCAAGTAGCAGAAACAGGAAGTGATCAAATATATGACATTGACTCGACTGCTACACGCAACATTTAGGATATAATGTAAAAACTAAAATGCGCAAAAAGGAAATTCCGTATCTACCTGCATCCCCCTTTCCCCTTTGTAGTTTAGTCATTTTGTTTTTGCAAGGTCAGATGTCTGTACAATAAAGCAGGCTTTGCAGTTAGTGAGGTACCTTTAGGTTTAACACTGGTTTTTCAAGGTTTCAAACGAAAATGGTGGAAGCACTTGGCGAAGGTATGGGTTGGAATCAGCTAATAAGCGGCGCTTAACTCAGACACATTTTCCTTAACTCGCCATAACATTTCTCTGACTTACTCAAAATGTCACATAAATGATTGTGATATTTTATCTAATATTAGACTAGAAATACCGCCTCTGCGAGCCACTCAAGTTGTAATCAACATGCCATTAATTGCGTGTTTGTGCCACATTTGTGACAGATGTCCTCGAGGCGTTCCTGAGACATTACGTTCATAGTGGTGAACAGATGTGAACTCATAGTGACCTTGTCCTTTGACCTTAAACCACCAAAATCTTATCAGTTCATCCTAAAGTTAAATGAACATTTGTTACAAATATGAACAAATTCCCTCCAGATCTTTTTGAAAGATCGCGTTCACAAGCATAGGCCAACGTAATCAGATGGTAACCTTGAACTTTGACCTTTGACCACCAAAATCTGATCAGTTCATTGTTGGTACCAAATGGACGTTTTTGCCAAGTTTAAAGAAATGTCGTGAATGAGTTCTGTAGATATTGCATTCACGAGAGCGGGACAGACAAAAGTAAGGGACATGAGGTCATGATGACCTTGACCTTTGGCCTTTGAGGCCAAGCGAACGATTGTATCACATTTGAAGAAATTCTATCCGGGCGTTCCTGAGATATCACGTGAATGTGTAGAATTGAGGTCACAGAGACCTTGACCTTTGACATTTGCCCTCCAAAATCGAATCAGTTCAACCTTTGTATCAAGTGAATGTTTTTGCCACATTTGAAGAAATTCCGTCAGGGCATTATTGAGATATCAAGATCACAAGAACTCAATGTACAGACTTGCGGACGGACAGACAACACGAAAACATAATGCCTCTGACTATGGCTGGCAGTAAAAATATATACACCCATTTTAACTTAAGATGTAAGATATCAACAAAGTGCCTGAAAACTGGTTGTAATAATAACAAAAGGGAGGTAATGTTCTCTCAATGAGACAGGCTACCCAAATGAAAAACATGCCACAATTTTCCGAGAATGTGGGTGGAGACAAAAGCAATCGATCTCAGACTAGAAGATTAAAAATACTTTGCAGATCATAATTAGAGACTTAATTTCTGAGTTATAACCACAAACATGTTTTGTATGGTTACAATGACTTTTGAACACCAAAATCAAATTAGTATACGTCGCTTTTGATACGTCATACGTCCTCATATCTGTAATGTGAATTCTTACCAGTGACAAGTGCGTCATAGCGGCAGTCGTACAGCATCCCGAGGCTGAAATTTCGGCCAAGTGCCGGCACCTCCAACGGATCGCTAGATTCAGAGTCCATCGTTCAGTCTGACGTGGACAAAATTAAAAGCTTGTTAGTTCACTGCAGGAGCCAGCTGTTTTCCAAGCAGCAGACAGACATAGAATGAGATGAGCTGGTGAACATGGTGTAATATTTATCAGTTAAAGATCCTCATATTTCCTTTTGGAGTGGGCGGAGACCAAAAACGGAGCTTAAAGTGGGAGAACGTCGGTCAGGCATGATGTCGTGTCGACCATGACGTGTTCCCTTATCGCCTGTGGAAGTGTAAATTAGCAAGTGCTTGCTAATACATTCACCATCGCAGTTTCAGTACAGGTATTGCCAAAAATTTAAAGTCAAGGGGGTTTTGACTCACGCAGTATTCAAACCATGTGTTTGCTTTGACATCGGGCCTTTAAATGCATGTTTTTATTTCATTCTCCTGATAGTTGCTGATCGTTTCATTAGTTTCTCGCTGTTGTTTATCTTTTTAAGCTGTTTCTGTCACAAAACGTTAGTCAAAAGTTATAAAGTAATAAAATAATTTTTACCGATATTACAAGCTGTTAACAAAAAATTATAATAATCTGGATTATTTCCCTTTAAATGAGAAGTACCAAACAAAACAGTACCTGTGTATATGCTTTGGCTTCAGTCCATGTCGTGCAGGTTGAAGTTGTTTCAGTAGAGTGAAGTCCCAACAAAGGAGACTGAACACTGGTTCCCAATTACAGTTGAGTTGTAACAGCAGCAGGAAAGAGATTCTGTTGAGAGCAAAAAACTTGTATTACATTTGGGGCAAAGGTGGTCGATAGTACAGTGAGTCTTTGTTTGGCGAGACTTATTTATATATATATAAATATTTATTTATATATAAATAATAATTATATATATACAGTATATATATATATATATATATATATATATATATATAAATACTTATTTATATATAAATGATAATTATGGTTTCTCATGGTTTCAGGTAAAACTAGATCATCAGCATTTTGGTCCAACTGCTGACAGTTTAGAGCTGTTTTGACTGAGTGCAGAATATACATATATATATATATATATATATATATATATATATATATATATATATATATATATATATATGTCTGACATATATATATATATCAGTTGGACCAAAATGCTGATGGTCTACTTTTACCTGAAACTATGAGAACACAATAAACAAACTGTAGAATCCACTCATTGACTTTCTGTTGTTTACAGCTCACTATTGTATTAATTCATAAGAAAAAACAATGCATGCATCATCCCCAAACTAAGCCCATCTGTGCCCAATTATCTGAAACCCACAACAAAACAGCATCAGTGTACTTACAGTAGAAAGACACGGCACTCTCTGAGGCGAGTGCTTTATCGTGTTATAATCCTTCTGAGGGGACAAACTTCGTCTGGTTGTTTTCCGTTGACAGAAGGAGGTGCAGAGAGGAAACTGGCTGATTTCCTGTAAATGCCTGTCCACTGACGTATCATACTCAAAGTGAAACCAGTCTGAGAGTCTGCAGAAACACAGGAGCTCTGTGAAGCTGCACAAAGGCACCGTTGTGCTTTGAGCTAAATGCTAAAACCACATTAACTTGCTCACGATGACAAAACTAACATGCTGATGTTTAGCAAGTAAAATTGGGTTCATTGTTCACTGTCTTTATTTATTGATCACAGTTTATTAGAGGATCTATTTAATTTCTACAAAACAACTGTCAATGACTGTGACAAACTTTCCTCATTTACAATCATTGATAGGGTCATTTTTTTAATGGTGCCCCCCCTACCTGTCCTGATGCCCAACAAACACTCACCCACCAGTTTGTGTGCCTCATTTTAGTCTTTTGGCCTATTTGCCCACGTGTCTTCATTTTATTTGTGCCCGTCTGTTGCCAACCTTCCCCTTGTAATCTCAGCAATAAATCTTCATCTCTTAAATTGAAAAAAGATAACAGCTCACAAAACTGACTATTTTCAAGTGTCCAAGACCCAAACTCAAAGCTCTTTATAGTTGTTCTAATCATCATTATCTTTATGTCACAGTTTTATTAATACATCTATTATCAAAGATGATGAATGTGGCAATCTTTCCCCATTTACAATGTAATTTTAATCTTGCCCTGATGTAACACCAATCTTTCCAACCTTTTTGTCTTTAGTCTTGTTCATTTGATTTTTGCATTTCTCTTACCAACCTACGCCTTCCTGCAGACTTTGTTTCTTTGGTCACTGGGGTCTCCTCCTCTTCATGCATTTCATTTAGAGGAGTCCGTTCAAGGATCCTGATGTTGTGCATGCTTCCTCATAGTCATGACTTATTGGGACATTGGATGGGATTGATATAGAATTAGTTTTCCCTTTGCTTTTCCTGCTATGGAAAAGACCTTTAAGTGAAGCTGGTAGTGAGTTTTAAGAGCGCCCTCTGCTGGACCTCAAACCACAGATTCAAATCACTTGAGCTTATTGGCAGTACATTTTCATTTTTAACTGTTTGAATCTTTAACTTTTTCCCATGTTTTAAATACATTACTAACCAGTAAAACTTGATCCTAAAAATAGTTTTCTCGTATACATGGTATTCTCCGATAGATATATGTTTATCAGCGTTATGATTTGTTTAATGAACTAAATTTGGTGTTGGCAGTGAAATGACTGAGCTGAAATGTCCTGGAAGAGAAAACTTCATGCAGAATGCAAAGAAAGCCACACGGGAACAACTGAGGTCAACTTCTCGTTGTCTTTACTCAGTTTCATTACAAATGCATATTAATACAACTGACAGATAACTGCAGTCAAAAAGGAAAAAGCAAAGTACATGAAAAATAAAAAATAAAGAAAATAAAAAGTGCGTTCCCTTCACACTTTTTGTGATTTGCAATGGATAACAAAACATTTTGTACACAGTATTTAACTAAACTTATTTAATTGTTGGATTCCTTGAAATCAGGAAATCTAACAAAGAAAAAGGAAAAATGTAAAACAAAAGAAATGGTTCCCTTCACACTTTTTGTGATTTGCAAAGGATAAAAAAAAACATTTTGCACGCTGTATTTAATTAAACTTATTTAAATTTCACTTAATAGTTGAGGTGCTGAACTCGTTTCTTCCCGCCTTGTTTGTCCTCTGATTTCTCTCCCTGAATCAGCAGGTCAATGTTATCAGGAGCGGAGACGGGATTTGGCTTCAGCGCTATCTCCTGAAGTCGGTTCAGACACTTGGTCGAACTCTGCATCACTTTCACCACCTCGGTCTGCACGCGACCGTATTCCTCCTTCAGTTTTTCACTCAGTCCCTGAACGGTTATCTTCTTCCCCGGGGCTCCTTTGTACTTTTGTCTCAGCTCTTTCACCGTTTGTTTTTCTTTAACTTGCTTGTGCTCCCACCGGAACCTTTCTTTCGAATGCACTTTCCCGTTGCACTTTCTCGGGCACATCATACAGCTTCCGTCTGATCCCATCGCGGCGCACATTTTTTTCCTCGCATCGGTTGGAACGCTACAGGGGTAGTGACAGGTAACGTGACATTGCGGACAGTTGGTGGCGAAGTGTTCGGTCGTTGAGATACTCTCCTTAAAAGGCCTCATGACGGTGACTTCGAACTCGAAGTTCTCATTGCGGCTCACCTCGGCCTCGTGGTCTCTGAGTTTCTCCGCTGTCTCTT
Source organism: Embiotoca jacksoni (assembly GCF_022577435.1). Taxonomy (NCBI): domain Eukaryota; kingdom Metazoa; phylum Chordata; class Actinopteri; family Embiotocidae; genus Embiotoca; species Embiotoca jacksoni. The sequence continues at coordinate 2,217,345 of NW_027185401.1, forward strand.
TGAGCTCATCGAGCTCGGCCAACCCAAGTTTAATCTGCCTTTTGAAACTTTCGACTACGTTCTGGAGCTGGTGCCTTTCTCTGAGGAGCTCCGTTGTCAGTATCAAGCTCTTGGTGTGCATGACATTGAGACCAGCGAAAAACCACTCCATGCTGTTTGTTCCCATGGTCCAAAACTCCTCAAAGTTTTCGTCGAATTGATCGTCATCAGTGCTGGCTGCTTGGTTGTGGGCAAACAGCGCCTCATTATTGAATATGAAGTGAACTGGAAGCCCGTTTGTTGTTTCAGGACATGGAGTGTCTGAAGCGCTGATCACCTCTAGAACCGGCAGGAGTTCGTCGTCTGCAAATGTCACCAGAACTTGGATGTTCTCCGCCACGTCTTTGCCAAAGATGGAAAGCACTGAGTCAAACACGTATTTCTGTGCCTCCGTGAGTTCTGTAGAAGCAGCCGGCGCTACAAAACACACTGCATCAACTTCCCTCACGCCATCCTCAGTGGAGAAGAGGGTACAAAGCTGCTCTGTGATCAGCTCATCTCTTTTTATGCCTCTTGTATCTCCAAATCCTGGAGTGTCAACGATGGTCAGTGAGTAATCTATTTTAAAACCCTCCTGGTGGTTGATTTTGTACACGGTGATTTCAGACGTCTGGCTGTGACCTTCTGACCTCAATTGAACTTCGTTGATCAATTTAAATCGGAAATCGTCTTTCCACTCAACACCAACAAGGTAGTTGATCATCCCATTGATGAGAGTGGACTTTCCTGATCCGGTCGCCCCAAGAAGAACGATTGTACGATTCCTCCTCAAGCTTTCTCTGCCAAAGTTAAACTTCCGGCAGCCATCTATGTTCATTTCTTCTTCTTTCAGAGGCAGTTGGTAAACTGACGGGGATTCAAAACCGATCCTTTCACTTTCACGTCTGAGACGTTCTAGAGTAGGTCTTGGTGTTCTGACATAAACTGTGATGCTTTCTTTGCTTGTTCCAGCTTCACCACAATCACATCTGACCCTGACTGCATACTTTGTCTCTGACTGAAGCCTTGAAATGATCCCAGTTTCCCGCCTTGCCCTTGTTTGTGTCCAATCGAGCTCTTCTTTCACCTCATTGTCTGTTTTTGCGCACTCCAAGATGTATCTTGAAATCTGGACATCCTGTCCGAGCTCAGCAGGTTTTTTCCAGCTAACTGATATCTTGCACGAGTTTGCTTCAACTTGAGGTTCTCCAGGAGGGCAGCAAGGTAAGGTCTTAATGGAATCACTGACTGCGCTGACTGGCCAGACACCTGCTAAGGTCACTGCTCTGCATCTGAACTTATACTCTGTGTTCGGCCTCAGATCGCTCACCGTGACTTCTTCAGTTTTTGATTCTATCGTTTGTTGCCGTCCATCCTCTCCACTGACACAATACTCAACAGAGTAGGAGGTGACGTTCTCTTCTCCAAATCTGGGAGGAGAAATCTTCAATGTCACACTGTTGTGGTTTATTTCACCCACTGTCAAAGTCTCCGGCGGCTCAAAGTTCTCATCAACACAAAACCCGTCTTTGTAAAGGTAGATGGTTGAACCTTTTCGTGTGTCCTTTCTTAAACCGACTGTCAGGAACTTAATGTTCTTCCCTTTGTTGGTCTCTGCAAAATCATTGAAGAGCTTTGCTTTCTTCTTCATCTCTGCTATTTCTGCTGAGGCGTACCATGGTTCCTTCTCTACATAATCAGTGTGTGGATCTTGAGGGTCATCTGGTTTGGTTGTTCCTTTTAAGTAGTCCGATAAAGCTGAGAGGTACGGTTCAGCCCTTCCCAGTGAGGTGAAAACAAAACACACAACATGATCTGCATTCAGAAGTTCTTCGTACAGCTTATTTTGAGATGGGATGATTGCAGTGTTTTTCATCATTTTGGTGAAACACCTTAAGGTGTGGATTTCACTCTCCTTGCTTTCCATCCACTCATTCATGTTTCTCCTGTTGAAAGGTGATGAATGTATCTTCCACAGGATCTCTGCAAGCTCAGACTCCTCTTCTCCTCCTCCCCGGATTGATGGAAGATTCTTTGCCAAACTTTGTTGGAATTTCAGCTTGAACTCGGAGCACATTTCTTTAAAATTGTTAAACTTTTTGACAATCTGTGGGAACTGCTTTGCAGCGGTCATTGTCATTGCAGCATTGCACCTCATGTCTATCTCATTGAAGTCCTCCAGGACACGCTGACAGTCTTGAACTAATCCTACACTTATTTGTCGGACGAGTTTAGCTGCAGAAGAATCTATACTCGTCAGAGGCAACAGCCAGACTTTCATTGGTATGGCATTTTCTCCGTTGGGTCCCAGTAATTTTGGAAGGCTTTGGTAGACCCATATGGCATCCTGAAAGGTTGTCGGAGGTGTCTGAATGCAAAAGTCTCCATAGAATTTGCAGGAGAATCTTTTTGTATTTGCCTTGTCTGACTCATCTATTTTCACTTCACCTTTACCCTCAATCTTACATGTGGGAATTTTCTCGATCGACACCTTTAATTTGCCCTGAATGTCTTTATGATCTTCCTTCTCAGACACCTCGCTTTTAAACACAAAGACGGCTTGTGCTCCATAAACAATAGCAGTAACTACATGTGTTGCCAAGCCTTTATCAAAAACATCAGGATACCTCACATTGCCTCTTCCAAGATGATTCATGGACAGCTCCCGTACCTTAGTGGTCACTTTGTAGTTCAGTGTTACACTAGTCTGATTTTTTGATGTTTTAGTGTCATTCAGGTATTTGGCAGATCCTTCAATTTCAACAGCTCCACTGAACAAACTTGCCTTCAATGATGCGTTTACATTTAGTGCTGAGTATTTGCTCTCGCTTGAATCAGATGCTTCAACAGTAAAATCGCTGTAGGACTGCAATCTTTCTCCGACATCTTCCGTCAGGTCCTTGTGGTCCCACAGTGTCAAACCTGAAGAAGAAGATAGAGAAGGAGAAGAAGGAGAAGAACAACAAGAACAAGGACAACAAGAAGAACAAGAAGAAACATTGGTTAGCTTCCAGAGCGCAAGTTTTTATATCAAACAGCACAGACAAATGCTCAGAGAAAGTGAGTTCAATGTGCCAGTTCGGCATAACAGTCAGTACCGGTGCTTGATTTTGTACATGAATTTGTTCCACGTCCAGCTAATACATGCTGCTGCATTAGCTGAGGTTTTCTAATGTCTCCTATCAGACATTTTTGTGAAATTTTGTCATAATTGGCATACGAAGTTTTGAGTAATGGTCACAAACGTTGTTTTACGAGGTCACAGTGGCCGTTGACCGCCGAAAATCGGCTCAAGTCACCCTCGGGACTAAGTGAACCCTTTGCCCTCAAGACGTTTGTGAAATTGCGTCCACGAGAACAGGACAGACTGACAGACAGTCGTTGGACCCTGTTCAGTGTTTCTAAGCTCCTCCGTTTATTCAGATAAACCACGGATGTAAAATACCTCCTCCACAAGTGAGCAATTACAACTATAAAATCTCCCAAAAATGTTCTTGGACTTATGTTTAAACTACATCACTAACTGAGAACTGATCAAAAGACAGGAGATGAAAAAAATGTGGTATATGACTTTGAATACTGAAAAGTTTGCTTGCGATACATCAAGGATCTTCACGTGTGAAATATCAAGTCTTACCTGGGATGAGTGTGTCCTTGCGGCAGTCGTACAGCATCCCGAGGTTGAAAGGCCGGCCGAGCGCCGCCACCTCCAACGCATCGCCAGAATTAGTTTTCGAGTCCATCGCTCGGTCTGAAGTGGAACAAAAATTAAAAACTTGTTAGTTCACGTCTCTAAGTCTCTAACTCTTCTGCTGTCCATCTTATTTGTCTGTTTAGCCGTTTGTATGTAATGTACGTCCAACCGTCCTTCCTTTAATTTGAGTTGAGCTTATTGTCTCGCTGTCCTGCCACCACTTTACTGTTTGGTTCAGTTAATGATTTGTTAATACATTCACCATAAGAGTTTCATGAAAGTGTTCATTAGGCCTTTTAAATGCATGTTTCTCAACTCGACTTATTTAATTTTTTCATCGGTTTTTTTAGCGAAGCCGTTTCTGTCACTGAGAAGTCATCGTGTTTCTTGAAAAGTTGTATTTTAATTAAATGATTTCTACCTTTTCAATTACAAACTTTTAACATGGATTTAGCACAATCCCGTTTATTTCCCTTTAAAGAAGAAGAACCTAAGAAACGGTACCTGTTCGTATGTTTCGTTTCAGTCCGTGTCATGCAGGTTGAAGTTGTTTTCACTCAAGACCCAACAAAGCTGGTTTACAGTCTCATTTGAGCAACAACACCGGGAGCAGGATTCTGTTGAGAGCAAGAAACTTTTATTAGATTTGTGGCAAATATGGTTGACAGTAAAGTGATTTCTGAATGGTTAATGGGTTTTACAGTTTGATTTTACACATACACACACACACACACACACACACACACACACACACACACACACACACACACAATGACACTTCGGCATGTGGACAGGATGACCCAACAATCAAACCGCCAACTTTAGAATTAGTGAGCAATCTTGCTCCACCATCTGAGCTACAGTCGCCCTACTTTATTTTTCAGTGTGACTGTGATCATGTACAGTATTTATATCATTTGTATCTAACCTTTATTTAACCAGATGAGTCATAATGAGGCTGTCGACCTCCGTTTTTTTCAAGGGAGACGGAAAAAAGTAGAAAAAAAAAAACCCACTCTCATAAAGGAAGTTGTGGCGAAGTTTGCATCTGGTAGTTTCTATTAAGCAAGCAGATTTTTCAGGTCATTTTCAGTTATCTCGGTGGGAACTTTGACCACTTCAATGCGTTTTTTGTTTTTTTTTGCTTGATCTTTACCATTCCCCTTTATTTTTATTGCAGGGTAGGACCGCACATAAGAGATGATAAATCTGATATAGATATTGAAAAACAAAAGTTGAAGCAAAGCACTCTCATGAAAGGAAATTGTGGGGAAGTTTGCATCTGGTAGTTTCTCTTGAGACGTTGAGAAGCAGAGTGGTGACGGAACAAACACTGGGTGTTTCTTCGCAGGGTTACACGGCGGGAGAGCACACAGACTGTGACGGAGCGAGGCTGCAGCCCAAAAAAAACACACTTTGAACTATACTGCTGCTGGTTCGGTGTGTTCGTGCTGAGGGAACCCACCGTGGTAACAGACAACTGTTACACTGCTCATACGGAAAATCTCTCGACCGCAAAGCCGTCCTCATTCTTGTAACATGAGGTTTGTCTTTATAACTTTCCCCAGCATGCAAAAGAAAACGACAAATACGACAAATCAGTTGCAGCCTGACGGTAAGCATGAATGGAATCTTAACTCCATGCCAACCAACACTAAACTGTCTAACAGAAATCTGAGAGTTATCTTCAATTTGAAAACCGAGTGAAAGGGTTTTCTCGTCTTGCTCTTATAATTTTTGGTTGAGAAGCATCGCTGAAATCAAACAGGCGTGCCACCGACCGACAGAAACGTATTCCTCTTTATTTCATCCCTGATTTATTACTGTAATTCTTTATATGCTGCACTCAGTCAAAACTTGTACAGAAGTTGGACCAAAATACTGATGCTCTACTTTTACCTGCAACCATGAGAACACACTACCCCAAATAAAAAAAATCTGTTCATTGACTAAAACAACAGACAAAACAATCCACATCATCCCCAAACTAAACCCATTCATGCCCACTTATCTGGAATCAACAATAAAACAGCATCAGTGTACTTACAGCAGAAAGGCGCGTGACTCTCTGAAGTGAGTCCTGTAGTTCCTTTATTGCTAATCCCCTCTGACCCGGTTATATGTTGAGAGAGGGTGGTACTGACAAAAAACCTTCTGATTTCTTGTAAGTGCCTGTATCACATTGAAAGTGAAAGCAGTCTAAGAGTCTGCAGAAATGTCTGCCAACATAAACATGCCTGTCCTGTTTCCTCCGTTATGACCAGGAAACCCAGTGGTCTTTTACGACTACTATTATCGATTAGATTTATTTTAATTTACCTACTATTCGTCATTGCAATTTAGTTATTTCCTATTTAATGTTTTCTTTTTGTCTTTTGTTTTGTTTTTCCATTCCCCCCTCCCCCTTTTAGTTATTGCTTATTTGTATTGTACTCTGTTACTCGTTGCATTGTCCATGTCACGACAAAGTCCCGTCTAATTTATAGTCTCACGGGTCATGTCTTGCTTCACTAAATTAAAACAAATAAATAAATAAATATCAATGAAATATCAAAGCGAGGGAAATGTTAAAGCATCTCGCAGTGGTGGCAAAAGAGAGCCCAGCAAAGGGATTGTTCAGGGTCATTTTTAGCCTTCCCTAATTACAGGCTTTATCAAAAAGGAACGTTTTCAGCTCGGTATTAAAAGTTGAAAGGGCGTCTGGCTTATAAAACAATCATGCTGTTTACATAACTGAAATGAAACAGCAGGACAACATCTTTATATGCGCAATTCACCCTCCACAACAGCAGGGGGCGCTTTGAGTCAACTGATTTAAAGCAGTGGCTGTAACTGACATGATCTATCCTGTCTCTCTTATGTTAAATAACACTGAGGAGATCAAAAACAAATTGAGACGGGAATCCGGATTGGAGGGGGAGGGGGGTGGAGGGGAGAGACTCTCGCCGTTATATCCTCTCTGCCCACCGGCTGATTTGACCTTCTGTTGTGACCTTTGACCTCCTGTACACAGGAGAGGAATCACCAGTGGATGACAGAATAACCGTCCCGAGTGGTTAATCCTCCTCATCCCGTCACTGGTCGGGTGGCAATCAGTGAACAAATCCTCGACATGCAGCTGCTAATTTTCACCTCCCTATTGTTTCAAACCGGCTCTGCGGCGTGTGACGTGGATTTGTGGCATTCAGGTGACAACGGGATAAGCGAACGCTGATCTGCAGGCCGCGGCGGGTCGGCGGAGAGGGAGGGGAGAGACGGGAACAACGGCGCGCTTCTGGGCGGCCGCTTCGCGCCGTCAGCGGCGACAAAAGCTTCCGTTGTTGAAGCTCCAACACGCTGATCGAGCGGTCAGCTGATGGAGGGAGCGCTTGTTTAACGACACACACTCCGTCCCAACAAGCTCCTCGGCAAGCGAAGTCCGGGACGCACACACACACACACACACACACACACACACACACACACACACACACACACACACACACACACACACACACACACTGTTGTTCTATTGTGGCTTAGACAAGTCAATGCATTGTAAACCAACAATCGTCCATTATACAGCTGTATGTTTGTGTGTGTGTGTGTGTGTGTGTGTGTGTGTGTGTGTGTGTGTGTGTGTGTGTGTGTGTGTGTGTAGCCTGACTCTGCTCTCCATGCACTGAAAGGCTTTCTTGGTGCTGATTGGTTGAGCATTTGAGAGTTCGAACATTAAAAAAAAAAAAAAAAAAAGGCTTTCCTCACAATACAACTACCTCAAAAGTCGAAGCTGTCCTACCAACCAGGCAAAAATGAACAACAAAGGTCCCCCTCAACTTTAACAGATTTATTCCATAAACTTTGGATCTACGTGATTTGAAAAGTGTTCATAAAATATTTTTTTTAAACTTGCACCACAAAAGTCAAATCTTTTGGCCCCTCGAGCTCAAGCATCGTCATTGTTTTACTTCAAATTGCTTCCTCCCGTGTCCGGAGCAATCTCAGGAACTTATCGATCCGGCCTCGTATCGTATATACCTCGTATATATGTGTCGCTATTGCATGGCCTTAACTCTCCCTCTGTACCTCTCTGCTGCACAGTTTCTGATCTGTGGTTACTGCCCACGCCAACCTGCCCGTTGATTTATTGTCAGTTGTCTTTCTATGCTGTTCTTTTCTCTCTCTGCTCTCCCCGCACCGCAGCTTTTATTTCCCTCCACCTCCCTCTCAAGTGGGAATTGTTTCGGTTCTTTTGTCGGGACTTTTACTGTGAAAGGGAGGGCGGATGGTGCGTGTGTGTGTGTGGTGGGTATTCAAGGATATTTGAATTGAATTGATTTGAAAAAGGTGGACGTACTGATCATGTGATGCCAGCGCAGGAGGAGGAGTTGGGAGTGTGGTAGCTTGTCAGGGGGCCATCTGTCAATCCAGAAATACTGTAAGCCCGGCGCTGGTTTTTTTTTATCATCACCCTGCGGGCCAACAGCAGGGGACCAGACAGGATTACCCAGCAGCTTCCACGCCAGCGTCCATCCACCCCTCTAAATTTTCCAAATACAAATATCCACAAACAACCCAAAAAAATAAAGAGCTGGCCGTTGAAAATAATGTAATTTTACTGTCTACTCGATTTACAGTTTCGTTTATTATTAAGAAACGTTCGGGACGTTAGAACCGTCTTATCGTATTTCCCGTTCGTCTGCATTTCGCTACTTTCGGAGCCAGAAGTGACCATATTTGGACAAGCTAGCGGCGGAACTGACTCATTTTGATTGGGAACCATGACGACAAAACGCCCCGCCCACCTGTAGCGGAAACCTGACTGTCAGTATAACAGACTCCCCACCCCCAAACAAATCGCTTTTTTTTATTCGACCTAATATCGATTTAATGTCGTGGATGTTCTCAGCCTACTGAATTTCTCCCAGTGGTCACACGTGGTATTGCAACATTAAAAAAATATATTTTTTTTTTTATAATTATCTGCGGCACAAAACTCAATCTTCCCTCTAAAAACTATCGAGAGGACACCTTCACCTTGCTTTTTAGTCTTTTTATATTGTGAATTTTAAAATCCATAGTGGCTTCAAATTTGTAAAACTTTGCTAGAGTCTAGCAGGGTCGTCAAAATGTGGAGTTGGAGCGGGGACAAAAAAAACCCAATTCTCTCAAGTAGCAGGATGTTTTGAATTGCCACGCTGATTCCTGAATCGAAATTGGATTTATTATTCATACTGAGGTACAATAATGACAGTCAGCCCAGAAGCTAGCCGGTTAGCCTTCATTCCTTCAGGACCATCAGGTTTTTGGGGGTTTTTTTGGGCAAAATGTTTGAATAATTCTTCAGGAAGTCAATGCAAGTCAATATTATGTCTTCTGAACTGATTGAAATACGTGTTGTTGTTTTTGCATGCCTTACCCTCGTGTACTGCGGTTGTGTATTAAGTGTTTGTGTTTATTTGAATATTGTGTGTGTGTGTGTGTGTGTGTGTGTGTGTGTGTGTGTGTGTGTGTGTGTGTGTGTGTGTGTGTGTGTGTGTATATATGTGTGTTGTAAAGTGTGTGGCGGGCTCCAGCTGCCAAAAGTCCAGATTTATGCCAAGATTAATTATGAACATGTTGTTCAGATCGGGATGAAAACTGACATGACATGTGCAGTAATCACATTACAGTGTCAGACGGCCGCGTTAAGGCCCCGGTTCACACACTGCAGGTTGCGATGCAGATGGACGGATAAAAATCCTGCTCTCCGCATGTTTGACACGCAGCCTCATTTCGGGGGTGTTGTGGTGATAAAACTCGGGGATTTATAAATAAAGGAAAAAGGAAAGAAATTTTTAAGGAAACATTTCTATACCGTCCACAAAGTCAGATGAAGACATAGTTTCCAGTTTTCTTTTTAAAAAAAAAAAATCTCTGTTCATACATGCATCACATTTATAGCGTTCATATTTCATCCTTCCAGCTTTCAAATACAATAAGAAAAGAAACTGAACTCATATTTGTAATTACATTTATTCATTTTACAAATATAGAAGTACTAATACTACAATGTAAACATGCTCATTTGCATTGGGAGCATTTTAAATTCCTTTAAACTCAACTTTAATGTCCACGTGCTGCAGTCGGTTGTAATAAAAGTAAACGGGTGGCTGGATTATACTTTTATTGATTTACAGAACAACAGTGGCGCTTATAAACCTCTAATTTTTGCATATTTGTAGCTTAAGAGGGTTGTTCGTGTTTGTGTAATACAGACATTCCTTTTTAGTTAATGAGCAAGTTGTTTCTGTTGCTTCCACACACCAGGGGGCGCTGCAGAGAGGGGGTTACCGAACTGAATTTATAATGTTACTTTCCTATTTACTAATCATTAAAGAAGTAGCAACAAATTCCATCTATCGATCTATCTATCTATCTATCTATCTATCTATCTATCTATCTATCTATCTATCTATCTATCTATCTATCTATCTATCTATCTATCTATCTATCTACCTACCTACCTACCTACCTACCTACCTACCTATCTATCTATCTATCTATCTATCTATCTATCTATCTATCTATCTATCTATCTACCTATCTATCTATCTATCTATCTATCTATCTATCCATCCATCCATCCATCCATCCATCCATCCATCCATCCATCTATCAAATGCTCACAAAATGAACACAGAGAGACTTGAGGGTGGCGGGGGACCCTCTATGTCCCCGGGGGGCCCTTTGCACCACCATTACAGTGGAGATAATAACACTCCCAAAATCAGAGTAATGTTACGGGGGTTTAAACACGATGTGAACGTAGTGGCGGAAGAACACGTGCTTCTCTTGCCGACTTCAGAAAAAAAATGTTCCCGATCAGCTGACAACCTCGTTGCTCCGTCCCGTCGCATTTTCAGTCAGATCTGATCTCCTTCGATCGCCGGCGAGGTGACGGATGGCGTGAGAGCACAGCGCTCCCCCCCCCCCCCCCCCAACACACCCACCCCTTTCCTTTTTTTTTTTTTTGCGCTTCAATACGACGAGTCCCGAGACTCAAGGAGAGGTCATTCATTAAACATGACCGTCTAAAAATAAAAAAAAAGGCCTCCTCCTTTCACCGGAACTGCTCTCTTTAATCTGGGCCAGAGCCTTCGAGTGTTTTTTTTGCATCAGCACATGAGAGAGGGGCGACGCGAGAGACAAAGAGACACAAAAGGATGTTTCACACATGGGGAGAGCAGAGGAGATAAGAGGAGGAAGAGGAGGAGGGTGTTTTCGTCCTCATGGCGACCGGCGAATGGGTTTTGTACTTCAGTGGGGTTCACGGCTTGACCTCTGACCTCACCTTTTCTGACCGTCGATTACATTTCCAACATAAAAAAACAAAAAACAAAAACACGTCCCGTACAGATGAAAGCAAACGAGACGCAACGTGTTCATCATTGAAGATTTAGTTTATAAAAAAGCTAGGCTAGCTGTTTCCCCATCATTTACAGTCTCTATGCTAAGCTACGCTAACGAGCTGCTTCCTGCAGCGTTGTGTTCATTGCGTCTGGGTCATTTGACTCCAAATGTATTTCACGAAATGACAAACAGTTCCTTCTATTATTATTGGGCTTTTTTTTCCTGACAAAACTATAAATTCAAGATGTAAGATAAGGGGACTTTTTTTTGGCAGGAAAGTAAAATTTCTTTTGAGATGAGGTGGATTTATTACTGCAGGATTTAAAAAAAAAACATGCCTGTCCTGTCTTCTTCCTCGTCCATCATTTGCTCCTCTTCCTCCATCCTTCACTGCTGCTTCCTCCTGAACTCTCTGTCTTCACCTGCTAATACCACCATGAAGCACGGCGGCGGTAGCATCATCAATAGCACCTCTACGGTGAAGCACGGCGGCGGTAGCATCATCAATAGCATCTCCACGGTGAAGCACGGCGGCGGTAGCATCATCAATAGCATCTCCACGGTGAAGCACGGCGGCGGTAGCATCATCAATAGCATCTCTACGGTGAAGCACGGCGGCGGTAGCATCATCAATAGCATCTCTACGGTGAAGCACGGCGGTGGTGGCATCATCAGTACCATTTATTCATTTAAAACTTGATTAATAACATTATGCTGTGTTCATAAAGGGTGAAAGGGGTCCTAATATTTCCTTTGTGTGTTTAAATCTCATCTTAAAACCCATGTTTGTTATTTTTCGGGTCCCGAGCACCGAATGCTTCGAAAGCCGTGTTGTAATCCAAGAAATTATTTTTTTCTCATTCTGGCAAATTAAATGTTTTTTTGTTGTTGTTTTGGGCAGATTTAAAATGCTCAAAAACTCATGAAACTTTGCACCAAAAATCAGCCAAAGTGGAAATTGAACTATTTCATAGGTTTTTGGTCGTTGAAATGGGCCTCTAGCGCCCCCTAATGTAAAATATATAAATAAAAAAAGTCTCTTGTTTATGTTATTTCTGTAGATCTGTATTTACTCGTGAATTTGTTAATGTTTACTATAATTTAGTCCGACAGCTTGTTGCTTTTTAAATGTGCGCTATAAATCAGTAAACTCCACCTTCCACCTCCACCTCCACCTCCTTCCTTATCCTCTCTTATCCTCTCACTTTCACCTTCCTCTTTCTCTTAATCCAAAAGTTGTTTTATCCTCCCCCCCCCCTCTCCCTTCCTCCCCCCACCTCCTCCTCCTCCTCCTCCTCTTCCTCCTCGGTCTTGTAGGTGAGCCTGCATGATTGGGCGCCAGGTTGGAGGGGGCAAGGCTTTTGGAAACATCACATGGTTCAACGTTTCCAGCTCTGCGAGACGCCATTTTGGAGGAAAGTTTGGAATTTGTAAAACCTGGGGAGGTGCAGAGGAGGAGGAGGAGGAGGAGGCGAAGGACGGAAGGAAGGAAGGAAGGAAGGAGAAAAAGAAGAAGAAGAAGAAGAAGAAAAAAGAAAAAAAAAAAAAAAAAAAAGAGGAAGCGGACGGGAGGAAAACGAGAGGAGGGATTTCTTACACACTCCCTCCCCGAGAGAAGTTTGACACGAATGCACAGTGCAGCTGGGGAATAATACGGAGCGTGTGCGTGCGGACCAGTGCGGGACAAGTCTGAGGGTTTTTGTATTTATTTATTTATTTTTGGGGGGGGTGGGGAGGGGAGGGGAAGGGAAGGGAGCACGGCTCCGAGTTTAGGTGTGCCCGCCAGCCCTTCGGACTTTGAAGTTGTATTTCTGGACCGAGCACCAGAGCCCCGGTGGAGGACCGCGTCCTCCGCGTCCTCCGCCGCAAAGCAAAGCGGCAAAGCAGCGGTCAGCTCGCGCGTGTCCACCCGCCTCTGCTGCACAGCCTGCACGAGGGGACTGTGTCCGCGTGTGTCCGTGTGTTGTCCGGTTGTTTTTTTATTTATTTATTTTTTTTTTAACACGGAGTTTGGTCCCAGTTGGCGAAAGCTACATTTTCCACTTTTTTTTTTTTTTTTTATGACCAGCCGCCGCAGGTCTCAGCCTGAGCGGCGCGCTGGTGCAACGCCGGCGCAATAAGGAAGCCTCTCCGGCCCGGGGGAGGGGGAACCACAGCTCGGGCTCGGTCGCTCTCCGGAGCTCCTTCCGCAGGCTTCGCTTCGCTTTTCTGGGATATTTAGTTTTTGACGCGGGGACTCCTGTCTTGTTTCTGCATTTAGTTTCCCCCTTCCCTCCCCCCCTCCACCACCACCACCACCACCCTCCTCCTCCTCCTCCTGCTGCTCCTTGGAGACTTGGGAGTTGTTATTTTCGCCGGACGTGTCCAGTTGTCTCCCCCCCCTCTCCTCCCCTCCTGACAGGTTAGTTTGTGGAGGTTTTTATTTTGTTGTTTTGTTTTTGGGGGTCTTCGGAGGGAACTTGGTGTCGTCGTGGAGGGATTTTTTCTTTCTTTCTTCTTCTTCCTTCAGCTCCGACTTGGAGCGGTGACACCAGGGGGGTTGTTTTAAAAAAAAACAACAACAACAACAACAACAACCCGGTGGAATAATCAATATACATAAAAACAACAACAACACCCGGTCCTGTGTGAGGAGCGTATGCGGCTAACGCAGACCTAGCTCCGTGCCGAGCCGAGCCAGACCCGCTACCATGCCAGTCAGAAAGAAAGGTAAGCCGCTTTCCCATATTAACGAGCAAAGCTAGCGCGGCTAACTGCTTGTCTACCGGGGGGGGTGGAGGGTGGAGGGTGGTGTTTGGGTGGAGGTGGAAGGAGAAAAAAAAAACAACCCTCAAAACTGCAGCCTGTGCGGGACTCAAAACAAACACGGACGCGCAGAAACACGGATATAAACTCGGACCTCCTCCCCCACCTCCTCCCCCACCTCCTTCTCCTTCTCCCTCCTCCTCCCCCCCCTTCCGAAAGACGCGGTCCAAGCGCGCTCGTTTTTGTGTGTGTGTGTGTGTGGCCTTTAACCGAGCCGTGCCGTGCCGTGCCCCGGGGCAGGTGAAGCGAGTTAAAAGTAGTGCGCTGACCCAAAGTTGTATATGGGGCACCTTTGTCTGGAGACGAGCCCAACGAGGAATAAACCTTAATATCAATGAAATATTTACAAGGCTCTTCAACACGCGACTCCTGCAAAGGAGATTAACACAGCAAAAATAATAATAAATAATAATAATTAAGAAAATAATAATAATCACAATGCACTTTAACACATGGGTCAACTTTTTATACTTTTATTTTGAAGGGGAGAAAAAAACAAACAACCAATCAGATCCTCAAAATTGTGTCAAAAGTGTCAACAGTTTGCAAAACAGTGAGTTTAATAGCAACCTAATTATACTTGGTGATTATATTTGGAGTCCCAGTATCACCTCAGTATTTTCAGAGGGACACACCAGGCTTGAGCTGTGTGACTGGTTTAATCTCCTCTCCCACCTCTTTTGTGAAAAGCTGCTGTTTTAATTATCAGGATTTTATTTTTATTATTATTATTATTATTATTTGTTGGCCTGTTCAGAAACTGATGAAAACATGTTTCAGCACTTTGGATGAAAAGAGTGCAAAATAATTCAATGAGTTTTTTTTTGTTTTTTTTCTCCTCCTCCACTTTTAAGAGAAGCAGGACGTTGACCCCAAAGTTGTCAGCAAGTTTAAACCACCGAAATGCATTACGTTATAAATAAAAAGAGTTTAAAGAAAAACCTTGAGATATCATTACGAGCTCTCGGAGCTCAAAGCGATGGCTGTAAAATATCTTGTTTTGTGACGCCAAAAGGAAAAACTCTCATTGACAGGAAAATAACTCTGTATCCCAAATTAATATCTGTCGATTCAGCGATTTTTAAAAACATTTTTTTATTTTTATTGGCTGTGGACGGAGGTCAGTGCATCAGGCTGAACGCATCGGGGTCAGCTGAGGGTTTACAGGCCGTCACAACGTCCGGGTACGTCCGAGGGGAACCGGTTCAAATTCAACCCGAAGGTGGGAGAAGGCGTCCGAAAAGCTCCGACAGCTTTCACAAGTTGATGCTCTTTTTATGAAATTAAACCCGAGTTAATACAAAATATTGAGTTTTATATTTATTTATTTTGGCCTTCACCACCGCCTATAACCGTTTCTTTGGAAACTTCTCATTGGCCGTTTCAGGGCGACTCCTCACAAGAGTCTGAAGCTTCACAACTAATTTCTCTTTTAAAGATCACCCCCCCCCACCCTCCCTCCTCCTCCTATAAAATATATCAAGGTCGTGACATTGAGTCCGTTAACCTGAGCATCAAACCTTTAAGTATGCCCCCCCCCCCTTCCCCCTCCCCGGCTGCACCCGAAGCACCGACCACCTTTATTTAGAGCTGTCAATCAATGAGTCAATAAACAATCAATCAAATAATTAAGCATAAACAATTCGTTGAAGACGAAGTGACGTCACTTCTCGCTGAAACCCTCCGAAGACGCCACGCCGTCCGTGTTTCTGACACTCAACGGGCTTAAAAAAAAAGTTGACCTCCAACTTTTAAGAAGTCTTAAACGAACCTAAGTTTTCAGTTTCGTCCGACTTTGTTTTTTTTTTTTTTCCCTCTTCGACGTCGGAATCGGGAAAATATTCGACGACAGTGCAAATCTGACCTCGTGCCTCTTTCGGCTTTTCAAGCTCGTCCAGAGGTCTCTTTTTAATATCGGCCAAACGTCGCTCTATTCCGACTCTAATCCCGCCGTGATCTTTCGCATCTTCACATTCGGGAGGTTTAAAAGTTCGATTTACCTCCCCGAGATCCGTGTTTCAGCGCCGAGGGGATTATTTCTGCAGGGTCCAAAAAAAATAAATAAAAAGCACTCCTCCCCCGCCATCGCGTCTCAGATCAGTTTGCATTAGTCGCCTGCTCTGCTCTTGTCGTCTCTCCCCCCCTTCGACTCACCCCTGTCGCTCCCTGTCCCCCGCCGCGCCAGACGCCCAGCGAGCGCTGCTGCTGCTGGAGGAGTACCGGGCCAAGCTGAACCACGCCGAGGACCGGCAGCTCCGGCACTCCATCCAGAGGGTCATCGACATCTTCCAGAGCAACCTGTTCCAGGCTCTCATAGGTGAGACCGCCGATCCCACACTTATAACCGCACACGCATGCTGGAAGAAAACAACAACAACAACAACCCGATACTAAACAAAACTTGAAAACATGAGCTGTCGTAAGAAACGTGCAAAATTCCACAGGTTTTTTTTTGTGTTTTTTTTTCTTTACTTTCGACTGTTTTGGTTTCTTGACTTAAAAAAAGCTGCTGACCTCGGCTGTTTTCGGTGACACGTCTGTGCAAGCGCGGCTGCGGCAACAGTTCAGCCTTTGCTTAGCCTGTTGGCGCTAATAGCTGCTAATAGTCGGGCAAATAGGCAAAGGGTGTGTGTGTGTGTGTGTGAGGGGGGGGGGGTATTTATTGTTTTCGGAGCAAACTTTTTTTTTAAAGAAATGACGGCAGGCTTGTCGGTGCTGTCGGTGCACCGGGCTGAGAGACTCCGAGATGTTTTGTGAATGAAAACTAGTCTAAGGGTGTAAAACGGACAGTTTGGAGAACATATTGAGTTAAAAAAAACAAAAAAACATCTCTATTTCTATTCCAAGTAAATGATCTTTGACAGTTTTGTCGGTTTTTCCGTCGCAGACTTTTGAGAATTTTGCTCGTGATAATTTGCAATCCGGAGAATTTTGTCGGCATTTCATGTGTTGTTCGTTTTTTTTTTTTACTTTTGTGTTGCTGTTGAACAGCAATTTATAACTTTTATTTTGTCAGTCCAGTTCCTTTAAATGTGGGGGGGAGGAGGGGCCAAAATATTAAGGACGCCTATTGAGTATAAAACCCCGTACAGTTTTTAACTGCTTCACCTGCCGGTGGTTTGGAGGATTATTGCGCGATCACCTGATCGATTGATCTGGTTTGCGAGATCGTTGGAATCGTTTCCATTAATGTGTGTAAAAAAACAACAACAAAAACAACAACTACAAAAAAACAGCTGAATCAAACTAAAGGAAATGTCAGATTTCCACCTTATTTTCAAAGCTCAGTTAATGACATCATTGTATTGCCCCCCCCCCCCCCCCCCACCCCTCCATCTTCCCCCCGTTCTGCTCTGGTTCCATGGCACATAAGTGGAGCATTAGTGCCACCGTAGTACATTACAGTTGATTATTGGTGCCTTGTCATTGTCGGCAGTTTCTTTCTTTGTTTCAGTAAATAGGCTTTGTATATTCAAATTAATTGTGTCGCACAGTTTTGGTTCTCACGGCCCCTAAAAAGCGACGAAAATGCGTGTTTTTTTTTTCTTTTATTTATATGTTCCAGTTAGCAACGTTCAATGAGCGGCTCCCGTTACTTATCGGGTGGATTATTAGAAAAGATGTTTACGCTTTAAACTTTTAATAGCGGCATTAAAACAAAAACAAAAAAACCAAATTCAATTCTTAACTGCAAATAACTGTCAACTAAAATCTACACTTTTAGCAAAGTGCTGCAGATCCGATGTAAAACGATCCGTTCATACTTCAATAAAGAAATTGAAGAAAGTCATTTGTCGGCAGAAAAAAACCAATCCGATCAGAGAATCAACTCGTTGCCGAAGGTCAAATATCGCACCGTAATTGTCGGCGAAGTGATGGCGCGCTAACGGCTCCCGCTGACCTCGGCGAACTCCTCCTCGTGTTTGCGGGTCGGCCCAAATAGCAGCAGCAACATCTGGCGCACGGGGGGGGGGGCAGGAGAGGTCAGAGGTCAGGAGGAGTCTGAGCTCGTTTGCTGTGATCTGTTGATGATGAAGAGGAGGAGGAGAAGGAGGAGGTTCAGCTTTCGAAGCGGACACATCCAGACGGATCGATCGGTTTCATACGTTGACGTGGTCCAGTTTTCAGGTTTAAAGTGGTGGATTTCGATTGGGGGAGGAAAAAAAAAAAAAGTCGAACTTTTATTTTGAAGTCGACAGAACTTCTACTGCTGCGCTTTTATTTTGAAGCTCGTACGCAGGTTTTCTTACGGCTCAGCTCGCGCGCCGTAGCCGTTTGATTAGATTAGTCTTCAATTTTATTTTCGATTTTATAGAGTTGATGAACATCACAAGTTTAAAAAGCATGAATGCGTGTAATTAAAGATAATTCTTTCATTTCGTTTTTATTTGGACTTTTGTCGCACTTCTTTTTTGCCTTTTTTTCATGTCTTTTACAGTGTACGAAGGCTTTCTATATTACTGCGCTATTTAAATTAGTTTTTTTTTTTTTTACCTCAGTTCATCACACCCATCTTGTGAAACAGCCGGATGAATGAAAGTGTGAAATACATCGCAGCGCAAAGTGACTTGACGGCTCAACTCGCACTTCATTCATATTTTTTTTTTTTACAGTGAATTAGCGTGTTGAACCGTTCGGAGGTGTTTTCGGTGTAACGTGTAAACACGGGCTGCAGAGACACAACCGCCGAGCGTAAATACGCGTTTTGAATTTTGAAATAAAACGGGTATTGAACTGCAGATCAAAACGTGTTGGCTCATCTTCTCTGGGGAAGATATTAGTAAGTCAAAGTTTTCTGGTGTTTTTTTGGTGACGGGCCGGTTAACGGGGGACTCGACTGAACGGAGACGCAGCTGCAGGGTTAACGGGCGCCGAGCAGCAGGAATGTGGTCCGATCTGTTTGAGTTTCCCAGGACTGAATGAAACTACTCCGAGCGGCTGACTCGGCTCTTTGTCTGCCGTCTGGAGTCTTTAAGAATCGACGAATAAAACGTAACGGGAACGCAGGACCTTTTTTTTTTTTTTTTTTTTTTTTTTTTAAAAAGTGTCAATCGTGTAAATCACAGTTCAGTTTAGAGGTTTTTCTTTTTCCACTGTTGTTGTTGTTGTTTTAAGACTCTTTCCAGACCCGTGTTAATAAATCTCCCATTATTGTATGATTTACTGGATTTACCGTTATGAAGGAGACTCAGACGTTCGACAGACTAACGGGCTCCAGGTCGCGCCGTTTACGCCCAAATATTTCTAAAACCGTCTTCCCCCTGTTTGTTTTTAAAAGCTAATTCAGGATAAACTTTTACTTTCCTAAACTACTCAACGCGCACAAGCAGCGACTTAACTTAACTTTCCCCAAAATTGCGCTAAAAGTGAACTGAATAAATTCATTATTTTCTTTTTTCTTTTAATGTTTGTGTTTTTTTGTTGTGGACGTGAACGCGCGTCGCCCCGTTTCGCGTAGAAATAAAAGAACCGGAAGTGAATTTCAGTCCGACTGCTTTAGTACTGCTGCTCGTTTAAAAAAAAACAAACAAACAACAAAATATCGGTAAATAATAATAAATATTAATAACGAACATCTTTATAAATATATCACTTTACTTTAAAAAAAAAAAACTTGTGTCGCGAACTGCGTTAAAACAAAAACGAGCCTTAAAACCACAAAGCAAACTGTGAAGACGAAACAAAGTTATTAAAGTACAAAATCAAAGAATTAACCGCTGAAATATGTCGGGAAGAAATCGCAGCTTCTTCTTAAATGTTCATTTGAAGTTTCCCCGCTTCTGATTATGCTTCTGACGGTTTGGGATTTATCCGCCCGACCCCAACTTGACGGGATGTTTTGATTTCCGCGGCCGCCGTAACACAAACCTCCCTTCATCGACCCGACTCGCCCGCCGCTGCTGACGACACGTGTGGGCGCGATCGATGCCGATGTCTGGATTTGTTACGCAATCGCTTAACATGGAGGGAAAAAAACCAAAAACAACCGTTTAAATATTCATGGAGGCGAACGATACGAACGGGAATCCACGTAAGAGTCTTGATTGGTGGAGAGGAAAAAAAAATAAATAAATACTCGCATCCTCCTCCGTTCCTTTCAGTTCCTGTTCGCTACGGTTCACTTCTGCTCTCAGCATCTTCATCACTAATGGATGAGCGGAGATCTTCTCCTCGTCCTTCTTCCTCCTTTTTTTTTTTTTTCTCTCTGCACGCTCAAAAGTCGCGTCAAACCGGCGCTTCTCCTACCTGTCGGTGATTCGAGCCGGCATCCGTCACTTTTTTGTTTTGTTTACGCCGCTAATTTGACTAATTGAACGGATGTGTTTTATATCGTTTTTAATATTTTATTAATTATCTGACGACACGGGATTTTGTGTTGTGTCTGTCGAGGCAGATTGAACAGATTGTCGACAGCTGGGGCGTAAAACAACCTGCACCCCTCCTGTGTGTGTGTGTGTGTGTGTGTGTGTGTGTGTGTGTGTGTGTGTGTGTGTGTGTGTGTGTGTGTGTGTTTTATAACCAGCCTTTACTGCGAGGACCAACTCTACAGTGACGCAGTCGAAACGTTGCATGAACACGGTGCAGTAGAAGTTTTTTTTTTTGTTTGTCTTCCTGCAATTAAACTACGAATAAAAAAAAGTACCGTCGTCGAGGAATGTTTTTTTTTTTCCTCCGACTGGTTAGGGAGCAGCCGCTTCGTCCATCGGACCGAACGCTTTTGTACTTTTCGACACGCCAACATCCAAACAGATCCTCACGTCATCGACATCCGGCGCCGACTCTTTTCTGGTCGTCGGTTGGATGATTGACAGCCGAGAGGTGGAGAACCAAACGCGGAGCTAAATCTGATCGGGGGGAGGAGAGGATTGGGGGGGGGAGGGATCAAATAATCGTTCACTCTACGAAACGTCAGGAAAGTGAATAAAACGTCTCGTGTGACGTGTTGATTAAAAAAAAAAAAAGACTTCAGACGAAAACGCAGACTGGGCAGAAAACGATGGCGAGAACTGCGACCGGAGCGCTTTTAAATACGCGGCGCCGAGCTTCGACCGGAGAGCTTTGACCGGAGAGCTTCGACCGGAGAGCTTTGACCGGAGAGCTTCGACTGGACCGGAGCTTCGACCGGAGCGCTTTTAAATACGCGGCGCCGAGCTTCGACCGGAGAGCTTTGACCGGAGAGCTTCGACCGGAGCTTTGACCGGAGCGCTTTGACCGGAGCGCTTTGACCGGAGAGCTTTGACCGGAGCTTCAACCGGAGCGCTTCGACCGGAGCGCTTTGACCGGAGCTTCAACCGGAGCGCTTCGACCGGGGCGCTTCGACCGGACCGGAGCGCTTTGACCGGAGAGCTTTGACCGGAGAGCTTCGACCGGAGCGCTTCGACCGGGGCGCTTCGACCGGAGCGCTTCGACCGGAGCTTGTTTTACAATCGTCGTTTCTTTTTGTCGATTTTTTTCTGGAAATACGGTTCATTTTTGTATTTCTTATTTTCTCTCGTTTTGGATCCTGACTGCTGCTGCTGTCGCCATGACTCAGACTTTAAATAATAATTACCTTGTCCGTCTGCCACGGCAGAGTGTTCCCCTTTAGACACTGGGCCTATGTGCGCCGCAGGCTCGGGTGCGTTTGTCACGCTCACCCTGATGTCACCGAACGGGGAGGGGAGGGGGGGAGGGAATAAATAAAAATGACGTTTCTGACACGCAGTTTTCCAATCTGCCAAACGCCCCAAAAAGAGATGTCTACAGCGAGCCGAGCACGGTGTAATCCCTCTGTAGACACGACGATTACCCCACAGTACATAATCCACTACCCCCCCCCCCCCCCCCCCCCCACACACACACACACACACACACACTCCCCCCGCAGCCCCGCCGCCGCCGGTTTACCGGGAAAAAAAAAAAAAGAGCTGCGAGCTTCGCTTTCTGTTTTTTGTGTGTTTTTTTTTTTCCTTCTCATTCGATCGGTTTCGGGACTGGCCTGATTTCTCTCACGGAAAACAGATGGCGTCCATCGAAGCTTTTCAATTTAATAAAGCAACATGAAGTTTTTCATCACTGAAAGATTTGCTCTGATGTTATCCTGATAATTGCAGCGTTGCCGAAGGCAGCCGGTTTTATTTATTTATTTATTATTATTTTTTTGTGGCCTGCTCCAGAATTTTGATTTCAAAGCTTTTTTTTTTTTTTTGAGGACCAAAAACTACAGCTTGCAACTAATGGTGATTGTGATTAAGAGAAATAAATCCGTTGCTGTTTATGGATTGGATTTTTGTCAGGTCAAAAAACCTCCCAAATATATTCAGTTTACAGTGACATGACGTAAAGAAGAGCCGGCACCTTAGAAACTGATCGGTCTGTCCACAACTCAAACCGTCCTACAAACTATGGGATGGATTAAGATGAAATTACTTCCGACGTTCACGATCCCCAGCAGAAGAATCCCACTAAGTGTTCTGATATTTAAGTAAACTACAGAAAAGTAAAAAAGAAAATGAAAAAAAAATCCTACTTAAGTGAAAGTAGTTTTAGAGGCGACATCGAGCTAAAGTATTAAAGTAAAAGTCCTGGTTTGGTTCCTTCTGACTGACATTATTATGCGGTATTATCAGTTTGTCAGCGGCATATTGGAGCTGGTTTAAACTACTTTACGTCCAGTTTTGGGACGGCAGATAAATGCGAGATGTCGTCAGATGATTACTGGGAGAGGAAAAAAAAAAAAAAAAGTTCTGATCCGCAAATCTTTTTTTTGTGTATTTGGGCTTTTTCTCTAATCTTTAATTTTTGCTGCGATATCGGCTCATTTAAACCATTATTGGAATGAAACCATGTGAAGAGTTTACAGGCGGAAAAAAAACCAAAAAACTGTTTGGTGGAGCTATTAACGACTCTGACATCTGAAATGTGACCCGACTGCACACTGCAATTTATTTTTGAATAGCTTGGTAATCCATCGAGTCATATCTTCACTCGTAAAGTATCGCCAAGTCGAATACGCGCAGTCGAGTTAAAAGTGCAATATTTGCCTCTTTTCATGTGTTTTGGAAGATTTACAGCAGCGTCCGATGGAAACGGGAGTGACGTCATCGTGACCTTTTTGACCTGTAAACACCAAAATCAACTACAGTTCATCCTCCCGTCCAAGTGAATGTTTGAAGAATGAACAACTGCGAGGTGATGAGTCCTGTTGTTGTTGTTTTTTTCATTTAAAAGTAAAAAAAAAAAAACAACAACCACAAAACACCGTAAAGTGTCTTCAGTTCCAGCAAAGTCCAGAAAACGTTCGAACGAAAGGACAAAACTTCCTGCAATTTGTTTTTATCTCGTATTTAATGAGGCTTAAAAGTGTTCCAGTTATGCCAGTTTCTTTAGTTGTGAGTTTCACCTTCTGGGTGTGGTGAGTTTAATCGCTGTAGTTTTAACTGCAGTTAAATAGCAAACGGAGGAGTCTAAAATAGGTGCGGCCTTTTTTTTTATTTTTTTTTTTTATTATTATTAGGCCGAACAAACAGAAGCCGTTGTGTCTAACTGGTTGATGGGATCACAGCTGCCGGCTGTCTGTCAACTCACTTTTATTAAGTTTAAGCTGAACTGAAGAACTCTTGTTGTTCTGAGATTTTTGCTTTTTCTTTTTCTTTAGTTCGTTGGAATGTACCAAGCGGGGAAAATGTAATTTGCGATCTGCCGGGGTCCCGTGACTTTTTTTGTTTTTGAGTAAAAGTACAAAAAAAAAAAAAAAAACTAAAATAAAATGTTCCTTTTTGCCAAGATAATCTGTCTACCTGATGGCGGCGGCACGTCATGATTTTTTTTAGAGGACTTTGTGAAGACGTTGGGACAGGAAGTGTTTGGACCACAGGAAGTACTCGGCTAAAATCTAAATCCAACGTCCTGTATGAAAAGTTTGGGATGAATCGGACTATAACGCCCCCGCCCCCCCCGTGGGTTTGTTATTATCTCGCATAATAATGATAAACCAGTCGAGGTAATGGTGCAATGGAACTTTTTTTTTTATACGTCTAGGTGTGATACGCGCATCCACTGAATTTCATGCATGTAGGTAAATGCATCCGCCGGGGGCTGGACGTCTTTAGGGGGCGCTAGCGAGCCATTTTGGCCACGCCCACGCGCGAAACGTACTAAAATACGTAGTATTTCCTCGGGAGTGACGCGTGTGCCAACTTTCATGAGTTTTTGAGTACGTTAAAGCCACCAGCCAGTTATTATTTGACTAAAGAAATACTTAATTTTCAGCTCCCTCCTTCTTCATTGTTGTTTTCGAACCGTTTTCTCCGTTTTTAGGAAGTTGTCTAGTAAATCAATGGAGGGCGGAGCTTAATTACTGTTGACCCAAGGCAGGAATACCAGCTGCAAAATGAAGAATAAGCATTTCTCTTGTTCCATTTATAGAAAAGAAAAAAAGGCTGCAGTCATGTTGCTGTGTTGAGTTTCAGTAAAGGGTTCGTTCTGTAGAGGAGAATCTGTGTGTTCATTGTTATTCTTACGATAATGCCGGTTATAAAGGGTTTGATTGTGACAGATGAGTTATTATCTCGTCCCTGTTTGGGGTTTTATGTAGAAGTCTGTAAAAAGACGCAAATAAATCTGAGATTTTTATTTATTTTTTTTATTTGGAATTTCAAAACATTGGTGGTGATCTTGGAGAACATTTTACTGTCATGAACAGTTTTCATATAGAAAAACACATAAAGCTGTTAAACATAGAAAATGTGGACGGTGATGATAATCGATCCGTCCAGCAAATATATTCGATTTAAATAATTCTCGACTAAAAGTTTATAAAATTTCGGGGAAGATTTTGATCAGAAGTGCAGAAGCTGATTTTTTTTTAATTTATTTATTTATTTTTTTTTAGCATTTTTACTGCTTAAATGATGATTTAAAAAAAAAACAAGACTTGCAGATTAACGGTGTCCTTATCGAATAATCTTTTGGCTAATCTTTAAATACTGACTTCTGTTTTTCGCACAAAAAAAAAAATTCAAGTCTTTTCAGCTGTAATCTGATCTTTTTTCCAACACGGTTCTGTTGTGTTTCCAGGCTGAAGAACCAGAACCAGGTTCTGGTTCCGGTTCCGTGTGGGATCCTCATTCTGACCAACTATATGTCAAGCTGCTGTCGAAACGTAAAAAGGTTTCACTGTAAAATGACCTTCAAGTCTCCCACAATTCCACAGAGGTCTCTTTTTATTGGACATCAATACGGCACAGTGTTTAAGCCCCTCCCCCGCCCGCCCCCCCCCATACGGGTGTACAGGGTCTAAATAAATGGAGTAGTAGTTTAGTAGTTACTGGACGTAACTACAGTTCTATGAGTACGTTCTTATTTTATCTTTTCTTTTCTACCGAGACAGGTTGGAGAAACGCTGTAATTGGATCTGATTGATCCGCCCACCAACACCTGTAAACCTGACTGCCCCCCCCCCCCGCCCCTCCCTCCAGGCCTGTCAATCAAAGCAGACGCGCCACCCAAACGTAGCTCTCTTTGAGGCCTAATATCTGATTTATTACAGAGTTATTTACTAGAAGACCGATCGGAAGGATTGAACGACGACGCCGTCGTTACTCGAGGAAATAAAATGTGGAGAATTTTTAGCTTTTCAGAGCGGGAGGCGCCGTCCTTTTTTTTTTTTTTAACGTTTACGTTCATACATATATATGATGGTCTGAACCAGATTTCATCCCCGTCCTCGGTAACCGTTGTCGAGGCGTTTTCAGTTCGTGCCGTCGAGCCGTCCTGCCGCCGAAAACACGGTTCTCACGACGAGGGAAACAACAGTTGAGAAACAACAGAGGGAAACTTGGTATTTTTAGGTTCTTGCATCAGCTTCTGGACTTACGTTGATGCTATTTTCAGTCATCAAAGCGCGTTACGTAACCTGTTATGATATCAGTGGAAAAATAATTTCTCTGTTTGGGCCTTTTTTTTTTTTTTTCCCCCTTTGATTTGGCTCCATTTGTTTCAGCTCCCTGAATGTGGTCTCCGCCAGACCTGCTGAGAGCAACCGGCCTGCAGACTTTCCACTGTGACTGTCTGTGTTGTATTTACCGAGGAGGACGGGGGAAAAAAGGGCAGACACTTTTAATGATGGACTTTTTTATTTATTTTTTTCCTTCTGTTGCACGGGGGGGGGTAAAAAAACATCCAAATATTTTAGATTTCCCCAAGTCGAGGCTGCGAAGCCACTGAGGGAACCCCGGAAGCTGTATTTCCTTCATTGGATTGATCCATTTATGTGTTTTTAATGCCTTTTTAGAATAAAACTCACGGCTCGCGTTCGGTTGGAAGAACCCAGGCGGTTTTCCGAGTTTTAAAATGTTATTTTTTTTTTAAAGGCCAGCGTTCGTCAGGAGGAGACGCCGAATCTGACGGTTTATGGTGGAAACATATGCGCCGGTCGTGGCGGTCGGCTGCCGCGACCGAGGCCAAAGAAAGCTCCCCGGTTATTTTAGAGCTCTCCGGAAAAGCTCTCCTCAAGAGTTGTGCGTTTCCAAAAATAAAATGGCATGTTGGATGTGGCCGGCGGTGCTGGTGGCTCCTTATAGTATCGTCCTCGCGTAAACACAGAGCCACTGCAGTCGGCCGGTGGAGGGGGCGGGAGGGCTTATAATATCAATCACACTGTCAGTCAGTCAGAGTTAATTGTCTCAGGAGGGGAAAAAAACCCAACTTGATTGACACCACGTGTTTGCAGAGTAGATTCTGTATCCCGATAATCAATAAATCAATGAATTCTCAGTCTTTGGTCACGTTTTACCAAAGAAAAGGACAAAAAAAAAAAAAAAGCGTGCTATATGTTTAATTTCTTACTTTACGCTTTTAATGTGAATATTTTCCTTATTTTTTTTTATCCACACATAGTATCACGATGATGATATTTTCCAGGGAATGTTCCTCCCTTATTGTGTTTTTCCCATTTCAAACGTTTCCCCTTGTTTAAAATTTCACAAAATTACAGGTCACTTTTTTTTTAATACTTTTATTACCACCGGGGGGGGGGGGGGGGGGGCATATTCAGATCATTTACACAAGTAAAAGCACCAATATTTATTACATTATGGGTAAAAGTCCTGCATTCATCTTACTTGACAAACTCCACAGCGTATATTATGCTGGTAATACTTATTTCCCTCTGATTGGTGTATTGTTTACAATAAAAAATAAAAATAAATTATTTTATTTTTTTTACTATTTGTTTGCATATTTCTACAGGAAAGTGCACAGAAGTTAATACTACGGCTGGGTGTGATTCATATCTTCTTCTTTTTTTTTTTATACGGGTACCAATACAGCCGACTTCCTGAATTAAACCCGTTTCAATAATACTTTTATAAAAATCTTCATTTTCTGAAAAAAGGAAATGACATCACGCGTTACAAAACAAATTATGACGTTTTCATGCAGTTTAGAGGGGGAGAGTGTAAACCGGATCGTATTCCGTGGCTACAATTTGCTGGTGTTACCTAAACACATCGCATTAAAGCTGCAGGTTGACGCTACGATTTACAGATATCCCCTAAACACCTCATGGAAAGCTGCAGGCAGGCACCACAATTTGCAGTTTTGTTTTTTTCACCTTGAAGGCCTCGCATGCAAGCTCTCGCTAGACGCTACAAATTTACAGACGCACCCTCAACGCCCGCGTGCAGACCATAGGCAGACGCTACAATTTACTGGTGTTCCCTAAATGCCTCGCATCCAAAGCTGGAATATTATTATCACCAATGCATTAACGCATTTGCAGCGTTATATATTAAGCTGATCGCGTGTTTTGAAAACTCTTTAATATGCAAAGTGTTGAGAAACTCTGAGCCGCCAGATGAATGAAGTGGAGTTAGAAGTAGTATGAAATGAAAATACCTGGTGTCATTCAAAAAAAAAAAAAAAAAAAAAATCAATCTACTAATGAAAATAATCTCTTTGTAAAGATTAAATTCCTTCTTCCAAAATGTCTCAACATTTTGCCGACATGACGTCTGAGCATGAAGAGCTTTATTTCATTTTTTTATGAAACAATAGCAAAAGTCCTAAATTAAGGATCATAATGGAGCCCGAGAAATGATTTTTGATCAATTCTCTTAACTTAGAAGTTTTATTCCTAAAAATGTTTCTCACCACAAAAACGTCAAAACAACTTATTTCAGCCATTTATGTTATAAATAAAGCTGGTTTGAGGAATTCCTGATTTCTGTCATGTTTTTGGAAATATCTGAAAGCAGAGGCCGCGTGGTCGTACGTGACCCGACCCGACCCGAACCCCAACCCCTCCGCCCCCCTCCGCCCCCCCCTCCCCCGGCTATTCAGGGAGCGCAGCCGTTAAAAGCCCGGGTTTTGTTGTTCGTGTCGAATTGAGACGTCGGTCGAGTCGCTCCCGTATTTTTTAACGACCTCCCTCGAGGTCGAGTTCGTTGTTGTAAGGCTCCGCTCTCGACGGCAGCGTAACCCGATGAGCGCTAGAACAGCTGAGACTGACCTTTCAGCGATGAGTGTCACCGTCGAATCCTGCGCTCAGGACTCGCCCCCGTCTGCTCCGTTTCGCACGAGCTGAAACTCGAGCCGAGTCGAGGTCTGAAACCGTCTCAGCGGGGTTTCGATTTTTTAGTTTTGGCAAAGGGAAAGAAAAAAAAAAAAAAAATGGCCACGAGCTTCACGACTGAATTCCAACCGAGGAAAGTCAATTAAAAGACACCTTTTTTTTTTTTTTCAGGCAAATAGAAACAAAATATTTATCTTTTCCTTCCTGAAAGCGTCGCACCGTCATACACAGCCAAACTCTTAATCTATGACCCTTTAAGTAACAGTTCACCTGTCAGTCAATTGGGAAAAAGCTTGAAGGATGGTTAGAGGTCATACACACTGTTATAGAAACTCTTTTTTTTGTTTTCCCCCCAATGTAATAATTCAGTCCGCTGGTTATACTGGAAAGAAATAAAGTTTGGTGCTGAAAGGTCAAAGGTCACCTCACGAAGGATGTTTTGGGGTCATTACTCAAGAATTGATACGCTAATTATGACAAAATCTGACACGTCGATAGGATATAATGCTGAAGTGGTAACTTTTATATATATATATAAAATATATATATATATATACGCAAAAGCACCTTTCTGGCCGTTATTTAACACCATAACTCAGAAACAGGAGGGGAAATAGGGACCATAGTTCACATAACGACATCCATAGTTGAAGCCTTTATCAGCTGTCAATCAGCTTTATTGGCCCAAACATGTGAACACGTATGAGGATTCCTTCCCTACATATTATTACACGCAAGTCAGATCTGAACTGCAACTTGACTTGGTTGGTGGAGGGCGTAAAAGAAAATTGTAATTCTGTTATTTGCAGCTTCGCATTAATAAACCCAATAAAAGTGTCAGTTAAATGTGTCACTGAGAGGCGACGCCGTGTCATTTTAAATGTCCGCCTTGATTCCGATGTGTCCAATAAAACGTGTCCTCCGTCCGTCCTCTTTTTGTCGTCTCCAGATATCCAGGAATTTTACGAAGTGACCTTATTGGACAGTCAGAAATGGGTGGAGTCTTCCAAGGGGGCGGACCCCGTGGCGCCCGTCAATCTGTGGGACTTCTCCAGCCTTCAAAGCACAACGGTGACCTCGGACACGCTGCCCAGCCTTAGCACCAGCATCGAGGTAGGAACACGCACACGCTTATTTTATTTTTATTTTTTTTCCGCTCCGCTGAATCTCAAGACGTTCGGGGTGAAATCTGACCGGCCGGCGCGGCGGCTGAGTTTTCTTGAGCGACGGACGCAGGACAGGAAGTCAACTCTCCGTTCTCTGTCTTCACGCAGTGTCTTGTCTTTCCATTTTATTTATTTATTTATTTATTTAATTTATTTTATATCTCTAGCTTTTCTCAGCTGGTCGGCTCTCTTTAATGTTGCCTCCTCGGAAACAGAAACAGCCTTCGGTTTAAAAATAGGCACAAAAAAAAAAAAAAAAATAAAAAAATCTTAAAAATAGATCACACCTTTTCACACGTTGCAGGCTTTGATGACTGAAGCTGCTTTTTGATGGCCGTCTCCTGGGCGGAGGGGGGGTGGAGGGGGGTAGGGGGGATTGGAGCGGTGAACACGATTTCGATTGATGAAGTGAAACGAAACACGACAGGTTTGACCAAAATCTCTCTTCTTCATCACGTGAAGAAGAAAGAAAGAAGAAAAAAAGATGTCCTTCACGCCCGTTTGGTTTCGATTTGTTTTGGGACGACGTGAACGCTGGCAGATTGCCACAAAAACCCGGCAAATTGTGATTTGTTTTTTGAGCATGTATGTAAAAGGTAAAATACAAATAGTGGTTACTGGACATAACTACAGTTCTACGAGTACGTCGGTATTTTAATTCTTTCGGGCACTCAGGCGGGCACTTTCGGGTGGAGGCGGGGGGGGGCGGGGGGGGTGACACTGAAGTATATTCAGCCAAATAGTGTTGGAGTATCAGTTTGTTATTGTTCATGTAAAAGACTCTTATTCAGCTGGTTTTGGTGGAGCTCAGCTATGTGAATAAATGACACTTTCTTTTTTTGTCAAATTAGCTCTCAGAGGAAAAACAAAAAAAAGTTTGGAGAGCCCCTGATCTCAGTTCCACCGGGAACGTTTTGTCAGAGCAGTTTTAAAAAGTAACACACCCAGTGTCATATTATTGGTCGAATAAAAGAAGTGGGACACGACCCGTCTCACCGGGGTCATCGCCGGTTTGTCGTCAAATCAGCTGCTAGCAGGGCTGCTAATTGGCAGGCTTATGTTTACGATTTTTCAAAATAAAAGACAAAAAAAGTTATTTAGTTTTTTTTTTTCTCCCACTGCTGCTTTTTAAAAGCGGACTTTTAAAAGCCAAACTCTACACAACGAACCGTTCATTTCACGAGCCGCTGCCCCCTCCGGCACGCGGCTGGAAACGAAGACGACGAAGACGACGGTTCACCGGGAGCAGCTGAAAAGACTAAAAAAAAATAAAAATAAAAATAAAGAATCTTCACTCTGAAGCAGTGAATTTTTTTTTTTTTTTTAAACACCAACGACTCGTCATGAATATTTCTGCCCGGTTTAAATGGAGCATCGCTAATTTCAACGTGTTTCAGCCCCCCAACTCCCAGAGGACTCGTGCACTCGCTGAAAAATCGCTGACGTGACATGTTTGATACGGCCGTGTTTTGGGAGGGGGGAGGGGGGGGGGGGCTTTTATGCATCGAGCTTCTCGTTTCAAAGCGTGGAGAAGCGAAGCCGTGCGCGGGTACCGCTCCGTCCTCCCCCGGCGCTCCTTAAGATCATCGAAAAAGTGCTGAGTCACAGGAAACATTACGAGGCTGACCCGCTGCGTCATCGCTCCGCTCGGCTTTCTGTTGTTGTTGTTGTTGTTGTTTTTCTTGCCCTCATCATGTTTGTTTGTTTGTTTGTTTGTTTGACTCGGGCTTGTGTGCTTTTTATTTCTTTCTTTTTATTTGTATTTGGATTATCTCGGTCGGAGGGGGGGGGGGGGGTGGGGGGGGTTTGGTGTGCAGATTTTTTTTAAAACACGTGACGCTGCAGGTGTGTCACGTGGGTGGCATCCCATCGTTTTTTGTTTTTTTGTGTGTTTTTCATGATCAGCGTGTCGTCAGAAATGCGTTTCAGATGTTTGTTTTGACTGTTTTGTCTCGTTTTTGAGACTCGACGAATACAAAAAGTAAAAGAAAAACAAAAAACCCCGTCTCAAAGCAAGCAAACAGCGATCCGTTCTGCGTTCGGCGGCAGCTCCTTCTCATTTCTCTGTAATCCCATGTTTTCATAACAGATTCGGGGGATTAGGCAGAAATTGGAACATAATCCGCAACGTGTTATTCGGTATCTTCGGATCAAATTGAGTTTCGCAGGAAATGTCGGTAAACAGCTGGCGTCTGGAGATGTGCGGAGGGGAAACAAAACGGGATTTAAAAGTGGTGGCGTCGGTGATATCCGGTGTTGGTGTTTGTGATTAGCCCCGGCGACGCTCGCTCAACGTCCAGTTCCGCACGTTTCTCGCCACCGAAAGAAAATTCGACGCCGACGTTTCAGATCCGCGGTGAAATCACAAATGTCCACTTTTTAACAAGAGTCCGGCTGAACGGTCCCCTCCGTCTCCGGGTTTTGACGCTAAACTAAAACATGTCCTGGATTTTTCTTTAGAGTGGAAACTGATCTTAAAAACTGAAGACATAAAAGGGAAACGTCCGACTTCAGCAGGTTTTTTTTGAGTGCAACGTGGGTTAAAAGCCGTTCCATTAAATCCTCATTTGGGCCTTTTTGTTGTTGTTGTTGTTGTTGTTTTGTTGCTTCACTCCATCTGATCCGCATCATGATCTTTTATGTTGTTTTGTGCTCGAGGCAGAGCGGATTCTTGTTGGTTGGAAAGAGTTTCTTTCTTCTTCTTCTTTTTTTTTTTTTTTTGTCGACTTCATCAAGTTCCCAGAACCGGCCAGCGCTGAGTCGGCTGCAGCTGATTCATAATGTCCTCATCACAGCTGCAGGGTTTCTGTGTGTTTTAGGAACCCGGATCTCATGGGGAGGGAGAGGTTCCCTGTTTGCTTTACCTGTTTTTGAAGTGCCAGATGGTTTTATCCTGCACAGTTTAACCACTGGTTTAGGTTGCGTCATTCATCAAAGTGAAAATCATTAATAACCCACTTTAATCGTCTCGTCCACTGTTAAGACTCACTTCGTTAAATAGGAGGCGTTTTAGTGTCAATGCTCCGGCCCGTCCTGGAGTTCACGAGTTGTTTTTTTTATGTGATTGTTGTGATAAAAAAAATAAATCATAATTTCAGCGGCTTTCCGCTGTTTTTAAAGTTTTATGAGATTTATTCTTCTTTTTTTTTTTGCGGTTAAAATTTCAGGAATTGGCAAAAAAAAAAATCAAAATCAAAAAGAAATCTGCTTTTTATTTGAACTTTTTTTTTTAACAACAACCGAAAATAGAAATGATCATACATAGTCTCCTTCCTATGACGATGGGGATACTTCACCTCACACAAATATTTGAATTAAAGGTAAAAAAAAAAACAAATATTGTACGAAACCCATCTGGCACCGAAGCGGGCTCGAAAAAGACGAACCTCCGAGGAACGAGCGGTGCGGGTGCAGTCGGAGCGTGCTGTGTTGTTTTGCATTGAAATGCCTTCTTTCTTTTCTTTTTCTTTTTTTGTTTTCCCCCCCCCTCTTTCTCTCGACTGTAAACGCACGTCGACCCCTCGTAAGGACTCCCCCCTCCTAAACGAAATCCTGCACACGTTGGCGCAGGCCAAACGCTCGCCCGGCCGTGACGGACAAGTAAGTACTGGACACGCCTGCCGTTTGGTGGGAGGAGGGGTGTCGGTGTCCTTCCACCCTCGCCGCATGAACGCATCCTCATGTGCTTTGGACCATCGGAAAAGGGGAGGGGGAGAGGAGGGGGTTCTGGGTCCAGGGGTCAGGGGTCAGGGGTCAGGGTTCGCTCAGACGGCCTCAAGGTGTCGCTGTGGTTTTGGTATCCGGAAGTCTCGAGTGAAAGTGAAACCAGAGAAGGAAAAAGTCTGAACAGGAACGAGATGACAAAATGCGTGTTTGGATTTGGGAACACTTTTTTTTTATTATTATCATTTATTAATAAGACTTTCCAGCAAGTATTACTTCAGCTCTATCTTCCTGAGGACAAAACCTGAGAAACAATTGAGTCCGACTAGATCTCAAAAATAAACACGCAGTGAAATGAAAAATTCTGTCTCGAAACTCGACTTTATTACTTTTTTTTTTCTTTTTTATATATAAAATTCGAACCTTAAAGGTAGAATTTACGGCAGAGCTGACGCTTAATACGCAGACAGAAAATTTCACCCCAAAAAAAAATCTGATTTAATTAAATCAACGTTTGTCTTAATAGCAGCTTTTCACCTCGTTTTGAACCGTTTATTAATTTAGTCGACGTTTTCTAACTGAAAGATTTTGACAACGAGGCTTATAAACTCCTTTGTTAGTCTTTTTGCTCAGTTTTATCTTTGGTCTTTTACAAGTAACAATATTTAAGCTGGAGAGAAAGTTTGTTTTCTGTTTCCTTTCAT
Source organism: Embiotoca jacksoni (assembly GCF_022577435.1). Lineage (NCBI taxonomy): Eukaryota > Metazoa > Chordata > Actinopteri > Embiotocidae > Embiotoca > Embiotoca jacksoni. The sequence goes on from NW_027185401.1 coordinate 2,251,320, forward strand.
TTAATTTTGATGAATTGCCGATAAAGATTTATGTATACAGCTGTAAAAAAAAATTGCCAAAATAGAAAAGGAGTTAAAAAAAAATGTGTGAATTTGACTGCATAAGTTGATGAAACTGAAATAACAACTATGTTAAAAGAAAATATATATCAACACGTAAAGTGTTACAAGAAAAAAAAAGAAAAAAAAAAAGCATCATCTTTTGATATTTGAACTGTTTTCATCCAGAAACACAACACTTGTTTACTATGTGAAGTATCTCAACAAAAAAAGATTTTGCAGCTGATCCATTCGGGTTTTTTTAAATAGTTTAATCACCGTCCAATCATGGAGGAATATTTCATCTGTCGCTGCTCAGCAGGACTTCTTCTCTGGTTTCACGCTCTTATTCTCGGGTGTTACGAGACTCCGGGTGACGCTAAGAGGAAGAAAGAAAAAACAAAAGAACCACGGCGACACGTTGAGACGGTTTGCGCCGGCTTCAGGGGTCATGGCTCATCGTGCTTCATTCGTTTTGGTTTCATGTTGTCGGGTCTGAACAGTACACCTCCGGTCCTCAGAGCTCCCAGCAGGTCCGCCACGGCGCCGGCCGGCATTTCGCCGCCAGAACGGTGTTTATAAAATATGTCACGTCGGCAATAAAGGAAGTGAAAAGGCTTCGCGAAGCATTAGCAAACTTTTAACAACGCAGCGAAGGCGAGACGCACGTTTTCCACGTGTAAATTCTTGCTGAATGTAAATTGGCCAAAAATAACCTGAAAATTAAAGGTTTGTTTTGAAGAAATGCAGAGTTGCGTTATGATTCTTTTTTTTTTGTGTGTGTGTTTGAGAGAAAAATTATTCAGATCTTTGACAACGCAATACATTTTTTCCATTTTAATAAAATGTTTGCATGAATAACACGGTAACTTTATCAGTGATCGGACTGGACCAGACCATTTTAGGTTTCAAGCGCTTTAAAAAAATTAAAATAAAACATTTAATACAATGAAATGTTCATCTATTTTCTTAGAAATGAAAAGAAACCAGCAGCCCCAAACTATTTAATTCAAAGAAAGGCCAAAAATAATTAGAATTTTAAGTAACTGATACTTAATTGTAAAATACTTATTCCTTAATAACCACTGTGTGTTTGCATTTATGTCGTTTTTATTCCCCTGATTTCAAGTCGTTTTTAGATGAAATTCATTTCAAATTCAGGTGACCGTCTTCCTTAAATCACATGACCGACAGAACGCGACCTGATAGGACGGAGGTTCGATTAGCTCGGTTCAGATTTATTGATTTAAGTTGAATTGTAGTGTCTGAATTAAACCAATCCAACCTGAGCGATCAAATGTTTTAACTAAACTCGGGATTTGTATTTGTGGCAATTACAAGTTTTTGAAAAGACTAATTGAAATAAATCCCACAAATGCCAACCATATAAACGCTCACAAACTGGCTTCGAATCAAAAGGTTTAGTTTTTTAAAATGAATTATACATTTTTAGGTAAACCTGACGTCTAGTTAGAGGAAAAAGCCATTAAACAAAACTGTGGAAGGATCCTTTCTCCACACAGATTTTTTTTTTTTTTTAATGTTATTTCTACCAAAATTTTAAGACTAGCTTCCCCCGTCCCCCCGTCTCCTGATCTTTGGACCTGTGACGTTAGTTTGAAACGGGTGTGGAGCTTTTTTTGTTTTGTTTTTGGTGAATCCTGCAGCAGAGACTCGCTCTGGAGAGACTGGAGCTGTACTGACGTTCAGGACCTTTGTGGTGGTGGTTCATGTGGATTTCATTTTTTTTGTTTTTGTTTTTATGTGCAGGTTTTGCAGTCGTATACTTTTGACTCTTTCAGGTTACTGTCTGTGTTGTCGTGTCGTGCTGCTCCGAAACACATTCGGCCATCCTCACGCCTGTTCGTACTTTACGTTTCTGAGCTGAAATAAGTTGTTAAATGAGGATGACGAGTATTTGTATCAACTGCAGGTTGGTCAGACATGTGTTTTTATTTTATTTGTTTTTATAGTAAACATGTAGTGTTACACGATTCTGGATAAAATGAGAATCGCTTTTTTTGTGTGCTTATGATTCAGTTTTTGTTGCTTTTCTTTTCTTTTCCTTTTTTTTTTTTTTTTTAACAATATATAAAAGTTTATTGCTTTTGTTTACCTGATAAAGAGACAACTGAAACCATACGAGAATGCCTGTTTGACGGTGCAAATTCAGAATCAGTTTAGATTGCAGAAAGATTTTGTACGAAACTGCGAATAAAAGACATTTCTTTTTCAAAATATCAAAGAGACTGTACCGAACTAAAACATTTAATTAAAAAAACAAACAAACAACGGGATCAGTAAAGAGTTTGGACAAAATAATTGACAAGATAATCAGTGTAAACGGTCTTTTTTACTTTTTTTAATGGAGTAGATTTTACATTGGAAACGGGTGAAGTGATGTCACCTGGATGCAAATCCCACCTGTCAGTGTGAAAAACACCGATTGCATCACTTTGCATCAGACAATGCAATCATACAGCAACAGGTATTTAAATGTTGCATTCAAGAGCTGTTGGGGAAAAATGCATTTTGAGGGAAAAACGCCTGTTAACATCCAGATTAAATAGAAAACCAGACCGGATAAATATGACGTTTTATTATATTTTAACATTATATTCCTCAAAGTCAATATTGTCAGAAATTTTGAGACCCGAGACCTAAAATTTTTTTGAATTGGATTTTTCAGTGGAAACAGGCGAAGTCATGTCACTTCGAGGGAAATCACGCCTGTCAGGGTGAAAAACGGCGCCTACATCACTTCCTGCGGCGTGTTCGGTGTTGTATAAGGGGGCCTTGAAACACGACATATGATGATGACACATGTATGAAGGGGGGAGGAGGGAGGGGCAGCCACATGACGGAGTCATGGAACTGTGAAATATTCATACTTGTGATTCCCACCCGCCCACGCTGCCTCGTCTCCTGCTGCCGCTGTGACGCACGCTCTTCCTCCTCCTCGTCCTCCTCCACCACCACCTCCTCCTCCTCCTCGGCCATTTGGCGTTGACTCATACATGTGATTTCACGTCGTTAGTGTGTGTGTTTTTTTTTTTTTTTTTTAAAGGTGCACAGCTTCTCCAATGCAGAACAAAGGCAGTCTGGTGCGATGAGTTTGAGGTCTCATGTAAAGTGGGACTTTTCGGCGCTTCATTGATCGGAGCTCGATTTTCTGTGAAATCATCTCACGATTTAAAGGGAAATCATCTTTTGATTATCAATTAATCCAAAGCACTTTTCTTTTCTTTTCTACTCAAAAGTGTTACAAAAACTGTTGTTTTCATCCTAAAATATTTTGTTTTTCGTCTCTTTTTTTTTTCTTCCTTTGTCTGTAAACTGAATATTTGGGTTTCAGAGTGGTTGGTTGGACAAAGTAACACATTTGGATCTGAGACTTTGGATAGTTTGCATCATTTCCTGACATTTTTATAAACTAAATTAGGGATTCATAGTGACAGTAATTTCAGTTGCAGAGTTAGTAACTATTGTGACGAATCATTTGAGTCACTCGAACAAAAAAAAACAAAAAAAAAGGTCACCCTTGCACTCATGCACGCTCGCTCTGGCTTCTATTACAGGAAACTCAGAAATCAAAGATTTTCTAGTGAAAATAAAAATAACTCCTTGATTACTACAGAAACTCGTCATCCAGATTAAGTCAATTAGTAATTTCTCTTGTAATCCATAACACTGCTTTCAGACAATCTTGGTATCAAATGTTTGCTCAAACTTGTGTTTTTCATGACGAAGAAGGCGGCTGTTTCAGTCAAAATACTTCACTGATTATCATAGAAAATAGAAGCTTTGTTACAGAAGGAATTGCGTTTCAATTGTTAGAAGTTATGGTTTTGTTGTCAAGTTATTTTCCACTCGTTTGTTATTTATAGTTTTCACCTCATACTTGATGAAATGATTTTCTTTAACCTCTTCGTTTTTGTACAATATTTAAAAAATGTTAATTATCTGCTTCTATTCAATTACGCAATCATACAGCACAGGTATTTGAATGTTGCATTCACGAGCTATTGGAAAAAAAAAATGCAGTTTGAGATAAAACGCATGGTAATATCCAGATTAAATAGAAAACCAGACCGGATAAATATGACGTGGCAGTAAAATTCCTAACTAATGAATGCTTTTTAAAAAAATATTTTTTTATTATATGTTAATGTTAAATTCCTTAAGTCAATATTGTCAGAAGTTTGAGAGAGTGGAGTTTTCCCACGGCGCTTTAACGCACCTTCGATTTGAAGGAGCGGGGTTCGGCGAGTGCTGCTCCCGCTGAGCTGCGGATACCGGTATGAAGGAGGACCGGGGGAGGGAAGAGGTGGCTCTCCGGTGAGCTCACACTCCCTCGCCGGTAGACAGCGGCAGCGGCCGGTCGATGTGTGTGTGTGTGTGTCGGTGTGTGCGTGGATGTACCGTTATTTATGAAGCGAGAGCCGGGCTGGAGCACGCGCAGCAGGACGGACGAGCACGGGATGAGATGCTGATGTTCCCGGGCTTTACTCCCGGCTCGGAACGATGGACTGCATTTGTATTGTCACAACTAAGGTAACGCCCGAAAAAGCCTATTTACTGCCGACATACAAACGCTTTAGATGCTGAATTTACTTAACTGTTATTCGGTGTTTAATTCGGCGTGTGTTTGATCCTCCGAATCACACTTCTTTTAGGAAAGAAATGTACTTTTTTTTTTTTTTTTAAAGCGCTGCTTATTCCTCGTCTTTTCCCACTAAAACACCGCAGTTAATGAACGCAGGCTGGTGGTGAGTTGGGACGGCAGGCTCAAAAGAAGTGAAGTTTGTGCAGAAATGCACAGTATCTTTCTTGATTATTTGACAGCCGAATTGAAAACGTGACTGAGGAGATATGCGTCATGTTTTCTTTTGTTCTTAGAGTTGTGTCATCTTCCTCCACAAGTACCTAATTATTTATGTGTGACTTTTTATAATGAGAGCTGGGCGTCATCAGAACAGTTATCTTCAGTTAATTAAACTGTTAATTGGTCCTTTTTTCTTTTTTTTTAAACGTTTTGTCAGCACCACGTTAGGTAAGGATTACAATAATTAAAGGTTGTTGAATGTGACAGCTGTTAGTTAAGGCTTTTTTTCGATTAACAATTAACAGTCTAAACTGTGTATTGATTAACTGTATTGATTAATGACATTGGCTCATCAAGATAGTGATCAGCTGTTTGTGCTGGGGTTTTTAATGGAAATGTTCCTAATAATCATAATCAGCATAAAGGTGCTATTAACTACTCTAAATGAAATCTGAAAGCTCAGCATCAGCATTTAGCTTTTATTTTCATCCCATTAACCTTTATCCATTTGGAGAAACAAAAAGGCTAATAATGCTGTCTCATCTGAATCTTTTCTGTCGGTCAGCTGTTTATTTGTTTTATTTTTTTATTTTATTCAATGTAGTGACTAAGTGAGGAGGAGTTGATGTTTTTTTTTTTTTGCACCTTTCACACATTATGTCAGACCGGTTGGAGGACCGGAAACCAGCGACCTTGTGGAGTTATTTAAAGCTCTTTGCGCTCCTGGAAAAACCTGGAAATTCCAGAAATTTGTTTGACAAGATCGGGAATATGTCCGGAATTAAGAGATGGTATGGGAGAGAGAGTTTTATTTTCAAGTGTTTTCTCTTGCCGGAAATCAACAACTACGTGTTTGAGCTACTAGTTGATTTAAATGTTTCTTTAATTGTTTAAAAAAAAAAAAAAGGGTTTTTTCAGGTGGCTGATGTATAGTTGCTGTTTGTTGATTTTGTTCTCTACTTAAGTATAAAATCAGTCATGCGCCAGCATATGGTGACAAACCATCAAATGCTGACATCTTAGTAAAACTTATTTCTTATGAAAAACTGTCGAACTGACTTTACAAATTTACCTTATTTTTAAGTGGTTTTTAAAAAAAAAAAAATTTAACAATAATGTATTTTAAAGTGACCTTTTTTTTCTTTTTTAACGCTGTAGAAATACTTCCTCGAAGCCTCCCGGACGAGTGAACGTGGACATTTGTGCGTTTTAGTATTCCAACGCGACGGAGAAAGTTAGCGTTACCACCACCCGCGAACATCCTCCGCTCGGCGAACCTTCGCAAGTTCACCAGCGCCCCCGGCACTTAGTTTCAACTACGAGATGTACAAAAAAAAGTATTTTTTTTAATTTTTTTATAACCCAAAAACTTCCTAAGTTTACCTCTGGTGGATTTCCGCTCTCTTCGTTCCCCGTGTTTTTTTTTTTCCTGTTCTTGAATGTTTCCGTATAACCGCTCGCACATAAACTTATATTTTAACTTTCAACTTTTATTGTGTTTTGAAGGACTTCCACGCGGAACTGTTCTGACGCCTGTACTCGTCTTTGCATGTTTTTCCCGCGTTCGCACCGGGACGTCCGATAGCGGGATAGTTTTTACCTGCAAACGTCCGGACACCCCCTGAAAGCTTCGTGATCTTCTTCTCCCCAATTTTTTTTTTTTTTTCTTTTCACCAGCTCCTGGTTGTTATGGCGTTACTCCCGCCAGAAGGTGGCGGTAATGCACCTCAAAGCTGTTAGGCGGCTAGTTTGTTCTACATGTACGAAATTTGGTGGACATGTGTGTCACGCCTGGATCTACAAAAACGTCTCTCGGGACCGTGACCTAAACTCAACAGGAAGTCCGCCATTTTTGCATTTACTCCCCAACGGACTGACAATTGTTTCAGCCCGAACAAGCACCGTGTTGAATGAACCTATTGATCGTTAGTTGTCATAGTGATTGATTAGCACACAAAATATTTCTCTTGCATATATTCATCTCTGTCGGCGACTGTATGGAAAAGTGGACGTGGCTTGTAGGTCTGAAAAGGATGCAAGTCGTTTATGATGTCATCCACTGAAGGCCCTCCTCCTTTTTTAATTTTTTTTTACTGGTGGTCAATATGAAAATAATCATTAATTACATTTTAGGCCTGAAAAAGCGGTTTTCTTTGGGGGCGGGGCGGGTCTCTTTGATTGACAGGCCCTGGTGGTGCAGTCAGGTTTCCTCCATAGGTAGGCGGGGGCGTAGGGTCCCCGAGCTTCCAATCGGATCGAGTCTGATCCATACCCCCCACCCCCGCCACCCCGCCACCCCACCTCCAGCTCGTCTAAATACAGTCACAGTCGTGGCTCCAAAATTAGCGGGATAGTGACTGAGAAGACAATCTCATGGGGGGGGGGGGGATTCGAACCGGCAACCTTCACAGTGCTGGTGTCTTTTCCCTTGGGCAGTAATATACTCCGCCCCCCCCCCGCCACAGACAAGGTGTTAGGTGCAAGGTGCAGCCTCTCTCTCTGTGTGTGTGTGTGTGTGTTTGTAGGGCAGCGCCTCAGCGTTGGGACTATTTTCAGCTCCTTATTAAGCGCGCGCCGCGGCTCCGCGGCCCTCTCGGTCTAAATTCAGCCGCTCCGCCGCAGAACAACACCGACAGATCAGGACCCGTCCAACTCCGAGGACGTCCCAACGCTGTCCCAAAAGTTTCTCCCGTCTTTAAAATTCAACCACGAGTTCAGTTTCAGGACCGAAAGTGAAACGTGTCCCAACATATTAGTTTCGTCATATTAATCAGTACTTTTAAAGAGTTTGGAGAGTTTTAGTCGGACGAAGGTTCTTTCTCCGAAGACATTTAAACAATCGACCACATTGGCTTCTTTTCATAAAATAGTATTAATCAAATGGTGTAAGTACTGCAACTTGTTCCTTTTATTATTATTATTATTATTATTATTATTATCATCATTATTATTTTCTTTCCATCTCCCGGACAGAATCAACATCTCTCAGTATCTCTCAGTGATCACAGCATCTTCACATCTCTACCACACAGCTCCCGCATCCGTGTGTTGAAGCTCACGTTTTCCTCCCACTGATTAAGTTCAAGCTGCGTTTTCACACCGAACACGGCGAAGCACGCCTTTTTTTTTTTTTTTTCCGGCTTCGCTGGTTACTGGGAGACGGGAGTTTTTTTTGTTTTTTTTAAGCATTGTGGCACGTTGGTAGGAAAAGGGTTTCGTAACACTTGACCACAAAACGACAGACACACCCATGAAGGACAAAAACAACAAATACCAAAGCAGGAAGCTAATACACACACACACACACACACACACACGCGCTTGACATCCTATACTCGTGAAGACCTGCTCTGACTTGTAGTTTCTCAGCCCTCCATCTCATCTATCAACAACCTTTCACGACCCCTTTAGCGTAAATATGAAGGTATATACAGACAAAAAGTCTTAATTCTGTGACCAAAACTAACGAAACCGTTCGGAGCACATTTGTTTGGAACTCAGCTAATTGTCAGTTTATATAGTTTTTACTTATAAAACTTGATTTTTAATTGCGGCGTGAGAAATTTGCCTTCAAAACACTTGTTTTGTTTTGTTTGCATAATAAAGACACAAGAAATACCTTCATAGTAAACTTGATTCCAACCTGATTTGCGTGTGTGTGTGTGTGTGTGTGTGTGTGTGTGTGTGTGTGTGTGTGTGTGTGTGTGTGTGTGTGTGCGTGCTCGCTCAGTATTTATTCCAACAGCTGTCACAGTTCAACAGTAACGGGGGAACATTTCAGGACGTGAACGTCGTGACGACGTTGTTGTTGTTGATATAAAGTTACGTGTGAATTCTGCGTACGGATCCGGATGTCTCGTGTTTGAGCTGCTAAGATCGATTTCACGCGTTTCCTCCTTTTAAAATTTTTGTTTTTTAAAATGCTCTGCGTCACCGTTTGCATTCTGGTCCCCCCCCCCCCCCCCCCCTTCAGATGGGCGTGGCCAAAATGGCTCGCCAACCACTCCTAACCACGAAGCCCCGGCAGCTAGTTTGTCTTACATTTACCAAAATTGGTGGACATGTGCATCACGCCTGGATCTACAAAAAACTCTGACGGCACCGTGACCTTAACTCAACAAGGAGTCCGCCATTTTGCATTTACTCGCCAGTTTTTCGCCAATTGTCACGTGTTGTACTTTAACGAACTCCCACAGATTTTATTTGAAGTTGGTTTCTTTTTATCACACTAATGTATGTTTATTATATATATGGTCGTAGGAAGTCCAAAATGATGACGTTCTATCTAAAGCAGCAACCCTAGCCCAAGGAAAAAAAAAAAATCCCCACTGGGACAATAAAGCATGTCCTGTTGTTTGGTGCCTTCACAGCCCAAAGAACCGCCGGAAAAACGAGCACCTGCGGCGGTTTTTGAGGAGTGTTTTTAAAAAAAAATTTTTTATTATTATTTGATAGCAAGGCATCAGTTCTTGTGGCATCCTTTATCTTCGACTTGTTTAGTTTGCAGGTTTATAGGAATTTAAAGAATTTGGGTTGGATTTTAATGAAGACCGTCCCGAAGGTCCTTCAAGGTCACGAGTGTCGTCACCATGTTGTTTTAAAGCTGAAAGCGGTCCTCACAAAGGCGGTTAAAACACAGTTAGGCTGTCTGCAGCAGCTGCTGGTTAAAGGGACGATCGGGCCGCCGGGGGGAGGGGGGGGGGTTAATGAGCTCCTGCTGTCCGTACCGCAGCACTTTAAAAAAAAAAAATTATTATTATTCCAGTGTGTTGATACGCGAATTGTTCCGCTCTCTGATCAGCAGCTCGACGCTCCTCCGGCAGGACGTGACTTAAATATTTATGTTAATTACGGGCCGCGGTGAGTTTATAGGATGAGACGGCTGCTGTCAGCGACGCTCCCTTTATGGTGCTTAAAAAAAAAAAGAGACTTCAATGAAATCAGTCAACATTTTTACCCTCCCAGAAGCTCAGCAAACACTTCACTTGCACACAGTACCTTCCATATAATTATCTATTTTACGTAGAATTAATGTCTACATTATTTTGTAACTTTAGTTTTGTTTAATTTGTAGGTTTTTTAAAAAAAAAAAAAAAGTTAATTCAAAACTTTTACAGTTTACATTTGATTCATTAGGTTTTATAATTTTAGTTTAATAACGGTTTTATTTCTAATCTTATAATTTGATTTCAAGATGTAGAAAATGTATTTCGTAAATATGTTTGTTTTTCAGTGACTATTTTATGTTTGTATTCTATTTTAGAATTTTTTTATAGTTTATATTTTCCAATTTGTGTATCATAGTTAAATTTTGTTGTTACTTTAAAAAAAAAAAAAAAAAAAAAAAAGTCACCTTGATTTTACAATAAATACGTCAAAATGTTTTAATTTAAATATGACATATAAGACGGACTCTCTTCATGTCATCGCAGACAGCTTTTATCTTCTGCTGCTGTTTTCTTGAGCTTTCTGAAGTTCAGTCATGGCTTTTCCTGGATTCCTTTCAATCCCTGCCAGAGTTCCTCTGTAGAAACGCTGTGAAAGTTCTGCTGTCGGGACTTTAAAGTTTAAAGTTTAAAGTGCCACCAAATAAACCCGCGTTTGTGATTTGGCGCCGTGTAAATAAAAAAAAACGACATTGAATTGTTCTCTTCTGCTGAAATCGCTGCGATAGCAGGTGTATTGGTGGATCTGCAGTGCAGCAGCAGCAGCAGCATCATTTCCTGCTGACGCAGCAGATAAATCACGTGATCCGTGGAGTCCCGGCTGTGACGACTGACGCTCGGAGCAGGAAGCTTTAACGTATCGGGGCTTAAACTCGTGGAGGCCCGCGCGAAGCGAACTTCAGTCGAGCCGAGGGGGAGCGCCCATGCGTGTTAAACAAACACACACACACACACACACACACACACACACACACACAGTGAGTGAGAGAGAGAGAGAGAGCAGGCTGCCAAGCAGACTGCAGGGAGGTGAGGAGAACAGAAGGAGAGGTTAGCGAGGAGGAGGAACAGAGAGGATGCTGGGAAGGCGTGGGCAAGGGCGCCGAGATGAAAACACACGACAGGAGGGAGGAGAGAGCGAGACACACTGGAAGGGATATTGGCTCTTTGTCTGTCTGTACGCCGTGACCTTTGACCTCGCCTGGGGATGATGTCACGTTTGTGTTGTGTGTCACGTATGCTGCTTTTTTGTTTTTGCTCAAGATCTCATTTAATGTAGATGATACTTTTTCATCATGACTTTTTTTTTATCTAGCGACATCTTCAGGTCAACACTTGAGGCCCCCCAGCCCCCCCCCCATTCTCCAACGAAATACAGTTTATTAATAATTAAAACAAAAAAAAGCCTGATAAAGTGCAGCCGTATCAAGGCAGCTTTAAGAAAACATCATAGTTTATTTAAAAAATTCTGTTTCCATCAACTTCTATACCCTCTTTTTCCAACGTGTTAAATGTTCTCCGTTGTAATATATATATATATATATATATATATATATATATATATATATAGTTGTTTTTTTTGCCTCGCGTGCGGTTTTGTTTGAACTTAAACTTTGTAATAAGCAAAAAAAAAATAAAGTAAACGATAAAACACCATCGTTATCTGCAACGCAATCGTTGCGATGCATCTCTTCCGTCTTTATATCTCAGATCCAAATCATCATCATTATTCTCACGAACGAGACTGTAATATGTGGTGTTTCTCTTACTGGTGTCAGCGTGGACGGTTTCCAGTAATCCACTTCCTGTCTCAGTAGTTATTTCCTGTTTGTTTTTGTTTTTTTTGCTGTAAACTGTAATTTAAACACTTGTGTTACTGTAGTTTGATCCTGCAGTCGTTTTTATTATTTACATTTTTTTATACAGGCAGATTTCTTCCTCTGCCTCTCTGATCCTCTGCCCCCTTCCGCCCTTCCTCCTCCCTCCTCTTCCTCCTCTCTCTCCATTTGTATTCCTGCTGATGGAGAATCTCTGTGGGGTTTTTTTTTTTTCCGCCTGCATATTAAACCGAGCTGTCATATCTGCAGCGGCCGCGCTCGCTTTCTGCCCTGCTGAATAATGGATTCCCCCCTTTGTGTGTGTGTGTGTGTGTGTGTGTGTGTATGTGTGTGTTTTAGAGGGGAGGAGGAAGAGGAGGAGGGAGGGGAGTGACGAAGATAAAGGGACACGGAGACATGAAAAGCGAGCGAGAAGAAAGCGATATGAATTTTGTTAACATGATTAATTTCTTTTTTCTTTTTTTTCTTTTTTTTTTTTTTTACAGAGCGATCCTTTATGGAAATAGAAATTAGGGGATAAATATTAGATGTCACAGAGTAAATGTTTGATTGAAGGCAGCTGGATTTCTTCAGAAACAACGGCACTGAGCTGCAGCTGCACAAGAAAGACTGAGGAGCATTAATCACTTATGAAGTTAAGAAACGGTTCTCCTTCCTGCTTCTCCAGCGTGATGCCTCCATTGTTTTTTAATTGTGATTCCAAATGGGGAACTTGTGGCGTTTGGACACACGTGTCTTTGAGCAAGACTGTTCAACAGGGTGTAATAAATCTAGAAAGTGAAGGAATTTCCTTTCACAAAGGTTTTGAATTCTATTTTTCGCAGTCAGGACGCCAAACACGGATCATTAAAGTGATACGAGCAGAAACCGCCAGAACTTAGCGATCGAAAACCCAAGAAATGGACTTAAAGTGGTCGACGTGGTTGTTTTTTTTTTTTGTGAGAACTCGCTCCGGAAATTACAGGAAATAGAAAAATCTCTTCCTGTGCTGAAGGAGGCCCCAAATTAGACAAGTTGATTATGATGATAGGCTGCAGGGCTGCAGGAGGAGCTGAGCTGCAGGAGGAGCTGAGCTGCAGGAGGACCTGAGCTGCAGGAGGAGCTGAGCTGCAGGAGGACCTGAGCTGCAGCCTCTGAATCCCCCTCAGAGCTGTTTGCTGATTTATTTCTTGGCCTCTTTTTCCTCTCCAGTTTTGTTTTCTCGCGGTCTCGGGACGCACTCGGCTCTCTTTGTGTTTCTTGCGGCGGCGGGACAGGAAGCAGTTCGACGTTTCGATTGACTTCAGTGCTTCCACACAGAGAGCAGAACACAAAGCTCCGGCTTCCTCTGCCTGTGTTCCCACTAACAGCTTTTCCATGCGCCACTTTCACTACCCCCCCCTCCCCCCCCCCATCCCTCCCTCCCTCCCTCCCTCCTCCCCTCCAACGAAACACCTACTGCCGCCTGCGTCTGCCCCGGCCTCGCTGAGACTCCGCAGCTGGTCTCAGGTCGGACGCTGCATCTACCTGCTCTGATCTGAACGCCTGTCTGGCAGCTGGAGGACGTCCCCCTTCTGTCTCAGCAGCCGGAGGACGTCCCCCTTCTGTCTCAGCAGCTGGATCATATGGTGAAACGGGACGTTTACAGTAGAGCGGAGCTGAATGATGAGTCGAACCATTAATGCAATTAAAAGAATGTATCATTATTTTTGATGAATTAATTTGACATTTGATGATGTCACTGAGCTCCAGGGAACGTTTCTCACTGTTTTCTGATGTTTTGACGGACAAAAAAAAAAAAAAAAACTCATTGATTCATCGAGAAGATAATCAGGAGATTATTTCGTAATGAAAATAATCCTTCTTCCTAAATCTCGTGGATATCGGCTTTGCCAGTCTGCTGAACTTCGGGGGAACTGTGGTGGACACTGAACGGAGACGAAACAATTACTGGAACAATCAAGCATGTAATCATCAGATTAATGAAGGGCTCCGACTAATCTGACCATTTATTCTCAGGATTTAATCGCTGCATTGTTTCAGGCTTAAAATCTCTCAAAAAAATACGGACAGATATTCCTCTCAGTGGTGACATCTTTAAACGTCTTGCCTTCTTTATTTTATTCACGCCAAAAGGCTTTAACTATCAAATATTTGGTATCACTGTAATCAGTCTTCCATAATTCATGTTTTTCTTCCGTGTAACCAACAAATGTTGATGTTTTTATTCCGTCCAGAAAGTACAAGTGCAGATTTAATATCGCACGATAAAACTGCGCCAAAATCATAATGTGTAAAAAAAAAAAAAAAAAAAAGTGCTGAAATTGTAAACATTCAAATGTGGGGAAAAAAAAACCAATGAATTCTGGTTCATTCGCTCGCGTGTTTTGTAACAAAAGTAATTTCTTATTTTGCAAGAACAGCCTCTTCTTCTTTTTTTTTCGGAGCTCAGGGGGATTCTGGTTTGGGAGTGGCACGGGGAAAAAACCCAAAAAACACTGCAGACTCGACCTCGAATGGCTCCGCTGTCGTCCCCCCTCCCTCACTTTAGGGCGACGCCTCGCCATCTGGGTCGACACGGACACGATAAGGGGGCTGCCAAAAACGGTCTTTGTCGGGGCAGAGACACACACACACACAACAGGAGGGGGGTGGGGGGGGGGGGTCCTCTCAGGTACAGGTGAGACGCGGTGAAATACGATCCAGGAAGGCCAGTGAGTCGGTGAGATTAACGGGGGGGGGGGGGGGGGGGGGGGGGGCTTACAGTGTGCCTGAACATGCCCTGAAAACACTCCCACCTCCGCCAGCGTGTGATCTAAAAAAAATAAAAAAGAACAGGATCTCTTGATTCCTTCGCCGACTCATCCGGCCGAACCCGAACCGTCGCCAGGTCGTTTTCCAGGTTTAAAGACGACGCTTTTAACAGGAACCTTTTGCGACACGTCTCTTCCCCCCCCTCCCCTCTCTCCCCTTCCCTCCTCCCCTCCCCCAACCCTCTGGGTCACGACCCCTCCTTAAAACAGGAAGGAGGAACATGTTAGTCTGCCAGGACCTCCAGCTCAGGAAGTCATGGAAACATGCTCGATGGTCTGCCGCCCCCTGCTGCCTGTTTGCGGTGGTGTTGGTCTATCTGCAGTCTTTTGTGGACTCGGCAGTTTTGAGCACAGGCATTAAAATCGAGTGTAAGGATGCTACATAAGAGGATTTTTCTTTTATCGACTCGTCTGCCTTTTGTTTTTGCCTTTTAACTTATAACAGTGAGAAATACCCCTTAAAATTCAGAGATACTCGGTTTAATCACCCGCGTATGAAAAACGAAAGCCGACACCAGCAGGAAGCGTTTTAACGATTGTGCTTTTAAAAACGAGTTTTCTGTCCATCGTACTCCGTCGGTGAACCTGTGAAGCCGTCGGAGTGATGGCCGTTTTACTCTGGTTCGTCTTCATCACGCCGTGTTTTTTAATTTTTTTTTTTATGAGGTTTGTATCGTCTTCTCCTTTTTGGAGATGTTACAGCCGACGTGATCGGTGGAGTCCAGCAGGGGGGAGCCACCTCCACGGCTGTTTGGTGTCGACGGTGTGGTTTTAAAAATACAGGCAGGAAATTGTAGATGTCATATAATAATCCACACAGTGTCAACAATCTGGATTCCTAACCAGCTCTGCGCGTAAACAACACAACAGGGGACTTGATTGAAATAACCAGGGGTGCGGTCAGGTTTCCGTTATAGGTGGGCGGGGCTTAGTGACCTCGGATCCAGGCCTCGCTCTTCCCCAGCTCGTCCAAATATGGTCAATTCTAACTGTAAAATATAATTAAAAAAAAAAAAACCAGTGGGTTGATACTCGGTTTGGAAATCACAACAAATCAATTGATAGATTAACTACTGTTTATTTTTTCACACGCAGGTATTCAATATGAAGCCAGAAGTAAATATTGAGTTTTTAGTGTAAACGCTTGATGTCCGCTATATTTCTTTTCTGTGCGACATCGACACGATAATGTTTTCCAGTAAATCAGCAGAGCCGTAAAAGAAACTTAACTGCAGCGACTGGAAACAGGAGGGGAAAAAAAAAAAACCCTGCAAATTTCAGCAGTATTTTCTGCGTCAAAAAAACACACACAAACAATTCTTTTATTTACAACTCGACCCACATCCCAGGTGGACCGGAGATCCGGGTCAGGTCAGGATCCGCCTCAAACATCGAGGGGGAGAGGGGGGGGGGACGACACGCAGATCCACAACGCGAGGGCTGTTTTGTTTTTTGGTGTGTAGTGTATGTGTGTGTGTGTGTATATGTATATGTATGTGTGTATAGTGTGTAGTGAGCGATGTGTAAAAAAGCAGCAGGGTAAATTTAGAAGGAGGGCCGTCACATCTGAACCTGTCAGCTGCTATCACTGTCACCGCAAAACACTCAGTCTGCACTGCTGGACTGCACTCTGGCTGTGTGTGTGTGTGCGTGTGTGTGTGTGTGTGTGTGTGCGCGTGTGTGTTGCATGCCTCCACTTCAACTCGCTGCATCTTCTGGTTTTGTGTGCATGTGTGGGAGTCTTGACGTGTGTGTGTGTGTGTGTGTGTGTGCGCGTGTGTGTGTGTGTGTGCGCGTGTGTGTGCGTGTGCGCGTGTGTGTGCGTGTGCGTGTGTGTGCGCGTGTGTGTGCGCAGCCTGACTCAGGCTTTGATAATGAGGCGCTCTGACAGCAGCACACCCAGATGGAAGCTAATTGGTGCAAACTGTCGAAAATGTAATTCACTTTAATGGAGGCTTCGTCTGTCTGTCTGTCTGTCTGTCTGTCTGTCTGGTTTATTTTTAAGAAACCTCTGAGAGAGTCCTGAAGTGGGAGAAAGATGCTCAGTCCCTTCAGAAACGGAGAGGAATCTTCCTGGACTTTTTTTTTGTCCTCTCTCTCTCTCTCTCTCTCTCTCTCAGCAAATACCGTACAAGTACTAATACTACACGACTAATACTACACGACTAATACTACACTAGTAATACTACACGACTAATACTACACTACTAATACTACACGACTAGTACTACACTACCCATGAGCCTCAGCTGCCGTTTACCATTATTGGTGCTAGAAGTGACCGATATTTGGACAAGCTGAGGGAGGAGGTCTGACTGAGGACATTATGCCCCGCCCACCCGATCGCGGAAAGCTGACCTCATCACAGGCCTGTCAATCAAACAGACCCCAATACATTTTCCCAATTAATCATTTCGATTATCTGTTGTCTCCTGGTGAATTTCCTACCAAGTGGGCGACTCATTGTGTCCTTCAGTCTGCTGCTTCGGCCGTCACCATCTTGTTTTTTTTTTTATGTTTTTTTTGGAGCCATAAGAGACCATATTTGGACAAATGTGACTAAGAACTAGAGGACGTGATGTCCCGCCCACCAATAGTGAAAAACCTGATTGCACCCCAGGCCTGTCAATCAAACAGAATCATTTTCAGATGGACCGGTAGAAAAACTAATAAGAAGGAGTGACTTATTCTAATGACACTGAATTGACTCGTAGAAAAAATGTATTGACTTTGTATTTCTTGAGAAACATTTATGCTTTTTGAATATTTTTTGGAGTCGGCCCCCTGGTGGCCCGTCAGTGGTACTGCACTTTAAAAGCTCTTTTCATCATTGGCTTTACTTTCCAGACTCGGGAGCACATTTTTTTATAAACAGAATTGAGGCTCTGTGATTGGACGGTTCGCAGCTCACCTCTGATGTCATTCAGTTGTTCACCTATGTGTTTAGACAACAAAACAGGCTTTGCTGTCCTCCGGTGGTTTGAACCGTGCAATTGTCGTTTTTCTTTGTCACGTACTTTTTCACACTTAAATACTTTATTTGAACAAAACAAGACGTTTAAAGACGGGTTCATCTGCAAATGAAAATAACAAAAGTCTTTCATAACGATTAAAAAGCAACGTAATCCAACATAACGGTACAGCGAGCTCCTTTTTTTTTTCTTCACACTTCTCGCATTTTCTCTCATCTCCTCCTCCACCCTGAATGACTAACGCACACCGAGGAGGAGAGCGACAGACTGTGTGTGTGTGTGTGTGTGCGTGCGCTGTAGATGTGCAGAGAAACAGTCCCAATTAAAAAGCCCAGCAGATTTGAGTCGAGCAGATACGGATTGACGGACGGATTCACTCTGTAGTTTCTGTCGTCAGTCTCGGGAGGACTTTCTGCTTCCTGACGTCTCCACCCAGGATAGAATCGGCCTCGTTATCGCACACACACACACACACACACACACACACACACACACACACACACACACACACACACACCGATCAGATAGGAGGTTTTTCCTTTGCTGACTGTCAAACTCTGAGGGAGTTAGTTTGTTTTATTTATTCAGGAAATCTGTTTGACATGAAGATTCTTGGGCGCGACAGACCTGAGAACAAATGAAATGAAGACAAGATCGCAACAATAAAAGTCCAAACAAACACCGCGCACACACACACACACACACACACACACACACACACACACACACACACACACACACACACACACACTGTTAATATTACTACAAATAGAAGTATGTAAAGCTTCAAAGTCTCAAAGGAATGAGCGTCTCTCACTTCAAGCGGTGTTGGTCTGTTGCGGTCCGGGTCTATCGGTCTGGTCCGGGTCGGTCTGGTCCAGGTCTGTTGGTCTGGTCTGGGTCTGTCGGTCTGGTCCGGGTCTGTTGGTCTGGTCCGGGTCTGTCGGTCTGGTCTGGGTCTGTCTGGTCCAGGTCTGTTGGTCTGGTCTGGGTCTGTCGGTCTGGTCCGGGTCGGTCTGGTCCGGGTCTGTCTGGTCCAGGTCTGTTGGTCTGGTCCGGGTCTGTCGGTCTGGTCTGGGTCTGTCGGTCTGGTCCGGGTCGGTCTGGTCCGGGTCTGTCTGGTCCAGGTCTGTCGGTCTGGTCCGGGTCTGTCGGTCTGGTCCGGGTCGGTCAGTCTGGTCCGGGTCGGTCTGGTACGGGTCTGTCTGGTCCCGGTCTGTCGGTCTGGTCCGGGTCTGTCGGTCTAGTCCGGGTCGGTCTGTCTGGTCCCGGTCTGTCGGTCTGGTCCAGTCTGAGTTCTACACTCAAAAGAACTCTGAACTTGCACTGTTAAAAAGTTAATATTATTATAATTAGTCTGGTTTATTTTCTCGTGAAACGCTGCGCGTGATTGGCCGGAATGTGACACGCTGGCTCCGCCTCCTTTCGTCTCTTCATCCTCATCTCTTGTCTCCTTACTCCTTCCTTTACCTGCCTTCACCTTTTTCTTCTTATCCTCTTCTCTCTTCGGCTTCCTCCCGTTTCCTCCTCTTCCTCTTCCACTTTCTTCTCCGCGTCTCCTCTTCTTCCTTTTAACTGTTTGCTTGTTTCCTCTTTCGCTCCTCTTCATCTTTCTCCTCCAGTTTCTCATCACATTTCACTTTTACTTCTCCGTCTTATTTCTCCTCTTCTTTTCTCATTTCTTTGCGTTTCTCCCTCCCTCCTCCTCTTTCTGTCTCCTCCTTCCTTCCTCCTCTTCCACTTTCTTCCCTCTTCCTTTTCCAGTTTCTCCTGTGTCTCCTCCTTTTCTTTCCTTCTCTCCTTCTCTACTGTCTTCCTCTCTCCTCCTCTTCATTCCCCACCTTCCTCTCTGCTCTTTGCCTCTTCACCCTCATCTCCTCCTCTCTTCCTTTTCCTCCTTCGCTCCCTCTTCATCGGTCTCTTCTTCTGCCTCCTTTTTCTTCTTTCTTTTTTCTCTCTCCATCCTACTCCTCATCCTCATTCTTCATCCTGCTCTTCTTTCTCTCTTCCAACTCTTCGTTTTTTTCCCCCCTGCTCTTCCTCTCTCTGTATCTCCTCCTCTTCCTCCACATCACTGACTCTGTCCTGCATCACTCGAACTTCCCTGAGGATACACCCCCACTCTCTCTTTCTCTCTCTCTCTCTCTCTCTCGTTCAACCCTCCTCGTTTCCGATGAGTCATGTGACCGACCCCCCCCCCTCCCCCCCCCCGGAGACCAGTCACACCCCCACACAGAGGAGAGCTTTACACACACACACACACACACACACACACACACACACACACACACACAACACTGCACTCGCTCGCCCCGGCTCGATGAGAGCCACCACTCTGTCAGAGCAAGGAGAGAGAGAGAGAGAGAACGCAACAGGGAGAGAGGAGGAAAACGAGCGAGGACGAGGGAGAGACGAGTTAAGGCGAGTGCCTGAGAGGAGGTCAAGAGGGAGAGGAATATATTCTACCAGAAGAAGAAGAAGAAGTAGAAGGAAGAGGAGGAGGAGGGGTCAGCAGAGAGGAGGAGGGGAGGAGGAGGTAGCGGTGGTGGTTGAGGGAGGGAGGGAGGGGGGGGGGGGGTTCTCCCTGAATGAAGGAAGAGCTCTGGGAGTCGTTTCCTCCCCGCCGCGATGGAGCGACGCGAGGAATGAGGGCGGATGGTGAGAGCAGGGAGCAGCAGCAGCAGCGGCGGCAGCAGCAGCAGCAGCGGAGGAGGAGGAGGTGCTGGTGGTGGAGGAGAGGCAGGAGGAGGAGGAGGTGGAGGTGGTGGTGGTGCGGCTGCGGCGGCGGCGGCGGCAGGGGGAGCCGCGGCCGCAGGCGGGCGGCGGAGCAGCAGCAGCGCGAGGAGCCGGCAGAGCTCCCGGAGGAGGCGGCGGCGGCTGCTGTCGGCCAACTGCCCCGGCGCGGACAAGATGTCCCCCAGCATGAAGAAGGTGGAGTGTTTCTCGCCCATGCTGTGCCACTGCAAGGTGGCCTGCACCAACAGCACCATCTCCCTCATGTTCGGCTGCAAGGTGGGTGGACGCGGATAACGCGGGTGGAGGTGGGTGGGGGGGGGGGGGGGGGGGGTGCAGAGAGAGGAGGAAGAAGAGGGAGGTCCTCGGCAGAGTGGTGGTGGTGGTGGGGGGCGTTTCACGTGGGTGGGTGGGGGTGCGGGGGGAGCTCAGGGTCACGACCGGGTCGTCAGGGTGCGTTCGTTTCTGTAGTTGGAGTTGTTTTGTTTTTTGTTTTGTTTTTTTAAGTGAAGGTAAACGGAGAAAATTTGCTGAATTCAGACCATCGAAATACTTTGAATTGTGATCTTCACGGTTGTTCACCTCGTTTGTTTAAAAACAAAAATCATCCTCAAATCTGCCTTTTTTAATATTACCTGAAGTCCTCACATTGTTTATTTTGTCCAGGTAAGAAAAACTAAATCCTCACGCTGCAACAGCTGGAACCTCTTCTGTATTTTGGAGCTTTTTCAACGTGATAATTTGGCAGTCAAGCAAAAAAAAAAAATTAAAAAATGTGCTGATCCAACAAAATCACGGGCTCCTCCACTTCCCATAATGCACCTCGGTCGATTTTGTCCCCACCGAGTTGTGTTTTCTTTGCATGTTCTTCAATTTGGAAAAATTATTTTCTTTCGCCGCAGACTTTTTTTGAATTTTTTTTTTTTACATCTTCTTTTTTTTCCCATAATGCATCTTGCACAGCTGGATTTGGTTGTCAGGGCGCCGTTTGTTGGTTCGTACGAAACGGCGTCGTCCACTTAAACCAGTTTGTTTCGTTTGTGTGAAAAGCTGAACTTCATCTAAATAATCGGGACGTGAACGCCGACAGTAAAGAATCGTTATTGCGGAGCCTACATTTCCCATCATGCATTTCCATTTCCAGAATTTGGCGCAAAACTGAGGGAGTTCCTCAGCAGAGGTTTCACGAGGACGGCGAATTATTTGTCGATAAAACTGATTATTTGTATTTAGTAAATACGAGATTCGAAAGCTGTGATTACTTTCGTCGTGGTATTGTAATTAAAGGATAATTCTGGTTTATTTAAACTTCCTCTAACCAGCTGTGTGTTTGGTTCAAATAGACGAAATCCTTTTAAAGATGATTCTTTTAACTCTTGCTGCATTAACAGCAGGACAAAATGTACTTTTTACATCTCCAACCAATGAAGCCCTGCCGCCAGCCAACACATGTATTTTGATTTGATTTTTTTTTCTCCCTCATTTAAAATATTTGTTAAAACTGTGAGTCAGAGTTTTTAAACTCTGACCGGAGCCGGGGATGGGACGGACTATAAATATACATCGGAGCTGCGTGGGCGAGACAGAAAAGTGGCACCGCGAGCTGGGAATCACAAAAGCACTTTCATGCCATCCCCTTGAAACGATGAAAAATTGACAGCGCTGTGGTTTGTTTCCCTCCTCCTCCTCCTCCTCCTCCTCCTCCTCCTCCTCCGCCGCTCTGCACCTGTCAGACAAAGCCGAGGGGGGCAGAAAACACGCTCCTTCTCGTTCCCCTTCGCTTGTCGCCCAGCTCCTGTGTTTTTGTGGCGTTTTGACCCGACGTGACACGACAGGCCCGTCCGTCCTCTCCGCCCCGGCCAATCGGAGCCCCGCGTTTCACAAACGCAGCGGCTGAGGCGTGATTGGCTGGAGGGAGGGAGGGGGAGGGGGGGGGGGCGCGTCAGCGGCAGGCTCGGCGGGCCCACGTTGCATGTGTGGTCAACATGTGCTTTGTGCAGTGGGGGGTAGAGGGGGGGGGACGATGACACAAGAGGAACCGAGGAGCTCGCTCTCCCCGCGTCGGATCCGCTCGTCAGCTGTCGCTTCTGCAGAATCCAAACGAAAACAACAGTTTGGGCCTTTTTTTTAAAAATTTTTTTATAGGAGATGTAAGGTTTTTGATATTGAAGAGAAATTTTTTTTTCACCAGAGCAGAGGAGGTCGACAAAGAAGTGTCGGGTCAATCGGCAAGGTTTGATGGGACGAATATTAAAATCAGATTATTTTTTTTTGTGGGGAAATCTGATAAAAAACAAAACAAAAAAAAAACTTGCTTCAGCTGCTCGGGTGTTTTTAATCTGAACACCAAACTGCTGATCTGACAGAAATCCAGCTGGTTTTCTAGTCTGAACGGGTGCGTTTTTTTTCTTTTCACCCTTAAGTCTACGAGCTGTTTACTTCTTAAAGGACAAATCCGCCGCTTTTCACGTTTGTCTTAGAAAACAACAGCTGTAATTCTCCCTCTTCATCCTGACCGACACCTCCAGCGATCCCTTCCTCGCGTGAATCCCCGTTTGAGTGACGGGGGCCAAAATATCACCGTCTGCCTCCGCCTGTATTTACGGAGCTCAGCGGATGCGAGGAGGAGGAGGAG
This sequence comes from Embiotoca jacksoni, assembly GCF_022577435.1. Classification (NCBI taxonomy): domain Eukaryota; kingdom Metazoa; phylum Chordata; class Actinopteri; family Embiotocidae; genus Embiotoca; species Embiotoca jacksoni. The sequence goes on from NW_027185401.1 coordinate 2,274,097, forward strand.
GAGGAAGAGGAGGAGGAGGAGGAGGAGGAGGGCGTTCCGATGTCGGGATTTGTGGAAAAAAAATCAAGCTGATATCTTCCGACGTTTATTTTTGTCTTTTTTTGTTGTTGTTGAAAATGTACTGGTTTTCTCTTTTCTGTGGAGGAAAAAAAGAACGAGGAGAAGTTTAAAGCTTGAAAGCTTCACATACGCTTTTGAAATTGTCGTTGAAAACGATCAAATTCGGCCTGATTGTTTAAAAAAAACAAAACTGTGCATCTTTTAAACTCGTGTATGCAAGCGCTGTCTTGATATCCGTGATTCATCCTTTCTGGTCCGTTCTCCAGCTGCGGCGCCCTTATAAGGACTTCCTGTCCAGGTTCCTTGTTACGGGTTTAAACGGGGGGGGGGGGGGTCTCCTCTCGTCGGCGCTGTTAATATCCTCCGTAAACTCTAAAAGCCAATCGGATGCGCGCTCCAAATGGAGCCTTACTTTGCCTTCAGCTGTCATGTCGTCCATCTGTATATGAATTATATGAAGTATATGAATATGATTTTTTTCCTATTGATTATAGGACCGACAGGTCAACCTGAATCTTTTCAAGAGCGCCCTCTGCTGGCAAAAAAAAAACACCAACCTCCGTGGCGGATAGAATAAGTCGTTTCGTGTCATTATATCAAGCAAAAAAAAAAAGTAGAATATAAATGTAAATTTGAGTCTCGGGGAAACGCAGGAAAAAAATGTGACATTTAAAGACAAAATAAAATTGCGTGACGTTCAGCATTTGAATCCTCCTGTTAGATTCTACTGAGCTTTTTATTTCTCTGCTGGTTGTTCCCGTCTTCTTCCTCCTCTTCATCACACCCCTGAATCATCCAGAAGCCCTTCCTCCTCCTCCTCCTCTTCCTCCTCCCTGAACATCCTGCTACATCCGCTCCGTGGTGATGGCTCCTATTTATAGCAGCTTTTTGGCAGGCGGGAGTCGGCACTGTGCCTCCTCCTCTTCCTCCTCCACTTCCTCCTACTCGACAGCTCTCCGAAAAAACGAGGAGGAGGAGGAGGAGGAGGAGGAGGCGGCTGTTCTCTTCAGGCCGACGGTGTCATCACTGGAAACCTCCCCGCATGCCTCCCACGTCCACATTTACATTCGTTGCGGCGCGTGGGCTCGGCGTCTCGCTCGAGGACACGTTGACACGCGGCCGCGTCCAAACCTGCAATCTGTTGTTGTTGTTGTTGTTGTTGTTGTTTCTTCTTCTTTTCCCCCCCGAATCCCTCTTTGTTCTCGTTAACCTTCACGTCTGAAAATGTTCGAAACGGTTCCGGGTGAACACCGACCCATTTAGCCTGCGTGGGCGTTGAACCCGCAACCCCACCGTTTGTTTGTTTGTTTATTTGTTTGTTTGTTTCACTTCCTGCTTTCACTCAGCCGTCCCGAGCTCCTCTTGTGTTTTGCAGTTGTTGTTGTTGTTGTTTTTTGGTCCCTTCGGGTGTCGTGGTTGTTTTTCAGGCCTCGTTTAGGAAGTGACTTCAACAGTGAGATGTTTTGATTTGTGATTCTTACTTAGCTGAAAGCCCCCCTTGTGAAATATTTACAACACAAAGTCCTTTAACTTTCCAACATTATACAGAGAAACCCAACAATTCAACAACTCCCACGGAAGCTAGGAGGGAAAAAACTCCTCTTCAACAGGAAGAAAAACCTCTGACAGGAAGCAGGCTCAGAAGTGGGCGGAGCCATCTGCCTTTGGGGTTGAGGGGGAGAGCGGAGCGAGAATCGGAAACCTTTTATTTATTGCAGCTCAACTCGAGGCCAAAACTCACCGTATTGATTCTTTTATTTCACCGAACCGGTGGAAGCCGGATGAAGGAGGTGTTCTTTGAGAAAAAAATAACGTGTGATTTCTCCCACGTCTTTTCTCCCACTCGTCCGCCGCTGCTTCAACTGCCGGAAACGGTGTGAAACCTCAGCTGTTAAATCAGAAGATTCTTTAGTTTTTTATATATATATATATATATATATATATATATATGTTTGCGGCCGCTGAGAAAGCGCTGATGTTTAAAAAAAATAAAAATAAAAATAAAAAAAAATCCTCCGGGAGGTTTTCCTGTAAATCAGTCCGTTTTTTTGTGTTTGAACCCCCCCTCCCAAAAAAAAAAAAAAAAAAGGCTACAGCTGAATTCAGCAGCGTTTTTACCTGTCGACAGGATGAACAACATCAATTCACACGGGGAGAAAATACGGGACGAATCTCAAAGCACCGTCTAGATATTTATGAAAGTTAAAGAATTGTGAGTAAAAGTCCCATTTTAACGAGTAAATTTATTGATCCGGCACTTTTGTGCGTGACCATACTCGGTCTGTAATGACTTTAACTATCAAGTAATTTCGCTGCACTTATTTAATTCATTTAATTGATTGTTTGTGAATTGGGCTGACTCGGCGGTAATTCTCTGGTCCACGGGGGGAAAGGTGGAGGAGTGATGCACGTAAACTACACCCCCCTTATTCAGGGTGTTTCTTGGTCCCGGTCCCTCGCTGCCTTATTTACTGTTTGTTTAGTGATGCTGCGAGTCAGCCGGTTGCCAGGCAACGGCTCCCCCTCCCGAACCCGCACCGTCAAAAGCAGTTGTTACAGCTCAGCCTTCCGACCTGCCGGGTTTCAATCCGGCCCCGCAGCCAATCAGGCGGCGGGATAATCCCCCCCGTTCAGACGAGGATTAAACGTCTCTTTGAAGTCGGCGCTGAAAAGTTTCGGAGGTTCTTAAAGCAGCGTCGAAGTTTGATGGGGTTTTTTTTTTCCCAAAAAAAAAGAATCAGTATGTGACGAGAAAAATTGCAGAAACATCTGTGCTAACAGCTGTTTCTAAATCACTCGACGACCTGTCGTGAAAATCATCATCACTGGATCCATGAGTGAAACGCACTGTTGATTAAACCTGATTTTGTGAGTTTTATTCTTTCGACAAAAATGTAGACAACAAAAAAATTTGACATTTTCTATCGAGTCTTGATGCTTTTTGAATGGGAGTCAGTTAGAGCCGGCCCCCTAGTGGCCCCTCAGTGGTATTGCACTTTAAGGCGCCATGGGTCAAACCGCTCGCTTATCTTCTGAACGGGTGCGTTTGATTCTTTAGCTCCTCCCCTGTGACTTCCCGCTGATTAGTTCAGTCGGATTTTTGTCTTTCTCATTGAAGTTTGTAAAAGAATAGTTTTGTTTTTCAAATTTTTCGTTTTCTTGTGTTTTAGTCAAATTGTTCTCGGAAATTCAAATCGTGCACCCTCCTTCGGCTGAAAAGCAAGAACCAAACATCTCTGAAAACGTGCGGAAACAATTCTACGATTTCGTAGATTACTACTTCCTCTGAAAGGTGTCCGTCGCTCGCCGTCGTTACGTAACCGCGGCGATTCGGGACGCCGGAGTCGTTCACCTGTCAAACTTGAACGCCCCTCCTCCCGAAGCCAGACAACGAGATGAGTAAGACATGCGAGCTCTGACTCACCGAGGATGTGAAGGCTGCTGCTCGACGGCGGCGGCGGCGCCGAGGAGAAGAAAATAAAAACCAAACATCATATCGCCGCTCATTTTATTAAAAAAAAAAAAAAGACGAGTCTTATTTTGGTAATTCGCTCGGACAGGAAACCGATTCGAGCCGCCGTTTTTTATTTTTCTCCCGACGCGGTTTTATTTTGATTGGGTTGTTTGTTGGTGAAATGCACCCTGGGAGTTGCAGCTGCCTCCCGTCCTTCAGTTTGTTTGTCGTTTTGTGTCCGCAGGCTCATCGTGTTCTTTTTCCATCAGAGAATCGGATGTTTTCTACCCGAGTCGTTCGTCCGTTGTTCCGATGATTCAGTCAGTCACCTGAACTCCTGAGTCACCTCCTATTGTCGAGGGAAAAAAACAAAAGCGTCAGGTGATCGGAGAAGATTTATCCTTCAACCAACTTCATACATCCCAGTGGGGGCAAAAAAAAAAGTCTCCAAAGTAAAAGTGGAAAATCTGTTGTTTCATTTAAAAGTAAAAACAGAAACCGACTCGATAAATACATGCTGACGAACACGAGTCATGTGACTTCAACATCCACTGAATTTTTCGGTTCCAGTGAAGAGATGAGAAAAAAAAATAGAAATTTTAGCCGTGTGTGGAGCGATGAGGAAACTCTAACCATCCTCACATTATTAATACATGAAACTAAACAATATTTAAATGCTGTTTTCTGCTTTCTTGTTTTTGTCGTTGTTGTTTTTGGAGCTATTTTAATGACGTCGTCTTCTTCTTCTGCGGTGGTTTAATGACCGAGACCGCAGATTTAGCTCCCCCTGCTGTTAACCTCTAAAGTGAAGAAGAAAAAAGTCTTTAACGTGCGTTTCTTTTTGCCGATTTGGGGTTTTTGATTTGGAAGTTCAGTTCAAATTTGTGCTGCTTTTGGATGGAAAACAACTGCTGGTTTTTTTGTGTCTTTGATATGAAAATATTTAAAAAAAGAGAAAATCGTCCACGCTGGTTTGTTGCAAATGAAGAAGAAAAAAGACAAAGCCTGTGATTTTTTTTTTTTTTTTTTTAAAAACCTTAAAAAGTGCCCTCCACCTGTCAGACAGTGCTGAGGGCTTAACGCCTGACCCACCAGCAGCAGCAGCTCTTTCATTGACCGTCTTCTTCTGTTTTTTTGTTTTAAATTTTTAAATTTTTGTGTTGCAGAAGTACAGGCACCACGATGAGGACTCGTCCCCGCAGGACCAGAGCTCCCCCCAGCTGACGGAGGAGGCGGGGGGGCCGGAGCTGGTCCAGGTAGCAGAGAAGAACCTTTCCCAGATCGAGAATGTGCACGGCTACGTCACCCACGCTCACATCTCACCCATGAAGGTACGGAGACGGCGTTTTATTCCATTTTTTTTTCCGGGGTCCCTCTGGCGTCTCTTCGTACTTCCTCCCTTCCTGTTCCGACTTTACTGGCCTCGCTGTCGAGTCGGAAACTTGATTTAAAACGCAGCGCAAACACGGGAAATGTTGGAAATGGAAAAAAAGTCGAGACATTCAAGCTTTTTAAGTCAGTGAATTTGACTTTTTGAAGGTTGCGTTCACGTCTTTGCTTCGTCTTGGGTGTAGAAGTGCAACGATTTGTTGTTTTTTTTGACTGCAAATTTGAATTTAAAAAAACGGCAACAAGCAAAAAAAAAAAAAAGCCACAAATTTGAACCGTCTTAATGAGTCGTAGAAGATGAAAAGTTCGCTCGCCGCGTTTAATTTGCCGTTTATTAATTAAACTGTCGTGTTCAGTTCATTTCTACAGAAAATGTACTCGTTTCAACTCTCAACCGCGTTAACGTAATCTGATTATACTCGAGTAGAAATTAGGTCAATTTCTGATCGTACTCGTTGCAGTCATATCTGGTTTAATATGCTGTTAAGACTCGGGACGACGAGCTTTAGTTCAGATTTCATCAGGAGTGTTTGGAAGGTTTTCCGTTTTCAGCATCATCTTATTGAAACGGAGATAAATAACTCGCTTCTGGTTCCAGACTCCCTTGAAAAAGTGGTGAATTTTAGCTTTCACTTTTAAACGTTAAAGGTAACACGATTGTACTTTTTTCAGGAGACTCCGAAAGAAAAAGTAAAACAGATGTCATGTTTCTGCCTAATTATTTGCATTTATAAAACATAGGACCACAAAATATTTATAATAAAGTCTTTAAGACCGTTAAATTCTGAGTTTTTTTAGAAGCCAGTAAAGTCTGAAATATTTATGTTTTTCTTTCTTTCCACTTCTTTATCTCGGTCTCTGTTCATGTATATATAATATGCATATGTGCATATTAAAATACCAATCAATGTATTTGTATGTCCACACACACACACACACACACACACACACACACTGGGAAGATGAGGGTTGTTGCTTGTCTCTGTTCCCTACATGTGAGCCATCAAAACGCTGAAGCTGCTCTGAAGCTCAGATCTGTTTCCTGTTTCCTGTTTCCTGTTTCCTGTCATCATGTCATCAAACACACACACACACACACACACACACACACACACACACACACACACACACACACACACACCGCCAGTCAAATTCCTCCGGTCCAGGTTTTCTGTTTGACCCTCCAGCGTTACAGTCACAGCAGGTAAACTCAATGCTTTTTTTTTTTTAATTCACCTGGGATGGGGGCGGAGCCTGCGAGATTCAGTTCGTGATAAAATACCGTTACGGTCCTGAATTTAAACAAGAGAAAATGGTGCTCAAGTAAAAGACTTGATAAAAACCAGAACGAGAAGCGACCCGGTAGCCGACGTGGGCAGAAACGTCTTCAGGAAGTGAGTCCCCGGTTCCGCTCATATTACCCCCTATTGTCTGTCTATAAAAACTAGACGTGGCCTCTGTGATGTCACTCGTAGGTTTTCCTGTAGAGCGGTTTTGAAGCTACCCATCATGGTATTTCCACCTTAACGGTACCGGACCGTCTCTTGGCTGATCCAAAACTATTCAAAAAAAGATGGTGCTCGGGTTGACATGCAGAACCTGTCAGCCTTAATGAAAACATGTTTGTTTCTGTTGTAACATTTTGGGATTTTGACTTCCGTGATGATTGAGTCGCTTTTTTTTGTTTTTGTTTTTCCTTTAGTGGTCATTTGATGAACTGCAGTTTTTGGGCACTTGTGTCGGATGTATGTTTTTTTTTGTACTGGAGGTTGCTGTGTGGTTTCCCCACATTTCCTGTTTTGTTTCAACACTGCACCTCTCAAACATATATAAAAAAAAAAACAGAACCAGAGCAGAACCGGGCTTCCTGGAAGCTCGACCTGGAGAATTTGACGCAGTCACATGACTTCATGGCTTCCTGTTTGTGACGACCCTCCATGCTGCTCCAGTCGGCTCCTGCTGTGTGTGTGTGTGTGTGTGTGTGTGTGTGTGTGTGTGTGTGTGTGTGTGTGTGTGTGTGTCAGACCTCATTCATCTCATGTTAACCGTCCTGTGTGTCAGTTAAAGGAACGTTCTGCCAGTTTTTCCACACATTTCCATTAACGTGCTGATTTCGACTTTCAAATTGCATTGTGGGAAATGTAGGATCCCAGTGTTTTTTTTGGAGTTTGAACCATAACTAGGGAATTTAAACAAAAAAGAAAACAGAAAATTCCCAACTTTACAGGCGAAGAAATACGAAATCACTGCAAAAAAAATGTTCATTTGACTGTTGATGTTTTTTTTAAGAAGTCACTTAAAGCGTTATTAATGTTTTTTGTTTTTTTTATATTTTACCAAGTGAACAATTAATTCGTGGGGAAATAATGTGATTTAATAAACATCGGTGGAAACCTTTCTACAGACAAGATTATTTATTAAAAAAAAGTACATTTCTTTACAAAAGGACAAAAAAAAAAAAATAGAACAATCAAATAAAAGGAAAAACAAATCTGCATAATTTATGTTGATTTTAGTCGATTCAACGATAAAGAACCGACCTCATCAGATTGTGAAAGAAAATGTAAAATATGAATATATTTTAAACAGTAATATGGCCGTAATAAGACGTGGAGCAGATCTGATGTAAATGTGTCAGAATTCTTCGTCACTTTAGCAGAACAAAAAAAAAAAAACAGCAACTCTGAGTTGATTAATCCAATCTGCCGATTAGCAGAGATGCGATTTTGGTTTTTTCACGGCGGTTTAAACCGTTTCACGCTGCGTTGCTCGCGGTAACGGAGTCCATGAGATCAGATGAAAGTGCTGGATAAACAGGCCGGACGAGTTGGCGTGGAGCTTTTCTGCCATCGTGTGGCGAACACGTCTTCGAGCTTTCACACGTTGCATCAAAACAAACTGCTCCGAGTTCAATTTTCTGAATCTGCTTTAATTATGTTTACTTCCATTTTTTGGGGGGGTCCAAATATTTAAAAAGAAAACAGTTTGAAAAGGGAAGAAAAAAAAAAATCCCTCTTTGGTTTGTGTGTTTCAGTCTCAATAATGTTATTGAGTTTATTATATTCCAAAAGGTGAAAAACTATCTGACACGTTTCCAAACACAAATCATCATCTGCCAATAATTATTATTATTTATTTTTTTTTTTACCATTTACTTCTTTTCTTTTCTTTCTTTTTTTTTTTTTTTTTTTTTTTAAACGATGTCTCTTAACAAAGATCAAACGGCAGAAAATGTTCCTAAAATGAGTTAAAGTGATAAACAGTTATTCTCTGTCAGCAGTTTTTGATCACTAAAACTTTACTTATCAAAAATCATAATGGAGAAAATCAGACTTTGACGATGCAAAAGTCAGACAGGATTAATATTAAAGGACAATTTGGATGAAACAAAAGAGATAACGGAGATAAACCTCATACAGTAAGAGAGGTGGAGTTTTGGTCTATATTTGATAAATTCAATAATGATAAATATGAATTGTTTTTATCGGTTATTTTTGAACAAGATCCCCTTGAATTTGCTGGTGAGGGAGTTATGACCCAAATATTGGTTGAATGCTAATTTTACATGAAAATTTTAAACTAAATTAAAGTTGAAATTAAATTAGTATCAACAACTCTACACAAAAACTTCAGTATCAAAGCAAAACTTCAGTGTATTAAAGTTGAGTAAAGAAATAAAATATATATATATATTTTTTTTTTCAACAACAACCACAAACATCCTTTCAGACATACATTACATTATTTTTTTTATATTTTTTTTTACAGTATCACTATTTATTTAACTGTAGTTGCAGTTTTTGTCCGACGTTCTTGAGCAACACCCGTTCACGTGTCGTCCTCCGTTGCGTGTCGTCTCTCTTTTCCTTCATCTCCACACACGTGTTGTTGTTGTTGTTGTTTTTTCGGGGTCCTGGCAAGAGCCAACCCGTCACCGATGGTCCTGCTTGCCCGTAGATTCATGGAAACACTTTCAAAACAGAGACAGAGTAAAAAACAAACAAACATCAACAGACACAGATTAGTCGTTGACGTGTCTCAGGACTGTTTGATTGACATGTAGTCGGCTTATTATAAGAGAAAACTACTTTCTAACAGGATTAGATGTCTAAAAACATTTTTATGTACGTTTAATCCTTTTTATTGTTTTGATCTGAAATTTTGCAGCATATTAAACATTTATCTCGACATTGAAGCAAAAAATTAAAAAAATACTTTTTACTTAATTATTACACTGACTTTACCACTCTAATGTCGTATTCTTTGTATTTGGTCTTTATTGAGTCAAAAGAATTATTATATTTAACACTAAGTTTTTTTTTAGTGTGTTGACTAGCTGCACCTGTCAATCACCACCGTCAGTGGGCGGAGTCAAGCAGGTCCAGTCGCTCTCCAGGACTGCGTTTGTACTGTCGGCTATCGGTCTGTGTTAATATCCCATCGAGTCCCAGTTCAGTCACTTCCTCCTCCGTCTTCTTCTTCTTCTTTTTTTTTTGTTTGTACCTCGTACCTTGTACCTCGATCTCTCGGATTTCCTTTTAAAACCAGATCAGATCTAAATTATTACGATTACACGTCATGTGTGAGGATTTCGGAGATCGTCGAAACGGCCGAAAAACATCCCGTCCTCGTCGTCCGACAGCTCTGCACAGATTAACTGCCTCTCTCCTGCTTTTGCCTTCGCTGACCTCTGACCTCTCCGAGACGCCATGTTTCCTCCCCCTCCCCCTCCCCCTCCTGTATCCCGTAGGTAGCATCTCTGGAGTGCATCTTTGACGGGTCTGCAGCGTTAGGACAGCATCATCCGGAGCTCCCCTCCCCCACGCCCTCCACCCTCTACCCCCACGGAGAGGACAGCTCCCTCCCCTCTTGCTCCTCCAACCCCTACCCCCCCGATCCAGGTAAAACCGCCCCCCCACCCCCATCCCATCCCATCCCATCCCATCCCACCGCGCTGCTGGTATCGTACGACTTGTTTGGGAGGGGGACGTCTCCATCATATTTTCCATCTGCTTTAAATAAGAAAAAAGATCATTTTACACGTTCACACTTCCATTCAAAGGAATCCCAGTGGGAAAGTGTCATTATGAATGTTTTCTGATATTGGGGGGGGGGGGGGGGGGGGGTGGAGAGGGGGCAGCTCGCCTGGCTCTGACCTGGTCCACCTGACAGCACTTCTGTCATTAACATGTCATATCCTGTTTGTCTTAATTTGTACACGGACAGAAAAGTGAAAAGCGTCACGCTCGAACTTATTTGAGCGTCAAATCTTTTGGTCGAACTTTTGGTCAGAAAGCCGATTCCCCCACGATTCCCCCACGTTGTGACAAATTCCTTTGAAATGATCTCAAAGTTGTTGTTTTCTTTGCTGTGGTTTGAGTGTTTTTTTTTCCCGTCAACTCATCACTTTGGTTGCAAACTGGTTATTAAACAGGTTGTTGTTGTTGTATTAGTCGAGTCTCTTGTTGATGTCTGATTGGTGTCGCCTTGTATTGTGATTTTTTTTTTTTTTTTTTTGGGTCGGTTTGCAACTTTGGTCCAAACTGAAATATCTCAGCGGCCGTTTGGTGGATTGACGTGAAGTTTTCTTTGGCAATTTAATCCCAACGATGGTTGGTTTTGAGCAGATCGCCGACTCGTCGTAAGGCTGGCAGCCTTGACTGGCCATTGGTGCGTGAATGTGTGTGAATGGGATACGAACTGTAAAAGCTCTCTTAGACCGCTGCAGTAATAAAACGCTGTGTAACTGCTTTTTACCATCATTGGGTCAACATTTTAACTTCATTAGCTTCAGTGATAACTAGCCAACACTGCTCACCGTAGCATCGCTCCTCCTTCACCTCCGCTCAGTCGTCCGGTCACGACCCCAAAAAAAAAAAAAACAAAAAAAAAAAAGTGCGCGTGAATGTTGAATTGTCTTTCTCCGGAAAAGTTACGGATCGCACTTTAGAAAAAAGCGTAGATGGACGCAACCGAAAACCATCCGACGTTCAGCTTTCACGGACCGACCTCACAGAGCTGCTGCTGCCGGCTTTTCATCTCATGGAAAACGGACAAAATGAGAAAACCTGGACCGAAGCGTTGAGAAGCAGCAGACGAGTCCACGCGGGCCGGGAGGAGCGCTTGTTACCGTATTTCTGTTTGCCGTAACTCCACACCAGAGCGGCCGGACCTCTCCACGCCTCCACCGGCCAATTCGCACCGCTGTCAGTCTTCGGCAGAGAAATCTCCACATCCTTCATTGCTTGTCCTCGGTGTTTGATGTGCCCCCTCCCCCTCCCCCCCCCACCCCCCGTAGCCTGACATCAGCAGCCGGCTATCTCCGACACCTCCGCCGCGATAAACCGCGATTGAATGGATCGTCGCGTCCCGCAAAGACGGCGAGGAGGACGTTACTGTACGCTCCTTTTTTTTTGTTTACTATCCCTTTCATTTTTTTCTTTTCTTTTCCTCTTTCCTTCATCTCTCTTCCTCCGCCTCTCAATCGCTGTCCTCGGCAGCGCCATGGCAACACAGGCGACAAAGAAAAATCCCGAAGGCAGGAAAATGGAGGAGGAGGAGAACGGGGGGGGGGGGGGGGGTTGAACCTGCACAGAGGGACAAGGACAGATTTAGTGAGGCTGTCTGTATCGGGGTTGAGGGGGGGTGAGAGTAAAACAGCCGACCTCCCGTTCGTCCCCCACCAGAAAGGGTTACAGCAGCTCTGAAGTATATTTAGCACCAAGACAAAAGGACTCGGAGCCCGTTAAACGACTCATAGGGAACGCTGCTTCTTCATCATCTCGTCGCCGCTACTCTTCATCGCCAACTGCAGCAAAAGGGACACCGGGAGGACGGGGCCGCGGCTATTTATAGCTTTTTATGGAATTTCAGGCAAAAACGCGGAACGTTTGAGGCAAACAAATTCAAGACCGGGAGAAAAACGTATATATAAACTCTCCTGTTCTCAGTGAGCTGAATGAACAACATAAATGTGTCGTTTCTGTATCGGGGTTGTTATGGAGACTAAAAACAAGCCAGTAATAAAACACTGTTAAAAAAATAGAAAATAAATAAGTGGTTCAGTCTGTAAGGAAAGAGCTTTTAGTCAGTACATTAAAAAAAAAAAAAAAAAAGGTATCGACAGCGTTCAATCTTATTATTAACACGCCACTGATGTCATGACCCACTTTTTCAAACTTAATTTTCAGATAATAATATTTCCTTAAATTAAGCCCAATATGGTAATAAAAACAACTATTATATTCCACGTTTTGTACACAAAATGCAACTTCAATATAATACATTTTTAGTAGTGGACCCAGTGTAGAGCCTTGTGGCACTCCACACGGGTTTTCAGTTGGTCTTCAATTACAAACCTGATCATTTCTTTTTAGAGCAACAGACTCTCCTCTTGTATCTAATACCAAACATATAAATACAAAGTACAAATTTTAAAGCAACATGCCAAGTAGACTAAATTTCTTTTTTAAAAAGGCCAAAAAATTAAGGTTTTTTCAGGATGAAGTGAGTAAAAAAAAAAGACGATAACTTAAATTAAGCTCAATATCATAATAATAGTCATATTATATTTGTAAACAAAATGTGACTTTACTGTGCTTTATGTTGAGAATGATGATGATTTTTGTAGGAATAATCTTATGCCATGTCCCCAAAAATGCTGAATTTTAATCAAATGCAGCAACACTAACCCGAGAAAAAATATATACAAGTATATCGTATTGTATCGTTGTGAAAAAATAAAACCCAACGTAAACAATTTAGAAAAACTTTCTAACCCAGTCCGGCCTAAAAACCAAAAAAATTTTGCAAATATAACTGTTTTGCAAATAGTGCAATAAAACATTCTCTTTTGTTTAAAATTAGTTTTATATTTTGATATTTATTTAATTTTCTTCAAAGTCATCCGGGGACGAGCTTCAGTCCTCCTCGTGACCCCCACCCCGGGATAATTATTTATTTACAACCCCCCCCCACACACACACACACACACCAGAGTTACTCGCAAAACATACCTTCGCTGATCTCCGAAGGACCGAACTGCGGTCGTGACAGCCGCTCCTCTCGTCTCCACGCCGCTCCGTCACGCATCCTGATAGCTCAGCATTTCTTCCAGGGGGTGAGGTCCCCCCCCTTTTTTTCTTTTTTTTTTGCTGACTAATTTTTTGGGAGAAAAGGGACTCGAAAGTCTGAAGACTAAAGTGGGACAAAGGTCAGCTGGACCAAAAAAAAAAAACCAAAACCTCTGGACTGAGGAGGAGGAAGGAAGGAAGGAGCTGCTATGTGAGGTTTCCAGACTGCGGAGAGAAGAAGAAGATCAGAGGACTAACTTCCTTCCCTGCCTGCGCTCTCTTTAAACACTCACTCACACACACACACACACACACACACACACACACACACACACTCTCTGCGTCCTCCTCAGCCCTGCAGTCTGTTGTTGCTGTCTGCCTCAGACAGAGGGAGGCTGGCCGACTGGCTGCTCTCTCTCGCTCCCTCCTCGCTGCCCAGCGATGCTCTTTCACACCGGCAGGTTAATTCACCCCTGGAGGCTCCGCTCTCTCTCTCTCTCTCTCTCTCTCTCTCTCTCTCTCTCCTTCTCTCTCTCTCTCTCTCTCTCTCTCTCTCCTTCTCTCTCTCGCTCGCTCTCTCCCTCCCTCCCTCCCTCTCTCTCTCTCTCTCTCTCCTGCCTCCCCTCCGCCGCCTCCTAAACTGACTTGGAAGAGGGACGACCACAGCTCCTCTCCTGGCAGCTGGTCACCTCCGTCGGCTCCTCCGCAGCCTCCCTGTTTGTGTCTGTGAGGAGGAGGAGGAGGAGGAAGAAGAAGAGGTGGGGGGTACACACAAGGTGGGAGTGAAGGCCCCCCCCCCCTCCCCGCCAAACCCCTCCACCAACCCCTCCTCCTCCTCCTCCTCCTCCTCCTACAACCATCGTCTGCTCTCCAGCCAGCACCACCTCCGCCACCCCGCAGCCTGCAGCAGGAGCGGAGAGGAGGCGCAGAGGAGCGCGACACACACACACACACACACACACACACACACACACACACACACACACATACACGCTGCCTTCCACCACAGCATTAGCAGCGGCGGCGGCAGCAACAAGCAGCAGCAGCAGCAGCAGCATGCTCAACTCTGTGTGGTACGCCAAAAAGATGGGCCGCCGCATCATGGGCACCCTGAGGAGAACCAAGCGGCTCCACCGGCGCCTACTGGTAGGTCACACACACACACACACACACACGCACCTCCCACCCGTTAAAAAAAACAACCAAAAACAAATCCTCATAAAGGTGAGGATGGCAGTAGAAGTGTGTGTGTGTGTGTGTGTGTAGGGGGTGGGGAGGTGGGGTGCTGCACCGTGACTCATTTCCTACAAAGTGTGTATGTGTGTGTGTGTGTGTTTGGTCAGGCTGTGGACATCACCTCTGACTGGTGTGCATGTACCATTGTAAAGCGTATCGATCGGTCCGTCTGCCGTGTGACGCTGCTGGATTTGAAGGCAGATGTGTAAAAGTTGCAACAGGAGAGCCGCCGCCGCTGCTGCTGTTACTGCTGCTGCTACTGCTGCTGCTGTTGCTGCTGCTGCTGCTGCGTCATGTGGGGGATCAGGACTCACGCAGGAAACCTTCACATCTGCTTTTTAAAACGTCCAACCGCAGGTCCAGAAACGCCCCATCAGTCCCCCGTCCTGTTTTTGAGGTGCTGTCGTGTCCGTCAGATAAACAGAGCCACGGTGGAAGCATGCGGACTCTCTCTTTCGCCCTCCCTCTCTCTCTGTGTGTGCGTGTGCGTGTGTTGGTGAGATCTGAGGTGATTTGTTGATAAGGCTGCAGCGGCTCCGAGCCGAAGGTTGTTACGTCGCAGCTAAATGTGTCAGAGCCTCGACATCCGAACGCGAGATCATTCTGTTAAATATTGAGCAATCGGGGGAAACACACACACACACACACACACGAACACACACACACACACACACACACACGAACACACACACACACACACAGAGTGCTCCTGAATGTTCCAGAGCTTTCAGCAGCTGTGGGTCGTGTGAGAGATAACGAAGGATGAGCAGGAATCTCCCCGCCGCTCTCTGAGACTGTGGAGGAGTTTCTGTTGATGTCGGGAGGAGGAAGGAGGAGGAAGGAGGAGGGGAGAGGGGTCGGGGGGGATCCGGTCTCACCTGTGTTGTTTTTTTGTTTTGCTCCGTATGACCGAGTTCGGGGAGCGAAAGAGATTTTATTATTTTTTTTTTGTTTTTTTTTTACCTGCATCAACACAGCAGCGTCATGTTCCCGGCAGATGTGAGGAACCCCTGCAGCAGCACATGCCTTTCCCCGGCGTTGCCTAGCAACCTCTAAGGCTCCCTGACACGAAGCGCTACCCCTCAACCACCTCCCTTGTTTACTGCCTCAGACACACATGTTATTAAAAGCTCATGCCAGTTCCCTGATGCATTTATTTATTTTTTTTCCCCTCATTATATATTTCCCATCTTCAAAGTTTCCCTTTAATATTCCCCTTAAAGGTTTTAAAGTGTCTTCAAGTGGCTGATAACCATTATTGTTTTTTCGAGTCCGTTTTCCTTTTTTTTAATTTTTTTTTTAGCTTTGGTTTAGTCTTATCAGAACTTAGTGGAGCGTTCAGCTGCTGAAAGAATTTAAACATTTCCCCTGTAGGAGTCATCGGAGAGCTCTGGAAAAAATAAAAAACAAAAGAGCGACTGTTCGGACTTCATCAGGTGGACGCAAACTGTTCTGCACACAGAAGTCGACTTAAAACGGCGATGATGCGTCGGCTGAAAGCGAATCTTTCAGGTCTAGTTCCAGAAGTCCGAGATTTGGCTGCTGCTTAGTGCAATGCATGCTGGGAGTCGTAGTTCTACGTCTCTCCTCCGAGGTTTTAATGATGTTTTTCGGAGAAAAAAACAACCTTTTTTTGGAACTATTGAAAGTTGAACTATGAGAGTGCTGTGTGTGTAGCAGCAGCAGCTCCGACGTGATTCATGACTCACGGTCTGTTTACCGGCTCGCCGCCAACGAGCCGAACGTCCGCACTCGCCGCTGTTTTAGTTTTTGAAGATATTCAGAAATGTTGTTGAGTGAATCTCTAAAGTTTCCCATGATGCATCAGTTTTGTTGCGTTTTTGCAGGTTTGCTCTTCGGTTGTTGGATTTCAGGCTGTCGTGTGTTTGTTGGGTTTGTTTTGGTGTTTTTTGGTTTTTTTTGCAGACTTTGGTTTCGGATCCCAGAAAAGTCTCCGCCGGCCTTCTGAGGAGTTTTGTTGACGAAATCGAAGCAGTTTGCAGCATCGAAGTTTAACATACTAAATCTTTTTTCTTGTGGATGCTGGAGTGTGAATGTGAGGCGGGGAGTGTCTGCTCATCTGACCTCTGACCTCTGACCTCAGTCATCAAATCAATGGAAAACGCTCGTTTATTTATTTCAGCAGGTCCCGTTTCATTCTGTTCATTGTCGCTCGTGGAATTTTATTTTCATTTTTTTGCTTTTTAGTCGGTGAAATTCAGGGAATTGGACATTTTGACTTTGGGAGCGAAAAGCCGGTTTAGTCCGCTTCTTTTATCACCGTAGGGAGAAAATAAAAGCTGCTGTTAAATTCTGACCCCAAACTTTTTGGTTAACAGACCTACTTCCTGTTCCGACTTTTTGAACCTGCTGAATTTACAGTTTCCTCCACAAAGACGGATCATTAGCAACGTTTCAGGTGGTGCTGTCTCATTAAACCGTCTCGTCTTGGACGGTTTATGTTCCTTAATCCCGCACTAAGAGATTAACTTTTCTTAAATAACTTCAGTGTTTGAATAAACACACAAAACTCCCTTTTTTTTGTTTCTTTTTTTCTCCCCCATTAAAGACTAGACGGTTACGGAGAAGCTTTTCTCTTCTCAAACCACAGATTGGACGACCAGATTTGGTTTTTTTTTGGAGCTCCTGCTGCATAAATTTGCACATTAAAGAGTAAAAAAAAAAAAAAAAAAAAAACTTCAGTTAATCCACCGCAGCTCCTCTCGTGTTTTTTAAAAGTTATGACGTTCATATTAAAATCCACTTGTTCCGGCATTTAAAATCCTAATTACTGACCTCGTTACGCAAGCGCTCGCGTTTCCTGCTTTGTAAATGTGTAGTGTGTAGTGTGTGCGTGTGTGTGTGTAGTGTGTGTGCGTGTGTGTGTGTGTGTGTGTGTGTGTGTGATGAGTGCGGCCTGCAGGTGGAGCTGCAGACGCACCCAGCAGCAGTTCAACACGGGGTCAATTTAAGTTTCGAGCAACCATAAAAACCCGCTTTTATTTGTTCCTGACAGCTTCGTACATAAAAAAAACAACAACAATATCGATCCATGTTTTTATTTTGAAGCTGAATACGGATGGTGATGAGGCGTTCGGGGACCGTCGGTGTTGTTTGCCGCTCCGGTTAAAGGCTCCTCCCACTAAAAAAAAACAACAAAAAAAACAGCGGCTTTCCTTCCTGGATTTTAAATCCGACCGCACGGGGCCCTGTTGTCATGCCAACGCTCACATGTTGGGGTCATTCTGGGGCCCATTTTTATGTCGTATAAACGATTCGTCCGTTCCCAGTACGGCCGGATGGTTGCGAGTCCTTTATAACGAACTGTCTGTCACATCGGGACAGCCGACCGAGTTTGTGGGCTCAGAGCTTTTCGATCCTGCCTGAAATGATTTTTCATTATTGGATATTTTTTAAGGCCGATATTGATCGTCGGTTGTCTGAAAAGTCCGATAAAAGCTGCCTTTTTGTTTGTGAGCAGGCGATGTGTTTTTCTGATGGACTGAAGATGCCGTTTTTTTGGGGGGGGGGGGGGGGGGGGGGGGCGCTTCAGCTTTAGCTTTTTTTCCCCCGTTAAACTCAAGAGTGTTGGTTTGAAAATCAGCGACTACAGCTGAGGAGGAAAACTTTCTGGATTGTTTATCTTGTTTTTTCAGTATTAAAAATTCAACATACATTAGATTTAAGTGTAGGTGATAGTTTTTCTAATTTGGAAATACCTAAAGATTTTGTGCAGCTGCTATGTTTTTTTTTGTTTTTTTTGTTGTTTTTTTTTACACCAAATGATGTCGTGTTGGCTCAAATACTCCAGTAAAATTTTCGCTGCTCTTAAACCACTTGTAGTACATGCGTGAGGTCGTCTTTTTAAACGTTAACTCAGAATTTTTTATCAGGCGTTGAGTTATACGAGGTTTAATGACCGCTTCACGTCGGGACAAACTTTTGGATTTGCATCTCCTGCTGTGGAGCTCTGGATGAGTATCGATCCATCGGGGGCTCGTCCACTCGAAAGTTCACCCCTCTTTTATTTTGAATATAAATATTATTTAAAAAAAAAAAAAAAAAATTTACTTTGGAGAAATTTCCACTTGTTTTCTTCGGACTTTTTTTTTCTTTAAGGTTTTGTAAACAACAGCGATCAGTGTCCAGCTCTGAGGAGGAAAAAAAACAACCAAACCAGACAGAAGCCATCAGAGAGAGCAGATCAGCAGCAGCTTGTGGTTTGGGTTGTGAAACGGCCTGCGAGGACTGTCGGGTTGTTGTTGTTGTTTTTAAATTTATTTATTTTTTTATCTCCAGCAGAGGCTTAACAAACCAAAGCTGCTGCTTCCTCCCGGCCCGCCCGCCCTCAACCGGGAGGGCTGACATCCACGTCACTGTGTACGAATCCGTGGTGGGGGTGTGGAGGCAACATCGATTATTCATGCAGCGAGTGGATGGAGCTCCCCTCCCTCCCTCCCTCCCTCCCCCGTGCTGACATGTGCCTCGCTCACTGGAGCCGATTAATTGGCAGGAGAATGAGAGAAGACGAGCGAGCGAGAGAGAGACGGGAGGGGGAGAGGGGAGGGGGGAGTGAACGGGCCCCCCCCAAAAAAAGAAAAGAGTGTCGGGGGGGGGGGAGTGTTATTGTTGCACTTTGGTGGCGGAGGGTTTGCAGGAGGGAGTGACAGGACGGGAGGTTGTTTTTTTTTGGGACGGTTCGCCCCGTCGCGCCCCAGCAAGAGACCCCCCCAAAACGGGCCCCCTCCTCCCCCGCTTACCGCCCCGTCTGGATCTCGGGGGGGCTAAAAAGAAAAAAAAGGTGAAGATCTCCGTCATCTATTATTCAACCGCCTCCTCCTCCTCCTCCTCCTCCTCCTCCTCTCTCTCCGGGTTCGGGAAAAATCTCCTCCTGCGCAGGAAAGATGACCACGCATTACCCGCGGCAGGAGTTCACCTCCAAGGCCGTGAACGGCGGCGGCGGCGGCAGCGAGAAGAAGCCGCCACAGCCGCCGCCGCCGCTCAACCTGCAGGAGTCCATCGCCCACCTGCACCCGCTCCAGAGGCAGCACGCCATCGAGCTCCACCGCCAGCAGCAGCAGCAGCAGCAGCAGCAGCAGACCACCACCACCACCACCACCAACCGCCCGCGGGTGCAGGCGTCTCTGTCCAGCTTCACCGCCTGCACCGTGCCGGCGTCCTGCCGAGCCCGCAGCCGCTTCCTCAACCTGCGGGACAGCGTGAAGAAGAGCCCGACGAAGAGCACGGCCAAAGTGGTCGGCGCCGGCCGCGGCCGGGCGGAGATACCCTGGGTACCCTTTGCTTTCAACAAGGTACTTCGGCAGGCGACGTACCGCGACGTATTGGGGGGGGAGAAGACGGGGAGGTGGGGAGGGGGGACTTCACTGGACTGGAAGTGAGAAAGTTGTTCATCGGGTAAAGTTACCCGATGAAGGAGGTCTGCAGAGGTGAACGTTTGTTTTTAACCTGTTAGTGAGACTTCCTGGTTTGGAACAACTTAAAAAAGTGGAAGGAAAAAAAAGGCAGTTTTTGTTCTCAGTACTGAAACTTACCTGCATGAGGATTGTCAGCGTGTTACAGTGTCTTGTCTTTGTGACCCCTGACCCCCGAACTCATGTCGCACTTCAGCTGGTGAGAGTATGTCTGCTAAATAACTTGTGCGTGTGTGTGACCTGATGTCAGAGAGTCAGATTGAGTTACTACAGCCTGTCAGTTTATGGAGAATCAATACAGTCTGTGTTCATGTGCGACGGTTGTCATGACATCCGCTGTGTCCCTGCAGCGAAGAAAAAAAAAAAAAGAAAAAAAAGCCGAAGCCTTCATCTTTCTGCTCTGACATTCAAACTCGTCTTCGTCACTTTTTTTTTATGAATGAAAACGGGGGTTTGTGTTTGTGTTGTTTTTTTTTTTTTTTTTTTTTTCTGCTTCAGCCAGTTGATAGTGTGTACGATCGTTCGTTATTCTTTTGATTGTATGATTTATAGATTATAAACATCGATTCATATGGAGACCAACCGGTTAAATCTGTCACGGCAAAAAGAAAAAACTTACCGCTGGTGTTAGAATCTTGTTTTTATTTCAGTACAAATGAGCAGAGTTTAGTCCCACACATGGAAAAAGGAAACGTGCCTTTATTGAATTATTGTTACCGTGACGATGACACCACGCACGATGTTTGCCATTTAGAAACGGTGTCACCGAGGTCGTCCTTTTCAGAAAGAAAAATGTAAAAAAAAAAAAAAAAAAAAGTGTGTGAATGCAAATTCAACTGAGACCATGATGTGATTTTAAACGCTTAAAACATCCAGTATTAGTCGAGGTGATAACGTTATTAATCTTTATGGTGAATAAACGTGTCACTCGGCTGTATAACGTCAGTAGTTGTCGGTTCGTCGTGGCCCCGAGCGACTTTTTTTTTTTTTGCTCGATAAATAACTTTTATTAGTCGACTGTCATAACTGCCGTCGATGAATCCTGCTGCCCGATCGATCGATCGATCGATCGACTACCCTGCCCTTGTGTCTTGGACCGACTCGGTGATTTGCTCGTGTTTCCACGGCGATCTTCTTCTTCTGTCCTTCCAGCTCATTATCTCAAAGATCCTCTCCGCTCCTCCAGCAGCGCTCACTTTCCCAACCCGTCGGCCTTTGATGAATTCAAAACTCTCTCCTCTGTTTGTGCGCGTGTCGCTCGCGTTTTGTTAAACCGGGGTTTGTATCTTTTGGGAGCAATTAAGCTCCATTGTCAGCGGCTTTCCGAGCGGGCGCTCCAGAAGTAGGGCTTGGTGGATCAATGCGGTCGATGCGCGGGGGCTAATTTTAGTGGCCGTTGGTTTTCCATGGGCTCCGGGTTCTGCTGCTGCAGCACAACAATTAAGCCTCTTGGAAACACAGCAGCGACTTCCTGCCAGCGGCTTCACGAGGTCCCGCTCTTGCATAATAGAGGTCACAGCGTCGAAGGCCGTCACGCGCTCCTTTGGGTTTTTTTGTTGTTGTTTGTTTTAATGTGTTGAGCGGGGCTTTAAAAAGGTGTCAAAGATGTTTTTGTTTTTTTGTCCACACAAGAGTTTGTTACATCGTGTAGAGATAAAAAAATATATATATATATATGTGTATGTATACGAGAGAAAAGAAAAGGTTTTACCAAAGCGGTGGTTCGTTAAAGGGAAAAAAAAAAAGGTGTCGAACAGACAAAAAGTCGGTCTAAAAAAAACCCTGAAAACTTAACAGAAGATTCATACAGTGGAAGATTTTTTATTTATTTTCCTTTCTCGTCCCTCCAGGAAAAATCTTGAGATCTCAATAATTTACGGCAAATTCAACCAATCCTGTGAAATATTGCGGAAACCTTTAAAAAAAAAAATTCCTGTGATTTCTCCACAATAAAAGTTTCTCAGTAGAAAAGTCTGCTGACTTTCAAAATAAAAGCTGCTTCTCAAGAGACTCCCTGCTTCATCCCGAACGTCATAAATACAACATAAAGCTGTCAGTGAATGCGACGTGGTAAATGTAACGCACCGCCATATTATAGATGTAAAAACAAATATCAGGAGGCACGTGGCTGTTTAAAATCGGGGCCAGTCGTGAGTGTCATTTGACCTTTGACCCCACCATGCTGATGTCACTGCTGGCAGCCAGGGTTAATACTCTCTGCTCTCCCAGATTGAAATATCCCCCGCTTTTCAGTGATGGCACAGAAAGAAAAAAAAAAAAGGGGACATCCACCCCTGCTGAGACTGTACCGAGGGACTGGGGATTTAACACACACACACACACACACACACACACACACACACACACACACACACACACACTCATTCAGACGCGCTCAAAGGTCAGATAGTATGGCTTTAATCCTCAGAGCAGCAGATGGGTGAGTTTTCCACGTCAGGGACCGTCTGAGAGCCCGAAGCGTCAGGTAATCTGTCAATCACACGGCGTCCTCCCGCGATTGGCCGACCTCTCTGACACACCCTCCCCCCCCCCACACACCCCCGTGGCCCTGCCCTGTCAAACTCCGCCCAGAGCTGGCACCTGAGCGTGATCGGGGGGGAAAAAAAAACCTTAAATCAACATCACACATGCAACTCATCCTCACCCTCCTCCTCTTCCTCCTCTTCCTCCATCATCCTCATCATCACCCTGCTGCCGTTCATCTGTGCTGCACTGTGTTTGTCTAACCTTTGACCCCTCACCATGCTATTGTTCAGCAGGCCGAAGCCGCCCCGCCTTCCTCTCCCATAATCCCCGTGATCCCAATCTCGCCAATCCCAGCCGAGACCACCGTCATCCCTCCGACGTCACAGGTCCTTTTTTGTTGTTGTTGTTGTTGTTGTTGTTTCTTTGTATTTTTTTGTTGTTATTTTTGCTCCACTTGTCCTCCTCTCCGCTCCATCCATCCGCAGCTTCCATCTCCGCTCGTCTCTCCTTCTCCGCCGCCGCCCGCCCGTCGCTCGCCGAGCTCGGCTCCGCGTCTGCCGTCCAGCTGCGGCTCTGATGAAGTGAGCAGATTAGTAGATGGAAACAGTGGGAGAAATGCCACGCTCCCCCCGTTTGACTTTTAAGAGCCCATCTGGCTCCTCCCGGGGCGGAAAGTGAGCGAGCGAGCGAGGCGGCGGTTTGAGTTTAGAAACCAGAGAGAGAGAGGGAGGAAGGACGAGGTGAAGGAGCAGAGAAAGAAAAAAAAAAAACCTTCCTTCCTGCGAGGATTTTGATCTGATTGATTTATTTGATTTTTTTTTTTGATTTTAGCTTCATGTTTCAGCGCTGCATCTTCTGCAGCGTGAAATGCCGTCATGTACGTGCCGCTCTGTCCTCACTAATCTCTGCTCAAATCCACCGGCTTCCCGTTTTTTTTTCTTCTCCATCCTCAGTCGGTGTGTAGCATCATGAGGAGAGTAAGTCAGCGCTGCCTCTTTATTTGCGGGTTTGTGGGAGCTCTGCGGGGGAGGGAGGGGGGGAGGGGAGGTCAGCTCAGGGTTTTTTTTTGGTTGTTTTTGTTTTTTTGCGGTTGTATGTTGACGGTTGGATTTATGTTTTTTTGGAGGACGCTTGTCGACGCGTTTTGATTTCCTTCCCTTGACGCTCTGATGTGTCTTCTTCTCTCGCTCTCTCCTTCAGGCCAATCCTCCCCCCGTGGTGGTCAACGCCGACAGCCTGGACACGCCTCCATACGTGAGTTTCAACACGCTTTAAACACGACGCCGATTATCACCTGCGGACGGAAATTCACAACGAGCCGTAAATGCTTTGAATATAAGAGGACGTTTTTATTTTCCGTAGATTTCGGTAAAAAAAGAAAAGAAAATTGGGTCATTTTTTTATTTGAGGACATCAGATCTGGTGTTTGAATGAAGGAGCATTGCAGAGTCTTCTACGGAGGGTGTTGCATTATGGGTTGTTGGTAGTCTTTTGGCTCCGTCTTATGTTCAATGTATTTTAAGGATGCATTATTGAGAGATTATACAACAAAGTAGTTCCGACCCAGCGATCCGATTGGTCAGCTGAACACGGCAGATATCTTGGTTACAGCGAGACTGAGCTAGCTGAGCGGTTTAGTGTTTCTACGTGCTGTGTATGTTCAGCGTGAGAAACCGTCTCTAAAAAGCAAAAAAAAAAAAATGGACTAGAAATCCTCTCTGTCGCTAGGGTGGTTGCTAAGGGTCGGACAACTTCCTGGAATGGTAAACATTGCGTACGTTACGTTCGCGTCGACTGAGGGCGACTGATTGTTTTCCAGTTGTTAGTCACACCCCGTGGGTTGCCATGGAAACGGAGATCGCGCTAACAAACAAAAAAAAAAAAGCGTTATTTTGGGAGCGAATGGCCCCCGCAATATGAAATGCATTTTTGATTTGATGGCAACTTGTTGTATAATCGCAATATTATATTAATATTGCTTCGATATTGCAGTCTGATTGGTTTATTTCATGAATGGATTTAGATACAACCTTAAATGTATTATTGCATATTCACTTGTGTTTGTGTTAAAAAAAAAAAAAAAAAAGCTCAGAAACTTTTCTCTTTTTTAAGGAAAATTTTCATTGTGTGGAATCTAACCTGAAAACTAAAGGAAAAACTCGCAGATTTCAACTCACACTAAAAAAAAAAAATCCTCTGCGATATTTTATATCTGCAGCTACAACCTCCGCATATGTCTGGACGTGCATGTTGCCAAAACTGCTTTCTTTATTGCGTTTGTGGATTATGATACGAAATTGTCGTATTTGTCGAATGGCCTATGTTTTGCCAATATTGAAACCTTCACCGCCCTCTGCTGGATTTTTTTTTTAGGACGTATTGCGATTAGTAACCTCAACGTCCTATCGAGCGCAATGTTAACGAAAGGGAACGATAACTTCATCTTCATCGAGCCACGCTTCAGCCTTCCAGCGAGTTTCATTAAATTTGAGCCCTGAAGTTTTCCTTTAACTAGAAACATTAGCAAATGTAAAAAAAAAAATAATCGGCAGCAGTGACCGCGAAGGATTTGTTCCACGGGAACCGGCTGTTTTATCTGACACAGTTTTAAACAGCCGCCCGGCCTCCGAGTGACTCCTCGACTGCTCCAGATGTTGGCCGCCGCCGCTGAGATCCCCTCGTCGTCTCTTGCCAGCTTTAATTTTCGCCGACACTGAGACGTTGAGAAAAAACCTTATTTGTAAAAAAAAAAAAAGAAGCTTCTTACTCTCTGGCTGACTTCGCTCTCACCACGTTTCAACTCGGAAGAGTTCAGGGAAGCTCGCCGACAGCTTCGTGAAAACCTCCACACGTGAGCGTCTATAAAACCGTTTAAAAAAAAAAAATTATTCAAGATAACCAGGGAAAATGAGGAAGTTTATTTAATGGTAGATAATGAGTGAAAAAAATTCACTGCAGTTTTTCCAGCTGATTTCCAACATATTTCTTTCATCCCTGTAAAAACACGCCAGCAGCCTTCACACCACAGATTAAATATTAAAAATGGACAAAGCCTTTCGGGTCTGGAAAGTGAAGGCAGAAGTTTCTTAAAAATAAAACTCTTGACTCTTATAGATTCCGATTAATAAAAAAAAAAAAAAAAATCTAAAATACATGTAAGTGAAAATAACCCCCCCTCACCCCCTCCAAAAAAACAACACAAAACGATGCTGACGGGTCGAATCTGTTTCTGTGCGCAGGTGAACGGGACGGAGGCGGACTACGAGTACGAGGAGATCACGCTGGAGCGGGTAAGACGACGACGACGACGAGCGGCCTTCCTCCTTTATTTATTTTTGATTTTTTTTTTTATTCCCCTTTGCAATCACGGTCACGTCGTCAGCAGATGGACTCTCGCACGTCTTTACGAGCCGCGGTCCATAACTCATAAGAGACAGCTGGCAGCTCAACGCTCTTGACTTTGACACTTTTATAAACTTCACAAAAAAAAAACAACTCTTGCTGCATTTGAAATCTTTAAAAAAAAAAAAACGATGACACGCTGAAAGAACTCTGTTCGACAATACAAAAACCTCTGTGTTTGTGATCTCATAAAAAAAATAAACTTTCTTTTTTTTAACGCAGCTGTGTTTTAATCCTTAACTCTGCCTGTGGTTATAATCTTTTTACATTGTTAGTGTCTCCAACTTTTTTCTTTTTTTTTCTCTCGTCCTAATTCAGCTGTGCTTTCTCAAGTGCAAATTATTATCAGTGCAGCGTAAATAAAATAAATAAATAAATTAAAAAAAACGCATTTCTGCCAGCTGAGTCCCACAAGATCCGCAGCCCGTCTGTTATTCTGTCCGCAGGTTCAACGGGCCTCCGGCTTCTCGTGTGTGTGTGTGTGTGTGTGTGTGTGTGTGCGCACGTCGTGTTTTTTAACCGTCATAGTAGAGGAATTATATCAGTGTGTGTTACTGGGAACAGATTTTTTTTTTCCCCCGTCGGTGTTTACTTGAAACTAAAGTTTCGAACCGTCCTGCAGGTGTTAAAATCTGCTGACGGTCTGGATTCTTCGTACAGTCAGCAAATCTCAGCCGAGCGTCGCTGAACGTGTCTCCGATGCTCCTTCAGCAACACCAACACCCGTCCTGTTGCTGCTAACGTGGATTCATCGTTTGCTGAAACTAGTTTTGTTGATCATTTAAAATAAATTGATGCGCTGTTGGTCATATACTCATCTGTAAACTGTATATAAAAGTGGACGGAGATTCCAGGTCTGACAAAATTCGGCCAATGCAGAAATGCCGTAAACTGCAATACCACTCAGATCCACTAGATGTCGGCTCCGGCTCCGTGGACTCCTATTCAACTTCTCTCGTGGCGTACAAAGTCTATCTTTTTTTTCCACGAATCGTTACGGTTCCATTCACAGAAGTCCCTCCTTCTTATTAGTTTTCTGGCGGTCCATCTGGAAATAATCTTGTCAGTAATTAGATATCAGGTCTTAAAAAAAAAAACTAGCATTTTTGGAGGTGTGTCTGTTTGATTGACAGCTCGTCACTTCTGCCTCCAAAAAACCCCCCAAAAGTACAAACTCAACGGCAGTTCACAGACCAACGAGCGCTGTCGGTTGCCGCTCGTAAATGGTCTGTACTTGTATAGTGCTTTATCACCTTTCGGTCTCAAAGTGCTTTAACATAGTTTTCCCATTCACACACTAATGAGACAGATCACCATGCAAGGTGCTGCCATCAGGAGCACATTCACACACCGATGGTTCACCATCGGTAGCAACTTTGGGTTCAGTGTCTTACTCAAGGACACTTAGGTATGTGGACAGGAGGAGCTGGGGATCGAACCACCAACCGTCCGATTAGTGTTCAACCCACTCTACCGACTGAGCCACAGCCTCCCAACTCGTACTCGTCGCTCCGCTGTTTTGACTTCCTGTATTTAACAAAACAAACAGTTTAAAATCACCAACTCACCTCAAATATTTCACATTCAAATATTTGACATTTCAGCCCTGGCTTTTATTTTTTGGGAGGCTTTTAATGTGAAATATTTGCAGTATGTGTAGAGTTGTATCGTCAGCATCTTAACCTTGACCTTGCTGCAAGGAAACAGACTTAATACTGAATTTTTCCCGTGTGATTTATTGGTGTTCGTGCTGACTGTCTTAATCAGCCGTTGCTTTTTATTAATCTGTGTTTTTGTTCGTCGTCGTGGCGTCCAGGGAAACTCGGGGCTGGGCTTCAGCATCGCAGGCGGCACGGACAACCCGCACATCGGTGAAGACCCCAGCATCTTCATCACCAAAGTCATACCCGGAGGAGCGGCCGCCCAGGACGGACGGCTCAGGTGAGACACGCAGATCTTGTCTCAGCAAGTACAAAAAAAAAAAAAAAAAACGGGAAGATGTTTGTCTTTATGTTGAAATGTAATTTAAGTCTTGAGTGTCGTCTGGAGATCTGCTGGTTAAAACCATTAATTCAGTTCCCTCAGAAGAAGTCTCCTTCTATCCGTCCATCACCTCAAAGTCATGAGAATAGACTTAAATACATGCTACTACCCCCCTCCCCCCCCCTCCACCACCACCACCACCACCACACGCACACCGCTGTAATTTATCCAGCGTTATATAATCATATAATCTCTGCTCGAGCCTCAGGTCCACGGTGAAATCACAAATGCTCACTTACCACCTGGTCAAAAAACACGCGTTTTGCTGATGCTGATGATGATCAAGCGACGTCACTCGGAAAACTCACTCGTAACAGTCACGCAAAGAAAAAAGATGGAGCCTTCAGGCTGTGTCCTCTGTTTGAATGTTCAAAGTCAGTGCGGGGAACTTTTTTTTTTTTTTTTTTTTTTTTACAATCAATGACTCGTGTCGCTGTTTTTTTTGTTTTTTTTTTTTTCCTGTCAGGGAAGTTTAATATTTGATCAGATTAGAAGACAAAGCAGGTTAAAGTGGAAAAAGGTGCTGTTATTTCTGAAACTGGGGGGAGGGGAGGGGGGGGGTCTAACCAGAGAAAATGCTTTGTGTTAGTGTCTGTCGCTCAAAAGGGCAAAACGAAGCAGAGCTGAACTGAACGGGGAGATCTCAGTGGAGATAGAAGGAAAATCTCTCTTAATAGAAGCATACTTTCCTTTTAATTATGACAGAAAGCCCTTTAAAGATATGTGAAGTCGCCGTAACCGTGGTTACAATGCGAAGTGAGCAGTGCGAGCTGGTGTCTCGTACGCCCGGGACCCCACGCGGTGCCCCGCCGTCCTTTCACCGCTTCATTCATAATGCAGCGGTGAAAGTCTGTCGCACCTGATCCAGATAATGACGATGATGATGATGATGGGATGAAGAGTATCGCCTCAGTTTCATGTTGCCCATGAAATAAACCCCAGTTTGTTGGACTCTGTGAGGTTCATGTGTCTGCGCGAGAGCCGAGATCTCTTACAGACCCCCCCTCCCTCTCCCCGCTGTGTTTCAGGGTCAACGACGTCATCCTGAGAGTCAACGAGGCGGATGTTCGGGACGTGACCCACAGCCGAGCCGTGGAGGCGCTGAAGGAGGCGGGCTCTCTGGTCCGGCTCTACGTCCGCAGGAGGAAACCCGTCTCTGAGAAAGTGATGGAGATCAAATTGGTGAAAGGACCCAAAGGTACCCCGAAGGGTTTACACTCTGTTTTTTTTTTTTTACCTGAATATTTGTTCATGACGTGTAGAGAAACTAAAAGCACTTTCTCATCCTGAGCCAAAACCTTTTGGAACAAGCCGCCATTTTGAGATAAAAAATAGGCCACCTAAGAGAATCGTGTACATCTGAGGAGGAAGGGTTCAAGGGTTGATTGGTTTGATTGAGTATTACAGTAAAGTGGGTGTGTCTCGTAGTAAAGTTGGTGTGTCTCATAGTGAAGTGGGTGTGTCTTGTCGTGAAGTGGGTCAGTCTTATAGTAAAGTGGGTGTGTCTGGTAATGAAGTGGGTGTGTGTTATAGTGAAGTGGGTCTGTCTCAGTAAGCTGAGTGTGTCTTGTAGTGAAGTGGGTCAGTCTTATAGTAAAGTGGGTGTGTGTTATAGTGAAGTGGGTCTGTCTCAGTAAGCTGAGTGTGTCTTGTAGTAAAGTGGGTGTTGTTTTGTAGAGTGGGTGTCTTGTAGTAAAGTGGGTGAATCTTTTACAGTGCAGTGTTGCTGACTGCCCCAGCGGTGCCACTCCAGACGAAGTGTACAGATGTTGTTGTGTGTGTGTGTTTGGCTCCATGTTGTGTTGCTTTGCTGGATCGTCTCCTGCTTGTTTAGGAGCTTTAGTGAAATCCCTCCGGGCCTCATGATTATTCAGACAAGGCTCAAGAAGAAAAAAAAAGCCTCAGTTACCACGGAAACATCCCGAAATATGCTTTTGTGCGTTTATGTGCCCTGATTTGTGTTGAATCGGCAGCAGCGTGTTTCGGTGGCATCCTGCGTTTGTCCCCGTGAAGTGCTCGTTGTGTCAGCTGTGGATGTATTACAGGAATTACGGATACCACAGTCTGTTTTCTAGCTTCTAGCATTTTTGGTTGTGTGTTGTTGTTTTTTTGCAGCACCAGAATGCATCCGTGTTTGTCACAAAAATAAACCCTCCAGTTTTAGTGATGACTCTTTGTAACGTTCGATCCTCCTCCTCCTCCTCCTCATCCTGCGGCCCTCGTCTCCCGGTGCGTCGTCAGGTCTCGGCTTCAGTATAGCGGGCGGAGTCGGGAACCAGCACATCCCGGGCGACAACAGCATCTACGTCACCAAGATCATCGAAGGCGGAGCTGCACATAAAGACGGGAGGCTGCAGATCGGAGACAAACTGCTGGCTGTAAGGACCCTTCGTACAAAAAAAAAAATACACAAATAAAAAAATAAAAAAATCACTAGGTTTATTGTTTTAATGCCAAGTTCACCTGAACTTGTACGACAACCAAAAATACATGAATAAAACATGACATTACAAAACCGTAGCTTTGCCGTCTGCGGATTCTGGATTTTGAATAAAATTCCTAAAGCGGGAGTCAAGTTTTAACGTCATCCAACAAGAAACATGAAATTTAAGTTTATAAACACGCAAAGAGCAATAAAATAGGACGTAAGCAGCGCATATAAATATAAATATACAACAACATAAGGTTGTTTTTTCGTTTTACCAAACATCAATAACATCATATAACCTGTTTGTGAAAATAGGATCTAATACATCATTTAAAAGGAAAAAAAAAAGTTCCCCTCAATAATCTGTTACAGACTGATGTAGAAAAACATAAAAACATTTCGGCAAGTGTTTTCTTTAGTTATAGACCGGATGGCAAAACCCTCTTTATAATCTTAGAGTTTATCAGACAGTGCATAATATCCACCAGGGAAAAACCGGAGGTCAGAATTGATCTCCACCAATAAACAATAGAAGTCAACCGTGAGAAGCCGCGGCGAAGTATAACGCTCATAATCGCTCCCGTTAAATTCCCACAACCGGTGTTTTTTTTTTACATCACTTGCCGTCCCTGGATGTTTATATTTAGTCTGTAAATGAAAAGCAGAATCGAATGAAAAGTTTCCCATAAAACCGGCTGATGATGGTGACGTAGGACGTGTGTTTCTTTTTCCTTTTTTTTTTTTTTAGGTGAACAGCGCTTGCCTGGAGGAGGTGAGCCACGAACACGCCGTCACTGCCTTGAAAAACACTCCTGACGTGGTCTACTTGAAAGTGGCTAAACCCAACAGTGTCTTCATGAACGACAGCTTCGCCCCGCCCGACCTCACCAACTGTGAGTGACACTTTTCATTTCTACCCCGAACACTTTATTTTTTTTCTTTCTTCTTCTTCTTCTTCCGCACGTGAAACATCAGCAAGCAGCACGTCGACGTCCGTCTGAGTGAAGACGAGGAGCGCTGGTCAAAAGAACAAAAGAACAAACAGAGTGTGGATCAGACAGCAGAATTTTTTTTTTTAACCTTTTAATTATTTCAGTCTGCTTGCAAATGCTTGGCTTTATTATACACGGTGATTAAAAATATCTCGTCCAGAAATAGTTCACAAACTTTTGATTGTTTGAGGAAAAAGTGAGGATGACTCGTCAAAATATTATTTTTACACGAAGCTCAAAAAAACTAATATTTCTCTATTAAGAATAAGATCCCAAAGCGTGCAGATTTCATCTGAGACTCCAGTCGAGGCTCAGCTGCTTTAAAAATGGACCAAAACGCAAGTTTACGTGCATCCCGTTGGATTTCTTTTAATACTTGTGTTATAAAATAATAATGAATAATTAAAAATAAAATAACACGAGTTGCTGGATGATGCTGAACTGCTTCTGTTAAGTTGGTTCCCGGTTCCTTTTTTTTTTTTTCCATCATCAGGCTAACGTTGGTCCGAACGTCGTCTTCGAGCCTCTTTTCCTGAACGAGGACGTGAAGCCTCTGGTGGATTTCATTTTTCTGCCCGGCGTCTTGTAACGTGACGCAAAGCAGATTAGTAGATTTCGGTTCAGATCGCGGCCCCGGTTGACTTTGTGCTTTTGACCCCCCCACCTCCCCACCCCGAGTTAAGCGTTGAATTCAGCCGGGACTGCATTCGTTCTCAAAGTCAAGTCGAAGGCCGAACTCCTCCTCTCGGAGCGCGACCTCCGGATCCGTTCGCAACGACTCCCTCCGAGCGACGCGGAGACGCTGAAGGACAAACCGATTCCCGGACACGACGAGCGCCGGGAGGGAAGGAAAAAACAAAAAACGACTTCCGGCTGAACCCGTCCGACCGGGAGAGGGAGGCGGGGGGGGGGGGGGGGGGGGGGGGGTGATCCATCAGTGAGTTGATCAATCGCTGCTGCTGCAACTTGAACTCGTAAAAATTCTGCCCGCTGCGGAAAACGTGACATTTCCTCGCCTGCTGTACTTTCCTGAAAGTCCTTTTTTTTTTTAGAAACACACGTGATTGACCGATAAAATCAATGAGTTTCACCACATTAATGCAAAAACAACTCCCGTCGCCGTGAAACAGCTCTGGTGTCTGACGCATTTCTCCCTCTGCTCCGATACAGCGGAGGCTAATGGCTTTTCGTTTTTTTTTTTGCTGCTGACAGCGTGTTGAGATTACTCAGGGTTATTCATACAGCGCCGGTGGAAAGTAGTGAAAACTGTTGATGTTGTAAAAAAAACAAAAAAAACTAAACAATACGAGGGGTTGATTAAAGGTTTCGGAGAACTTCCTGTCGCAGACGAACGAAGGCGCGACGAAGTAAATATTCAAAGTCTCTTGATCAAGTTCATAAGTGAACATTTGCGATTTCACTGTAGACCTGAAACTCCAGCTAAAAAAAAAACAAAAAAAAACTGGATTTGTTGACTTTTTACACAAAATCTGATGAAAACACGCTCGTGCTGGAATTTTAAAACCGACTGCACTTTTCAGATTTTGAATATCGAGACCGGACGAGTTGAAGGCATGAATGAGTTTCTGCAGCTCAGACAGGAATCGTTTGATTTCGTAACCTCCTTCGGAGCATCGTGTGAAGTTAACGGCGGCGAAGTCTAAAACAAACGGAGAGCAGCTGCGGAGAGACCGAAGCAGAGGAGACGTGTTTTAAAGCCTTTCTGCCGAGTGTTGAACAAGCAGAGCAGAAACCGTCGATTTAAGAGCTTTAGCGGTAAAATAAGTCGACGGTGATGTTTGACTTTCTCAACACCCGAGCAAAACATTTTTTTTTAACAAAATGCTCAACAATACGTTCTTTTACGCTGACTGTGCTGGATTCAGTTTGAGAAACCGTCTCTAGAAAGCAAATAAGACGGACTAGCTCTCGTCTCCGTTGCTAGGGTCGTTGCTAAGGCTCGGCCCACTTCTAGTAGTATTAAAACAGTGCATACGCGACGTGAGAGTCGAGCGACGGTACTGATTGTTTTCCAGTTGTTAGTCATACCCCTCCCGTGTGTTGCCGTGGAAACGGAGATCGCACTAACAAAAAAACAACGTTTTTATATTCTGAGAGCGAACGGGCCCCCGAGATATGACAACATACCGATTACGTATTTTATTTAGTTGGTAACTTTGTTGTATAATCTTTATATTACACAAGAGGGTTTATTGCTTCATTAGAAACACGTGTGAAAATACTAACCGGAGAAAAAAAATAACATACATGACATATCACACACACACACACACACACACACACACACACACACACACACACACACACACACACACACACACACACACACACACACTGTAAATACACACAGACGAGCTCATTTGATGTGGAAGACTTGGCTTGTCGTCACCGTGTCACATGCCTCTTCTCCAAAGACCCCCCCCCCACCCCTCTTCGCCCCCTCCTTCCTGCTTTAACCTCTGTGTTATTGCCCCCCTCCTCCTCTTCATCCTCCTCCTCCTCCTCCTCCTCGGCTGATGTTGAGATGCGTGAAGGACGAGCAGCAAATCCAATCAGCGAGCTGCATCACGAGCTAATCCACACAGCAGCACACTAACACAAGTGGGGTGGGGGGGTGGGGGGGGGGCAATATGTATAATGATGTCCCACCACGGTGGACGCCCACAGATCCAAACCAGAGGTAACGAATGGGAAATAATTCTGTTAAAGGTCCACCCCCCCCCCCCCCCCACACACACACACACACACACACCTTCCGTCGCGTGTGTGTCGACGTCGTATCTTGTATTAAAAATATCATATTGATAAATATCATGTAAAACTGCTGATTATTTTCATTTGGAATTAAAACTGTCAATGGTTTGTTGTTGATTTTTTTTTTTTTTTTGTGTCAAATAACTGATTTCTGGCCTTCATCAACTATCAGAATTACACCGTTAGTTTAAACTTATAAGTTTAAAAAGAGCAGATTTGTTTTTCTTCGGCATTCAACGCAACAACCAGCTCGAGATCGGAGCCGGGTTGCGTTTCCTCGCTCGGCGGTTTACTCTTACGACCCCCCCCGTCGACGGCCGTCGTCCAATCAGGAGGTAACGGGAGCCCGAGCAGGTTGTAGGATCAGATGGAGAAAAACCCTCAAAACACTCACAGCTGCTGCTGAAAGTGGAGCTCGCTGACTTGATGGTGCATTTTTATATTGTTTCGATTTTAGATTTTTTTTTTTTTTTTTTTTTGCTTCATGTTTTGACAGACTGGATTTTTATTTTATTTTTATTTTTATTTTATTTTATTTTATTTTATTTTATTTTATTTTATTTTATTTTATTTTATTTTATTCTATTTTATTTTATTTTATCTTATTTTATTGTATTTTATTTGATTTTGATTTTGATTTTGATTTTGATTTGATTTGTGTCTCTTCCAGCGTACTCCCAGCACATGGAGAACCATATCAGCCCCCCCACCTTCCTGGGTCAGTCCCTCCCTCCGCCGGCATCCTCGGGGCGCTACTCCCCGACCCCGAAGAGCACGCTGGGAGACGACGACGTCACCCGGTGAGAGACGGACACCTTATTGTCGCTGAGTTTTCAACGTGTTGTATTTTAAGCCGATTTTGTTTTATTTAATTTTTTTTAACATACATATGTCATCAAAACAAAAACTTTGGAGGGGAACATTTATATATCTGAACATCTGGGACCGATAAATACATATTCTTGATGGTTATGGTGAGAAAAGAAACTAAATATTACAGTTTGAACTTTACTGGCAATGAAGTTAGTGTTTAAAAAAAAAACTAATTAATTTTTACAGAAACAGAAATAAAGCAAAATATATTGAAGGCGAAATAAGAAAAATAAGACAAAGTCGTGTACTGAATCATTTATGTGAACATTGGTTCCTACAGGAGCAGCTGTTTACTGCGTCACATGATTTATTGAACAGTTGTTGTCAAACCCGTCCACACTTTCTCACTTCTCCTGGAGCTTTTGACCGTCCCGCACTGTCCTCATCAGCAGAGGGTGTTTGTTATTTCTGATTTATTTTTTTCTTAAATTAATGAGTCAAATCACAATGAATCTGGAGAATAACAGCTGATGCGTGCGTGTGTGTGTGTGTGTGTGTGTGTGTGTGTGTGTGTGTGTGTGTGTATCAGTTAAATGTTGGTTTGTGGATGAACTACAGCTGCGCCGCCCTCTACTGGTTCAAAACCGTAATCACGCTCGTCGTTGCTCCTCAGTCTGATGTTTGCAGGGTTTTACTTCAACTTTCAGCTCGTTCTGCACTCAGCAGGAAACATTTCGCTCCTCCATCGACTGCGTCGTCGTTCTCAAACAAACGAAGAGGCCTCGGAGCCGTCGTCATCATCAAACGACTGATGTGGACTTTTCTGATTGGAGGATTTCAGTCGTTGTGTTTTCAGGTTCAGAGGAAGATGATACGGTTTTTCCTTCATTCTCCTCACGTGAGGTCACATGATGTCCCGATGAGTGACAGCTCTGTGGGAGGTCACATGATGTCCCGATGATTGACAGCTCTGTGGGAGGTCACTTGAGGTCCGGATGATGGACAGCTGTCGTGTGATGTCACGTGATCTCAGGATGATTGACAGCTCAGTTTGAGGTCATATGATGTAGAGACGATTGACAGCTGTGTGTGACGTCACGGTGATTGACAGATCTGTGTGATGTGACGTGATCCCAGGATGATTGACAGCTGCCGTGTGAGGTCACGTGATGTTGCGATGAACGACACCTCTGTGTCACGTCGCGTGTCATCGGGACGATTGACAGCTCTGCGTGAGATTACCTGACTTCAGGGTGATCGACAGCTGCTGTGTGACGTCACGTGACGTCAGGATGATTGACAGCTGTGTGGTCCAACAGGGAGCCCAGGAAGGTGGTGCTGCACAGAGGAGCGACGGGGCTCGGCTTCAACATCGTGGGCGGGGAGGACGGAGAGGGCATCTTCATCTCCTTCATCCTCGCCGGAGGACCAGCTGACCTCTGTGGAGAGCTGAGGAAAGGAGACAGACTCGTGTCTGTACGTACACACACACACACACGCACGCACACACACACACACACACACACACACACACACACACACACACACACACACACACACACACACACACACACACACCTGTGTTTCCTCCAAGAATCAGATTTAGAGAGTTGTTGAGGTTAAAACACGTTGATCCGTTTCTACATTTACACTAACTTCAACTCAACGAATCAGGAGTCTGATTGGATGTGTTGCTCCAGATTTGACCTTTGACCTCAAAATCTTAACTAATACGTGCTCCTCCGAGGTCTTTGGCGAGTTTTGTCTTGAAAGCTTTTTTGGGTGTTTATTTATTATCTACTTGGACACAAATATGGTAATAATAATAATAATAATGGTGAAAATAATGTCAGATTGTTTATTGCGGAGAAAAAGTTTAAAGGCAAACTGTTGTAGTTTTTTTGGTTTATTTATAGATTTGGACTCAAGACATTTCATATCAATATAGCCTGTAAGGCGGTGCCGAGGGACCGCTGCCGCTCCGTCTGACGCCGTTTGTTTCCGTTTCCAGGTGAACGGGGTCGACCTCCGTAACGCCACCCACGAACAGGCGGCCGCCGCCCTGAAGAACGCCGGGCAGACGGTGACCATCATCGCCCACTACAGGCCGGAGGGTGAGACGCAGCGACGCAAACCTGACGCACTTCTCTGGTTTAGAAAATATTTCTAATCAAGAATCACAATGAGAATGAGTTTTGGAAATTCTCTTTTTCTCCAGAGGAAGTCAAAGTTGATTATTTCCACACACAAAATTGACAAATAATAAAT
Organism: Embiotoca jacksoni; assembly: GCF_022577435.1. Lineage (NCBI taxonomy): Eukaryota > Metazoa > Chordata > Actinopteri > Embiotocidae > Embiotoca > Embiotoca jacksoni. The sequence continues at coordinate 2,310,948 of NW_027185401.1, forward strand.
TTACAAATAATTTGAGATGTTTTTTCAGCGTTAAAGCTTCCGGGAAATTGAATTTTGTTCTGAATTTGAAATCAGCTGCTCTTCAGCTCAGAAATCCGCATTTCAAGTTGAAAATTGGAAACTATATCAATTCCATTATCGAGTGAGGATTTGTTTAGTTTATGAAACGTCAACAATTTGTCAAAACAAACTTAAAATCAAAACTGAAGCTCAATTATGCTGAAAAAAATGATCAGAATCAAAATATTCGGCTGTGTCTCCGTATTTTTGTTTGAGAATTGACTGAAAACAGTTAATTGATTATCAAATTAACTGCAGATCATTTAGTCAAACTGACCTTGAAGGAGACTTCCACAAAAAATTAACCATCAAGGGTGTTGTTGTTTTTTTTTAATTAAAAAGACATTTTTATGTCATCTAAACATGTTTAAACTCAGTTCCTGGGTGTTTCATCTGCAACCGGAAGGATCCTGAAATCTTATTTGGACTCGCTGGATGACCTCTGACCCCCCCCCCCCCCCCCCCCCCCCCCAAACCCTCCTCTCGTTGAATCAGAGTACAGCCGGTTCGAGGCGAAGATCCACGACCTGAGGGAGCAGATGATGAACAGCAGCATCAGTTCGGGATCCGGATCTCTGCGGACGAGTCAGAAGAGATCGCTCTACGTCAGGTGAGACGACGGCTCGCCCGGGGCAAACGGCTACCACGTGTTTGGGGAATCAGCGCCACCGACCGTGTGTGTGTGTGTGTGTGTGTGTGTGTGTGTGTGTGTGTGTGTGTGTGTGTGTGTGTTTTGCAGAGCTCTGTTCGACTACGACAAGACCAGAGACTCCGGTCTGCCCAGTCAGGGCCTCAACTTCAAGTTCGGAGACATCCTCCACGTGGTGAACGCCTCCGACGACGAATGGTGGCAGGCCAGGCAGCTGACGGCGCAGGGGGAGGTGGAGGAGGTGGGGGGTCATCCCCAGCAAGAGACGGTCAGTCGCTGCGCGCACGCGCACACACACACACACGTGCGTTCAGATTGGGATTTCGAATATTCGAAAATCGTGACCCGTCCTTAATTCAGTCCGCCGGTCAAGTTCGAATCACACGCGTGTCCGTGGACGGTGGCGATGAAATAAATCTGCCGACCTTTGACCTTCTGTCCCGCAGGGTGGAGAAGAAGGAGCGAGCGAGGTTAAAGACGGTGAAGTTCAACGCCAAGTCTCGAGACAGAGGGGTGAGTCCTCCTCCGCTACCGCAGCGAGAAGTTCAGTTCAGAAATGAGTTTATTTATAGTCGTAGAATAAATGTCAAACGCCCCCCTCTGGAGTCAGGAACTCCTCCGAACATGTTTTATTCACAGTTTACACGACTTTATTTATCACGCAGAGACACTTTTTTTTAAAACTAAAACTGAAAAAATGAAGTTTGGATAAATTCACTGTATACGTGTCTTATTTTAAACTTGCCTGCATCATTTTGTTTTGCTCCTGGAAGCTTTTTATTTAATTAAACTGATGAAATGAGAAGTCGAGGAAAATTTTAAACCGAAAGAATGAACTCCAGAGGGTCGAGGGATTATTATATTACTATTATTTGTATTATTATTATTAGTATAGTATTTCTCTGAGCTACATTTAATCAAAGACTCTCTGTAGAAACTCGGTTCAGTTTGTTTTATTTGCACGATTTTTCCTCTCTGAAGTCTCAAGTTTCTATCTGCGTTGTTTCTAAACGTGTCGGACTGGACGAGGGCGACGAAGTGTGTTTTTGAGCCGCAGCCACCTGATCTCCACCTACTAATGAGTGTTTCACTAATGTCTAAAGCCGCTGACCAGTTTTTAACCGCATGTTTGTCGTCGACCTTTTTCGAGACGTTTTTTTCTTCTTCTTCACCAAACCGCCGCAGCGTCTCCCTCCCCTCCACCCTCCACCCCCCCCCCAGCACCTTTTAAACCGTGTGCCGCTTTAACACGCGTCGCAGAAAACGTTCGCCCGTCCCTCTAACACGGCAGACTGACGGAGGGGAGGGCGGAGGGGGAGGGGGGGGAGGACCCCCCACCTCCATGCATGGCTCCTCCCCCCCGGTTAGCTCCCCTCTTCTTCATACAGAGTGAAACGCTTGCCATTGATGTCTGACTGTCTGCTGCTCACACAAACCTTCCTCCTCCTCTTCCTCATCACTCACCCCTCCCACCCTGCTCTCTCTCTCTCTCTCTCTCTCTCTCTCTCTCTCTCTCTCTCTCTCTCTCTCTCGAAGTGCAGCATGTGATCTGATGATGTCACCAGTCCCGCCTCCCACTGATCACGACCTCAGATAAACAGTTGTGTCATCTGGAGAAAAAAAAAACACATCGTTGACGTGTAGAAGAGTCTGACCTGTTTAAAGCTGCTTTAAAATGTTTTTTTTTTTTTTTTTTTTTTAGGGTGTTTTAGCTCCCAAGTTTAGTTTTTTTTTAGCTTCAAACAAGCTCCAATAAACAAAGTCAGAGTTTAAGAGATTAAGATCCAGATTTTTTTTTTTTACCTGGCGGAAACCAAACATGGAGCTAAAAGAGAAAAAAAACAGACAGAGGTTCAAATTTTGTTTGTAGAGCATTAAACATAAAAGGCATCAATACCAAATATATAATAATGATAATTAAAATAATAATAAACTTTATTTGTGTAGCACCTTTCATACAAGAAATGCAGCTCAAAGTGCTTTACAGCACAGAAACATGGTGTTTCACATAAAAACAGATATAAAGGAACGTTTAAAATTATAGAAAATAAATTACATCCATGTGAAACAAATAAAATGCATAAAATTAAACACAAAGCAACAAAAACAAAATAAGCAATATGCATTTTAAAGTGATTTGAAACAGCTGCATTTTGAAATCAGTTCAATCAGTAGTTGTCGAGTCGACAAAAAGAGAAACACGACTGCTAGATTTGGGAATAAGCAGCTTTTTGTCACAATGTTGGGCCATTTAAACTTTTATTAACTGATAATAAGTCAGATATTAATGTTTTCAGCTTGTCACGCTGCCCCCCTAGTGGTGAAATCAATCGATGCAGGTTTAACGTGACTCCTTCATACCAGTGAATCAGTTCAGGCGACATTCATCTCCTAAACATTTCCTGATTGCTTCGATTTATATCAGCGCAAGAGGAACTTTTCCAGAATTAAAATGCAGCTCTCAAGAATTATGAACTACTTACAAGCTACAAACACGTGAAATAAAAAAATTAATTTAACTCCTAACTGCCTTTTTCATTTTCATTAAAGTCGAGTCGACGCTTTTGCAAGTCGAAATCTGGGACTCGTGTAAACAGGAAGTGTGGAAACCAAGATAAATAAATTCAAAAATAAAAGCTTTTTTTTTTTTTTTGCGCCTATAACAGTAAATGCGGCTCGAGGAAAAAGGCCGAAGGCTCCTGCACGCTTAATCTAAAATGACTTTTGATTGGATGGATCGGTGTGATTACGTGAACGCCGGTACGACCTCCTCACCGACTTGTAGCTGCTGTGTCTCTGCATGTCGTCGGCATGTTCGCTCTCTCCTCATCCTGCCGCTGCCTTCACTGTCTCTGGAAAAAAAACACAAAAAAACTAAACGGCCTCCTGGCAACACCGCTCAGTTTCCGAAAGCACGTTCAGGTGACGACAGCGAGAGTGACGGAGCCGACGTCTGATTCTGTGGTTTCGGACTGAATAAAAGAAAATCCTCCAAGGAGCAGCAGATCGATTGGAAAACGTTTTTGTTTTTTTTGGTGGGGGGGGGGGGGGGGGGGTATTTTCTTGGTTTGATACCGAGGCCAGAATAAGCAGAAGTTAAAAATTGAATAAAAGAATATCGACTTATTTTCTTCTTAAATCTGATATTTTTTCCTACGGCGCTTTTGTATTGAGATTTTTTTAAATTTTTATTTTAAACTGCGGACTTTGTATTCGCTTTTTGAATGACGACTTCAATCAAAAAGCTTTAACTGATCGATAAAACGTTAAACGGGATAAGTTAACATCGGGTGTGGACCCGCACCGTTCCCGCGCAGCAGGAACAGTCTCCGAACTGTTTTTATTGGTTATTTTTTCTGAAATACTCAGAATTATTTTCCTTTTTTTTTTTTTTTTTCCATATGTTTTCTGTTCACGTTAGTTTTTCCTGCCGTCAGTCAGCCACAGACTCGGACCCAAAGCTTCTCATTCTGCCCAAACCGACATCAGACGCCCCTCATCTCCCCTTCTTCCTCTTCTTTCTTTTGTTTTTGTTTTTATTTCTCCATCACCCCTCCTCCTCCTCCTCCTCCTCCTCCTCCTCCTCCTCTTCCTCCTCCTCCTCAGCAGTCTCTCAATGACAAGCGTAAAAAGAACCTCTTTTCCCGAAAGTTTCCGTTCTACAAGAGCAAAGAGGCGAGCGAGCTGGAGACCAGCGACGTCGACCGTAAGTACCGGCGCGGCGGGGTCGGGTCGGGTCGGGTCGGGACGGGACGGGGCGGGGCGGGGCGGGGCGGTGTGGAAGACAACTGGTCAGCGACAGGAGGAGAGATCAGCTGGTGGCGGCGTGCTGCGCTGGTTGTCACGGCAACAGGGCCTGGCGTAGACCCCCAATTTGAATTAAAAGCTTTTTTTTTTTTTTTTTCAAACTGATATTTGTTTCTGAAAAAAAAAAAAAAACATCTCAGCTGTTTGTTTAGACTTGAAACACTCGGACGGATGGAGTCCCTCCTCTTCCTCATACTCATCCTCTTCCTCCTCCTCCTCCTCCTCCACGGAGCCAAAATGGCCGCCCTGCTGCCCGGCTGCGTTCCCTCTGCTCTCTCTCTCTGTCTGTCGCTGTAACTCAGTAACTTTTGTGTTCTTGTGGTTGTTTTTTTTTTTTTTTTTTTTTTTATTTCTCTCCTCGTCGTTCACTCGGCTCTGCTGACCGCAGGACAACAACGACGACATGCTTTCCAAAGGCCACAGTAAGTGTCCCACCCACCCATCCAACCTCCCTCCCCACCCCTCCCTTTCTCAAAACTCCCATCAGCCTCTTGGTTCTCCACCAGATTCCTCCTGACAGCTACAGCCAAATGAACGCCTAAAGAAATAAACATTAAAGCCTGTCTGAGGTGTGTTGAAGCTCGTTTACAGTTAAACCTTAATTTGATCAAATTATAAACGTGATGATTTTTTTTCTTTCAGCTTAGTATCTCAAAATTCTGATTTAAAAAAGTGATTATTTGAATTTAGTCTTAAAATTTAATGAAAATAGTCTAAATCAGTGTTTTTTTGGGAAGATAAACTTCTGTATTTTTAAATGAAGATGTAACAGCTTCAGTAAATTGAATTTAAAGACCTACTTTTCTTTAGTCCAATTTTAATGATTTTTTTTCTTTTGAAGATGAGCGTTTTGGGGAAATGTTTAGCTCTTCAGATTTCACAGCAACTTTCAAAAACATGAATAAACTGAGCAATTAAGAAATGAGATATAACGGCAGAACAAGACATCAAAAAATGCAACTAAACATCCTCTTCAAATCTTTATTTAATTTTAGAGAAATTAAATGATAAAAAGCGTTTCAGAAGTTAAAATGAGTTCTTAAGATATTTCCATGTACTTAAATATACAAATGACGTTTTAAAGGACGACATCATCTCTGATTACTTGGATAACATTAAATTAAACGAACAAACCAAAGAAAAGGAGTCAGATGTAAAAAAAAAACTCAGCTTTTTTTGAACAAAAGCAGACTCTCAAAATCTGTGATTTAAAAAAACAAACAAAAATCACTTTTACAGCAAAGAAAAATAATTTTTGATCACAATAATTTAAAATAAATAACCTTCTGGAGGAGACTGATTTCAGCTGAAGTTGGTTCCTGGTGGATGCAACCTCTAAGCCCCGCCCCCTCCTCCTTCCTCCCTCCCTCCTCTTCCTCCTCACAGAGCTTTGGGGATCCTTCAGACCAGAGTTCTTCACCTCTTCACATCTCATGATGATTTTTTTTATTTTTATTTTTTACGTTTTCCTTCTGCTGTTTTTCTGTTCGGCCCGTCGCGGCTCTCCTGCAGGATTCAGCCGGAAACTCGTCTGAATTTACAGGATAATAAAACATTTTGACGTTAGAGGTCAGAAAACACATGAAATAAGTTCAGTTTGATTTGTGAGCTTCGACACATATTTCTGTATAAAAAAAACAACAACAAAAAAACACCTGCTGATAGAAATAAAAGAAAAACCAGGGAACCAGAGCAGCTTAAAAGTCTTTTTTTACTGTTTAATTTGCTTTTTTAAGGAACGTTTGTGTTTATTTTTCGCTGTGACACTGGACGATAAAATCAATATTCACATTTTATTGACTGAATGATTGAAAAGTAACAGAATTTTTTTATTTTTATTTTTACGTAAGACGATCAATGATTCATCAAAGTTGTTATCGATTGATTTTGATGTGATAATTAACGACAGGTTTATATATTTCAGCCATCGGGATTAATATGTTACGGATGTGATTTCATCGTTCTCGCAGACACGCAGCCGAGTGTTTAAAATATGAACTTCAAGATAACACTGATTTCATTTTTTTGGTTTGAAGTCAGGAAGGCGGGTTTTGAAACTTTTGTTTTGAAAGGTTTTGGAAAGTTTGGGATTTTGTAAAACGACCCTTTGAGTCCTCGTCTGTGCTGATTTGTTTATTCTGAGCTGTTTTTTTTGTTTTTTTTCCACTTGAAATTGAAAATGTCCCGAGAGAGAAAAAGGTTTTTGTGTTCGCCCTCATTGATCCGCCGCTGTCGGGACGCAAAGCATTATGGGAAAGCGAAGCTCTGTGCTGACCCGGTGTTGTTTTTTTGTTGTTGTTGTTGTTGTGATTCCAGAACACGTGACCTCTAACGCCAGCGATAGTGAGAGTAGCTACCGTAAGTCTCCGCCTGCTCCGCTCGAATGACTCACAGGAAACACTTAACGATCGGCGCGACCTCCGACCTCCGACCGAACCCGCTAACTCCTAGCACAGACAGCTGATTGGCCGATAACAGCATGACCTCACACACACACACACACACACACACACACACACACACACACACCTTTACCTCCCTGCTAACGCTGCTGAACGCCGCCTGACAGCATGAGCGTCTGTCCGGCGTCTGTTTCCACTGAAGCTGCTGCATGAGACTCTGGATGAGATGTTTGAGGGCAGTTTATAATGAGTGTTATTTATTTTTAAAGAAAACAACAAAATATTCTGTTCACAAGAAAAATTTGTTTAAAGTAGAAATAAGCTGCAGAAGTAACTGGAAGTTTTCTGACATTACAAAAATAACATTTGACCTGAAAACTAGTTTTTTTTTTTTTTTTAAAGACTGAAATTTAACCAACAAATATCAGTAAAAAACATCAAAAGTTCAGCTAAAGACGCTTGAAACTATCATTAGTCTTTAAAATCGGTTTATGAGTTCATCCTTTTGTAAGTAGTGAAACTAAAAGACGGCAAACACAGAAAACGACTCCATCTTAAATTAAGGACAAAAATCCAGAATATCTTTGAATTCGTTTCAGTTTAAACACATTTGCAAACAAAAACTTGAAAGATTTAAATTCTCTAAATATAAGTTGGAAGCTTTGTCCTCATTAAAGGTCCCATATTTTATTAAAATCAGAATTGCATTTTCTTTTTTTGAGCACAAAGCGTCAAATCCACAGAGAAATGAGCGCAGCCTGTAATCAGCGACCGTGTTGTTTTGACCTCTTAGTTTGTGATGTCACAAACTCACTGTGATGTCATGCGATTTATTTTTTTATTTTTTTTTATTTTTTTTAATCCTAAAATCACAAAAAATATCCTCTTGTGGAAGCGAAACTGCAAATAAAACACAGGAAAAGTAAAAAAAAAAAATGTTGGACCTTTAAATACTTCACAGTCAACATTTTTACTTTTCAAACTCTTTTCACTGCAAGAAAATGAAATTAAGTCAGAATATCTTAATTCAGGAGGATGACATCTTAAGTTTATCAAAGATAAATAATAAATAATCTTGTTAAACTGTTTTTTATTAAATCCACCAGTCAGACAGACGGAGATTGAAAACAAATTCATCTGAAAACTGAGATGTGAGACTGGAGACTTTAAAAAGTGATCAATTGAAACCTTCAAATCCGTAAGTTCGACAGATAAACCAGAACAGGACCGACGTGATGTTTTAGCTGCACGTCGGAGGTTCGTCCCGACTCTTAAAAGAAACTTCTGACTTTTTTTATTTTTATTTATTATTTTTTAAGGACCTGCTAAAACCTCCGAATATCAGTTTGTGGTGTTGAACTCATTTCAGACATTAATCTGTCTCGTCTCATCCCTCACGCTGCCTCCTCCTCCTCCTCCTCCTTTTCCTCCTCAGCCTTCATCCTTCCCTTCAGTTAAACTCCCGTTAGAGCTGCTGACTGTTGAACTCATCGTCGTCTGTGTGGTTGTGTTTTTTTTTCCAGGCGGGCAGGAAGACTACGTTCTGTCGTACGAACCCGTCGCTCAGCAGGAAGGTGAGACCGAACGACCTCGGAGACAAAACGTCTCTCCTGCCTTCATTTATCCGTTTTAAAATAGGAAACGGGCCGAATGCTCACCGTAGATTGAAATTGGACTGTAAACATTGACGGTAACTCAACCGGTCACACTTCCTGTCCGTGTGGCGCTGACGTGTTTCTCCCCGACAGTGAACTACACCCGTCCCGTCATCATCCTCGGCCCCATGAAGGACCGGATCAACGACGACCTCATCTCAGAGTTCCCCGACAAATTTGGATCCTGCGTCCCACGTAAGTCAGAAAAGAACCACTGATCCCGCCTTTTAACACTGACCCCGCCTCCTCTTCTTAACACTGACCCCGCCTCCTCTTAACACTAAACCCGCCTCTTCTTCTTAACTGTGACCCCGCCTCCTCTTCTTAACACTGACCCCACCTCTTCTTAACACTGACCCCGCCTCCTCTTCTTAACACTGACCCCACCTCTTCTTAACACTGACCCCGCCTCCTCTTAACACTGTATCTGCCTCTTTTTATCTCTGTCCCTGACTCCTCCTCTTAACACTGACCCCGCCTCCTCTTCTTAACACTGACCCCGCCTCCTCTTAACACTAAACCCGCCTCTTCTTCTTAACTGTGACCCCGCCTCCTCTTCTTAACACTGACCCCGCCTCCTTTTCTTAACACTGACCCCGCCTCCTCTTCTTAACACTGTCTCTGCCTCTTTTTATCTCTGTCCCTGACTCCTCCTCTTAACACTGACCCCGCCTCCTCTTTCTTAACACTGACCCCGCCTCCTCGTCTTAACTTTCTCTCCGCCTCCTCTCGCAGATACGACCCGGCCGAAGCGCGACTACGAGGTGGACGGCAGAGATTATCACTTCGTGGTTTCCCGGGAGCAGATGGAGAAAGACATCCAGGACCACAAGTTCATCGAGGCGGGGCAGTACAACAACCACCTGTACGGAACCAGCGTCCAGTCGGTCCGAGAGGTGGCCGAGAAGGTACCGACAGCCGGCCGCTCCGGAAGCTGCTCTCAGATCAGCCTCCACACATTCTCCCCAGAATACATTTTGTTTTGTGGTTTGCGGATAAAAAAGATGGAGAAACGAGAAGGGAAGGAATTTGTAAAATCTCAGTACCAATCAGATTTGATATATTTTGAATAATAAAATTTTAACCGTATTTTCCCTGTAAAATATGCTGAAATTGTTAAGTTATTCGAGGAAGCATTCAGATTTAAATCAAATCTCAAAACTCTGAATAGAAGCCGAACATTTGATGTAAGTTTGGAGTTACTAAAGTCACATTTACTTTTTGTAGGTTTTAACTTCTTTCCTTCGGCCGTTTGGCAAACAGAGCGAAAGTAATGCTCATGAATATGATAAATATTTGACAGCTTGGCATTTTCATAGTTTAAAGTTTTATATTAATTTATGAAAAATGTAAGACCCTAAAATGTCCTTAAATCTATCTTAAACGATTCTGCACACGCTGTTGAGATCTGTTCGGTTTTCTTTCAAATCTTTGTGATTTCCATTTTGTAAAAGTCTTGAATGTAACATCCCTGAAACTGCAGTCCAACGATCTCTTTACAACATCTGTCTTGGATTTAAATATAGATTCATTTTTGCAGTTTTTTTTATGGGAGCTGACACAGAAATTACAGCATAAACAAGTTGTTGTTGTTGTTGTTTTCTCCTTCAGGGTAAACACTGTATCCTGGACGTGTCGGGGAACGCCATCAAGAGGCTCCAGCTGGCCGTTCTTCATCCCATCGCCATCTTCATCAAACCCAAATCTGTGGAGAACATCATGTGAGTGTGAAGCGGAACCGTCGTCGAGAAAAAAAAACGCCCCGTCGGCAGATTTACTTTTTTTCTCGTCGGTGAAACGTGACCGTGGCCGTTTATTTATTTATTTATTTTTTGGTCTTCCCGCAGGGAGATGAACAAACGTCTGACGGAGGAGCAGGGCAGGAAAACCTTCGACAGAGCCACCAAGCTGGAGCAGGAGTTCACCGAGCATTTCACAGGTGAGGCGGACGCTCGGACGACTCGTTTACCTTTTAACCAGCTGATCGTAAACAACAAATTCTCCACAACGTCTCTCGGTTATTTCTGGGTTGTTGTTTGTTTTTGTTTTTTTAGGGGTAACGGTTGAATAATACCACGTTTATGGAGAAAAAAATATCAGAGCTAAAACATTGTCTTTAAAAATGAATCTTTATTTATTAGTTTGAAAAAATATTTTTTATTATTCTTTTCCTGCGATAAATTGCAAATTTTTTGAAACGTTCTGCTGCTTTTTTTTTTTTTTTTAATCTCGGGAATTATAACCGGTGTCCACCAGGGGGCGACGCGGAGCAGAATAGCGCAGCGTGAACGGAAACCGTGGCGCCGCTCGAGGTCGTGACGACGACCTTTCGACGAAACGGGAGGAAATGGAGCGTTTTAATCGGGGGGGGGAACTAATTTTTTTTTTTTTGGGGGGGGGGGGGGGGGGGGGGGGGGGGGCTATTTTCAGCGGCGGATTGATGGGAGAGTTTGTGGCGTCGCCGCTCACTCTGCCGTGTGTGTGTTTTTGTTTGTGTGTCCAGCCATCGTTCAGGGCGACACGCTGGAGGAGATCTACGAGCAGGTGAAGCAGATCATCGAGGAGCAGTCGGGTCCGTTCATCTGGGTTCAGTCCAAGGAGAAGTTATGAAGATCAGAACACTCGTGTCTGCTCCATCACTCTCCTCCTCCTCCTCCTCCTCCTCCTCCTCCACCTTCTTAGGTTCACTTTGTTTCTTTTTTTTTTTTTTTTTTTTTTTTTTAAAGAAGAGTCGACCTGCGGACGGCGCCCCCCCCCCCCCTACCTCCTCACCCTCACCCCCCTCCCTCCCCCTCCTCCCCCTCGGCGACGCAGACCCGAGTGTTTTCTTTCGACTCCATCCGTTGGGTTTCCTGACCAGCAGAGTAAAGCACACAGGAAGTTGGATGACATCACACTCGACACGGTACAGCTCCTCGATGTTTAAGTGGAGGAGAAACTCGGAGGAGGAGGAGGAGACGAAGAGGACGTCGTGAAAGTGATGAGAAGAAAAACGTACGAAGCAGATATTATCTCTCTTTTTTTTTCTGGGTTTTTTTAATTTTGTATTTTCGTTTGTGGGTTTTTTGTCCCTTTTTTTTGTCTTGTAAGGTAAGCAGGCGGACGGAGTTTCAGTCTCAGGCAGCGTCTGTCGGTTCGGAGGAAGCGGAGACACAAAAAGCAAAACTTTGCACGTTTGAGCTTTAACAGCATGTCGGTTACTCCCCGTTTATTTCCCATCAGCCCCTTCACCTCGGCGTCTGATGTCACGGCTTGTCTCTTCTGTTCTGCACTCATTTCATCATTTTTCCCTTTTTATTTTTTTATTTGTTTTTACTTGATTCACATTAAGATTTGGTTGCTGCTCACTGCTGCTGGATGTTTGTCAGGACGCTGCAGGGTTCCTGCTCTGCTGCTAGAGGGCGCCGTGCAGCTGCATACGGAAATCTGGTTCTAAAATTGAAGGCAAATATCAAACTGTTTTAATTCATTCATTTTAATTTAGAAAAAAAGAGACAGATGAGTGATAACTGTCTCTTTTCAGGTAATGAATTATGATTTTAGTGATCACATTTTAAACATTTAGCTTCTCTCCTTATTAAGCAGTGATCGACGTGGATCAGTAAGTTGGATTATTCTACTTACACTGCAAAGAAACTGCATTCAAATCGTTTCTGACTGAACTGTCCACACAAACTTGTTTTTTTTTTTAAACAAGTGAAAAAGTCCGACAGTGCAGAGAAAATATTTCCATTGTTTCCACTTTATTTTTAAACAAAAGTGAAGGAAAGAATGAAATGTTATTTTTAGAAAATACTACAAATAAAATAAAAGATAAAAGAAAGAAAAAGGAAAATACTATCTCAATTAAAATCACAAATATTTTACGAAGAATTATTGTTATACTCATATTTAAAAATCATCTCTAAATGAGAAAAATATTTTATTACCAGAAAATTAGCTCATTATCATGGAAAATCTTTAAACTACAGAACTACTTCAAAAATAAAACTTTCTCATAATTGCAGGACCTATATCTCATTAAGAACAAAATAAGTAAGACAAAATATCTCAGTTCCGTAAAAACTTAAAATAATTTTTTTATAGTTTCACAAAAATTCTCAATTTTATTTACAAAAGAAATCTGATAAATTTACATATTTTTTTATTACAAGAAATAATCACAGGATTTATTATACTTGAAAAAAATTATTATAAAAATCCTTATTATTAAACAAAAGTTACAATCTAAAGAAAGTTGTGATCAAACTCAGTGAGGAGAAACTTATTTTATTACCAGTAAATGATCATTATTATTAAAGATATACCTTAAAATTACGATTTAAGTTTTCAGAGTTACAATAAATTTCTCACAATTACACAAAAATTCTTACAAGTTAATTTACAAAATTTATAGTGTCAAGAAAATCTAATCAGAAGAATTTTAAATAATTATTTTATTACAAGAAAATTATTTTATTACGAATACATTATGTCATAAGAGGAAGGAAAGTATTTTAGTCATTATCAGAAAATTATCTCAATTATTTTAAAAAGTACCTCAAGTACAAGAGAACTCTTAAGTTACAAGAACTTATGAGATGATGTCATAAAACATTTTAATATATTCAAATATTTTCACTGCACTTTCAGATTTTCTCATCAGTTTGATAAAGTTAGCAGATTTTTTTTTTTTTTTACAGTGTAATTCACCCATTGATTTAAAAATAAATAAATACATCTTTAAATGTAAAATTTTTGGTGGAAGAAAATTTCTCGTCACGATTTTTTTTTAAACCCTTTTTAAATAAATAAATAAAACTCGTCTTGAGTTCTCTGTGGAGTCGTACGGAGCGGCGCCCTCTGACGCGAGTTTGAACCCCGGCGGTCGTCATGTCGACGTCCGTCAGCGTCGTCAGTGTCTTACCACGAAAACGATGTCGATCATGTGATTCGCGTGGCTGAGCCTGGAGACGAGCTGCCACCTCCAGGTGTCCACAGGTGTCCACAGGTGTCCACAGGTGTGTCCGAAACTCGCAGACGATTCTTGTACAATGAGATTTTGACAGATATTTAACCCCTCGGTAAACTGCCTATTTTGTTATAATAAAAGTCTATATTGAACTTTACTTAAGCACTACTACTACGGGAATTATTTTCTTTGCATTGTTAATCATATATGAATAGAAAAGTATAAAGATATTTGAATATGAATATATATTTTTTTCTTTTTCTTTGATCACCACCTCCTCTGTCTTTTAATTTTCTTTTTTAAGCATAATAAAAATTAACAAGAAAACAACAAGTGGTGCACGCCTCTTTATCTGGTGGTGTTGGAGTCGGATCGTCTCCTGGTTGGTTTATTAGTTGATTTATTGATTAGTTATGTAATTTTTAGTCATTTTGAGAATGAAAATGTCAAAATATCTTCTGTTTGAAGTTTCTCAGCTGCGGCGATCCAATTGTTGTTTTTGACAAAAGACAACGAAATGTTTTGGGGTTTTCGGGCACATTTCACAAAATCAATTAATAGAGAAAATGATTCGCAGATTGATCGATAATATGAAAATAACATAAAAATGTTTTCCAGCTGTTAAGATTGATTCAGCTGATTCAGGTGGAGAACCAGCAATGATGTCGATATTGAGGTGGTCCAAATGACATTTGACCCACTGTGACCCCGCTGTGATTTTATGTATACAAATATATATATATATATATATATATATATATATATAGTAAAGTGTGCTGTCCAAACATTCGTAAAAAAGTCATCCTATAATGAGGTGGAGTGATATTTCTACTGGTGAGCAATGCGTGCAGTACGTGTCCAAATGTACTGTGGACCAATCAGATCTCTGGGTTGAAAATACTTGTTGTATATGTGATATAAAAGTCATGTTGTCAGAAATAGCACAAAAAAGTAACACTTCTTTAATGTTGTCCAAAATGTAAAAAAAAAAGTCAAAATGTGAAAAACAGTCCCTAACCCGAACTAAACTAGGGTCATGGTCAGGAGGGACTTTAACAGGAATCCACTCGATGTTTAACGCCACCTATTCAGGATTTTGTTTTATTCATGTTCAAATGACGGACAAAAAACTTTTTGACGATAAAATATTTGCCTTTAAATTCCTTGATATTTCTCGGGGTCATAGTCGAGATTCTCCTGAACGAGAATCCAGTCAAAGTTTTTCGCCAGCTATTACGGATTATTTCTAATGAATATTTTAAATTAATGTAAGTTAATTTATATCGGCAATAAAGGCAGCTAAAGTCATACTATAGCAGGTCGTCTGAAAAGTGATAAAGAAGTCATCCTATAAAGTGGATATTGGTAAAAGTCAGCTGAGATGTTGATTTTATTGCCTCTATTTTATTGATGTGCTCGTTCTCCTTCTGTTACCAACGCCCCTCAGATGTACGGTGAATCGGGAGGGGAAATTAAAGCTTAAAAACTTTAATTTTAAGCTTTAAATCTTTTTCATTGTAAATTCGAAACAAACAATAAAACCTGAAACTGAAAATCCACAAATAATCAGACGTGTTTGGACTAAAAAAAAATATCCTCAAATGTTGACATCTTTCACTTTCTTGTTTTTTTTCCGACCAACAGTTCAAAACTCCGAATTTCAGTTTAATATGATGAAATAATATTTATAAAAATCTGATCCGCCGGGTTTACATTCGTTTAAAAAAATTACTGCAGCTAAAAAAACAACAACATGAAATCACTTTTACCCTTTTTGCGTCCGAGACGACAGAAATCAAAACCGCAGTCATCATTTTTCAAGCAACTTTTATTCTCAACGTGGGACAGCAGACAGGTGTGACCTTTGACCCTGATCCTCCAGGAGTCTGTTCAGTAGATCAGCAACAGGACGAGGACGAGGAGGAATAAATTAAAACCTAAAACAATCCATCAGGTAAAAAAAAAAAAACAACAACAACCAAAAACTCCACTCTAAAAAAATAAAAGAGAAAATGAAAAGAAACGTGAGCTTCAGCCTCAACGACAAAAACCAGAAGCTTCAAATAAAAACCTTAAAAAAGTCGATTATAAAAACGTTTTTAGTTTCTGTTTTTTTGGTTTGTTTCTTCCTCGCTGTGCTTCTATGACGCTGCACACACTTACACACACACTTACACACTCTCACACACACTTACACACTCTCACACACACACTTACACACTCTCACACACACTCTCTGTACACTGAACAGGTCAAACTTCAGTATTTACACTCGTTTATAGATTCTCCATCTTTAAATCTAGATGAATAAATCCTGCCCCCCCCCCCCCCCCCCCCCCCCAACCCCACCCCCCCACCCCCACTCCTCCAGACGGGCCAATCAGCAGCTGCTGTTCTTGAACTCGCCGTTCTCAGTGATGGACAGTTTGGTGGGGTTGCTTGGCGACAGGCCGTTGCGGAGGTTCGGCGCGCTGTACCGCTCCTTCACCTGCGTCAGCGCCAACATCAGCCGCGAGTTCGCCGCGTCCAGAGACCCGATCCGCTTCTCCTGATTGGATAGAGACAAGAGGGGGGAGGGGGGGGGGGGCAGGAAGTCAGATCGGCAGGTACGAAGCAAAAAAATAAATAAATAAATATAAAAAAATAAAGAGTTTTGTGACGATCAGACTGTCGGGTTTAAAACCACACTGCGAGATTCAGTTTCCTCGTGAGGTTATCGAACAGCAAAAAACAATCCTTTAAATCAGAGTTAACTTTCTCGACAGCACATTTCATACAAACACTGAAAAATGCTTCAAAAAAAATACTGCAGGAAAAAGAAGATTAACAAATAGAATATAACTCGATTGAAAAAAGAAAGAGAAACAAAAAACAAAAAAAGGGATTTCAAAACCAAGTATAAAAAAGTTAACCCTTAATTTACCCCTGAAAACACCTGAAATCAGTTTTTGGAAGACTTCGATTTAAAACTTAATTCCTGGAGGAGGAAATGACAGAAATGAAACATTTTTACTTTTCCAGCTTCCTGGTGTAAAGATGGATTATTAATAACATTAACATCCATTTTAAGAGAAAGAAAATGACACTTTACAAGTGGATCAAAATACTTGATTATAATGTTGTTGTTGTTTTTTTGGGGCGTTTTTAATGGTTTTTCAATAGATTAGAAGGTTTTATAGGATTAATGGTCACATTTACAGGATTTATTTAATGGAAGGAAATAAATTACCAACCAGCAAAAAAAGAAAAGATAGAAATTGACGGATCAGGTAATTAAGATAATTTTACCAACAAATTTTAAAGTGTTTTTTACAGTTCAGTGATTTTGGTTTATTCTCATTCAGCATTCAGGTTCATCCAGACTCCATTCAGCGGCTTTGACCTGCAGATTTACACGATTTAACATGAAAAACCCTGAAAGTTTTGGTAAGATTAAGGATTAATTAAGAAATAAAGACCTTTTTTTATTTTTATTTTTTTTTCTAAAGGTTTTAAATTCATCAACGGCTTTCAACTGATTTTATTGGATTCTGAACTTCCCTTAAAAAAACAAAAACAACAACAACAACAACCCTTAATCACATTTTAAACAAACAGTTTCAGAGAAAGCGGTGACGTGGTTTTTGACCCGACAGCAGTGAGGAGTGAAAAAAAAAAAAAAAAAACGTCCACAGGAAGTTGGGAGGGTGGCAGCCAAAGGTGGTAAACAACAGCCCAAAAAAAAAACAACAACAACCTACACCCAGCAAAATAAAAAATGAAAAAGTGAAGCTGTCGACGGTGCTGCGAAGTTTAGCAGGAAGTCTGAACCGTCCAACGTCGTCTCCTCTGACTCTAAAACCTCCTGACACCTCGTTTTATTTTGAAAAGAGAGCGAACTGGAAGCTCTGGTGGTTTGGAGGGAGGGGGGGAGGGGGGGGGAGTGTGGTGGGAGTGTGTGTGTGTGTGGGGGGGGGGGGGGGGGGGGGGAGGGGGGGGTGTCTGCAGCCAAAACGGAAATAAAAAACCAGCTCGGGACCGCAACACGCCGACACACCTGCAAGTTCCTTTAAACGAACGTCTCCATGGTTACGTCGACCGGGTCCGAGCGCGTCTACGTTTTCTGACCGAGACTTTGACGGCGGGACGCTTCTTGGAATTTGAAAAGGAAACGTGAGAGTCGTAACGGACTTTTTAAGCTCCCGACGCGGATCTTCAGGGGAAAACCCGACGAGGGAACGTCAAAGGAATTAATAGATGAGATAGTAAAAGAGCAGGACGTCCCGCTTCCTCTTAACCTTCCCCTGAAGTGCCGAATCGGACGCAGATTAAAAAAAGGCATTAAAATCAAAGCGTCTCCGCTGTCGTCTCTGCTGAAGGACACCGTGGACACACGGTCTGTCCACTAGAGGGCGCCGACGGGTTGAGTTTTAACAGACCTGGATCACATGAGTTTGAATTTAAAAAGTCCTTCCTGAGAAAAGAAATCTCTTCGTTCCTAAAAAATAAATAAAAATAAAAAATAAACAACTTCCGGCTGCGTCTGCTCTCTGATTGGCCGGAGGAACAGGAACAGGAACAGGAACAGGCGTGAGGCGTGTCGTCGACGGCGATTTTTTTCCCCCTTTTTCCTTTCTATGAATAAATCAAATAAAAAACAGCGCGGTGGAGGTGGAGGTGGAGGTGGGAAGAGGCAGAGGGGGGCGGGGCTACACTCTACTTGCCTGATTGGTTTATTTCACGTCCGTTACTGACCTGAAATCAGTGAAGAGACGATGAGAAGCTGCTTTCAAAAAAAAAAAAAAAAATAAAGCTGCCGACTTTCAGGACCGACGTTCAAAACGTTACAGAACTTTTTTTTTTTTTTCCCGCTTCTGATGTTTTTTTTTATTCGTTTTTTTTGTTTGTTTTTTTGTTTAAAAACTTGAAACAAACACGAGTTTCTTTCCCGTTTTATGGTTTTCTACTTCGGGAGACGACGACGACGACGACGGTGAGTGACAGCTGTGACGTCACCGTCTGTACCTGAGCGTCGATGATCTTCTGCTTGGCTTCGATCACCGCCTGCATCTCGGCGTGGTCCCGCTTCAGCTCCTCCTCCACCGCCATCAGCCTGCCGAGCACACACACACACACACACACACACACACACACACACACACACGCACGCACGCACGCACACACACACACACACACACACACACACACACACGATTGTCAACTTCCTGGGCCGTTCCCCTCTTTTCGCCCGTTCCGTGCGGTTTCTGATTCCACCTGCAGATGATGCTCTTCATCTGGCCGTCCTTCTCCTCCTGCTGCCTCCTCAGTCGCTCCTCGCTGTCCTCCAGACGGTTTTTTGTACTCGAGGAGCAGCTTCTGCATCTGCTGCTCCTGAGCCAGCAGCCGCCGCTCGTACTCCTCCAGGCGGCGGCCGGGACACCCGCAGGCGCTCCTTCAGCCGGGAGATCTCCAGCTCGTACTGGGAGGGAGGAGGGAGGAGGGAGGGGAGGGAGGAGGGAGGAGGAGGTAAATTACGTAGAAACGTGGGATTCGTTTGTGTACTTTGAAACCCGGATGTTTTGTCTCGGTCGGTTCTCTACCTTCTCGGTGTTCCTGGCCTCCTCTCGGCTCTTCTCTCCTCCGCCCCGCCGCCGCCGCCGCCGCCTCCTCCTCCTCCTCCTCCTCGTACTGGCCGTTGTTGAGGACCCAGGCGGCCGTCCTCTCCACCGGCGACATCGCCACCGCCTCCACCGGGGACGCCACCTGCACACAGCAGCATCATCACATCATCACAAACGACTTCCCGGAAGACAGAAGCAGCTTCGGCAAAAAAACAAACCAAAGGAGGAGGATGTCTGCAGTACCTGCGGCGGCGGCTTGGCGGCGCTCCTCGGGGGCGGAGCGGCGTTCTCCCCGGAGCAGCTGGACTGCTGGCGGTTGGCCGGGCCGGCGGCGGCGGGCGGCGGCTCGGTGTTGGCGCTGCTGCTGCTGCGTAGCGAAGCGCTCTGCGGGAGGGAGCGCGGCGTCCTGGCCCCGCCCCCTCCCCGGCTCTGCTGCTCCACCTTGACGATGTGGGCGGTTGCCGGCCGTGGTGCTCTGACGCGGGACGGCGACCGCCGTGGCGGCGCCGGGCGGGAGGTCGGGCGGCGCGTGGCGGCGCGGGCGCCGAGCACTCCTCGCCCGGCGCGCTCCGCCCGCCGCCCGCCTCGTCCAGGCTGCCGTTGGACGGCACGCGACCTTTGACCCCCACCTGGCTGCCGAAGTCGTCGGAGTTGCTGTGGCTGTTGTGGGAGCTCTCGGTGCTCAGGTTCTCGGAGCTGGAGTCCTGCCGCAGCGAGTGGGCGGGAGCGCGTGGACAGGCTGTGGGCGGGGTTACTCAGCTGGTAGACGGGGTTCTGGAAGGACAGCGGCTGCAGGCTGCGCTGCTGGCTGAGCGACGGGTGCAGCGGCCGCCTCACCTGCGGGGGCGCTCTGCGGCTGGCCGTCTCTGGGCGGGGGCTTTGATCTGGTGCGGCGCCGGCTGGGGCGTCAGCGGGTTGGAGTGGGGGTAGATCGGCGGCGGCGGCGGCGGCGGCGGGCCGGGTCCGACGGAGGCCTGGGAGCCCGCCCGGCCGAGGCGGGGCGGGGCCTCGTGGTGCTGGCGGGGGGCCCCGGGGGGGCCGTGCGGGATCTGAGCGTCCTGCAGGTCCACCAGAGAGACGCTGCGGCCGTTGGGCAGCGGGCCGTCCCGCTCCTCCTGGTCGGAGAAGCTGCCGTGGGCCGAGGGAATGACGATGAGCCAGCAGGGGGCGCTGCCCTCGACCGTAACCCTCCGCCAGGTCGCCGACCGGGGACTGCAGGCTGCGCACGTCGCTGCGGCTGCAGGAAGTGACACGCGCACGTTAGAGTCGGTGTTTCAGTAAAATGAACAGAAGAAACTTAAAACAAAACAGAAGTGCTCTCTTCTTTGAAGCAGACGGAGGAACAGGAAGTAGCTGTAACACGGCAACGACGTTTCCTTTAAACATTTCTATTTGTTATCGTCCGTCTGCCGGCGGGTCGTCGGCCAACACGTCTGTTAACGTTGTCGAGGTTTGATCACGAAGTTT